>NW_020172629.1:866106-1003076 GCF_003031525.2 Neophocaena asiaeorientalis asiaeorientalis
CAGAATTAAGAATTGAAATAAGTGATAATTATCAAACTATATAATTTGATAATTATCAAACTGTCCTCTTGGTGGGGTGTGGGGGAGCTAACTTTCCAAAAACATGGCAAAGAATGGCTTTGTCTTTTGAAAAGCTCTAGATATTTTCTTAAAAAACAATTAAGCCCAACTCAGTGTTACTAATTAATTTTGGCCAGATATGGTATTCGTTTATCTTAAAACAACTCAGAGTGACTTTTGGGTGCTTTTAAACATCCCATTTCCCCTCAAAGCCCAAGGATTTGGCACCACAAAAGATGCTGAAGTGGGGCTTCCCTGGTGGCGCAGTGGTTGAGAGTCCGCCTGCCGATGCAGGGGACGTGGGTTCGTGCCCCGGTCCAGGAGGATCCCACATGCCACGGAGCGACTTGGCCCGTGAGCCGTGGCCACTGGGCCTGCGGGTCCAGAGCCTGTGCTCTGCAATGGGAGACGCCACAACAGTGAGAGGCCCGCGTACCACAAAAAAAAAAAAAAAAAGATACTGAAGTGGATTGATGGCTGTTCCAACAGGGAAGTTGTAAAACAGACTGTGCTGTTGCAGCATCAGAGGGGGGTGTGTAGACGCTTCCAAGGGGTGTGCTCCAAAGTGACCAAAACTCAGACACATCAACTCAAGTATCAGTCGAGCTACCTTGTAACCATACATCGCACACAGAGTCAGCCTGGAGCGAAAACTGGGTTGAACTGTGAAATCAACTTAAAAATTGGATAGACGAGTGTCTAAATATTTCTATGTGAGCTGTATATTTAAGTCGATTTAGTTCTCTGTATTATTAAATTATTTCATGGAGTCTTTAGATCAGACAGTGCAACTGGATGGAAGGTGTTCCAATGTCCAGCCCTATTGATTTGCACTTAGTTTATCATTCTTTCCACGATGCTCAGCAAAGTATGAATGATACATCTCATAGGTAAGGCTGATCTTTACCTTGTGTTCAATTCAACTTGAACATGTATTATTGAGCACCTTCCAAGGGCTGGAAGACCATGACGCTTATTTTAGGCTCTGCCACTTCCCGTTGTGGGTGATTACGTACCCTTCGTGAGCTGTCAGCCTCTGTGGAATTGGACAATGTCCTAATTATGTCCTGGCATCGTTAGGATCAGTCGTTTATTAAAGTTCCTTGTCCATTTTAACAATCACATGAGTAGGGTATCACTATTGCTATTTTTGTTACGACTGCCACCTCCTCTTTCACTCATCTAGTGATATCCCAGTATAGGCACATCCTAAATATTCAGGAAAACACCTCTTCTAGCTTTGCAAATCATAAGATGATCCAAAAGTCACCCCAGTTCCTTCTGTGTTTCTGTTACGGAAAACACGATGAGGGTGATCTAGGTTTTAAAATAAAGCACAGCTGGGCTGACACTTCCTGTGTTGTTTTCCACGCCTCTCCTCTGATTGCATGAAGGGTGCGTCACCTCTATTGCTTTCTATTCCATCACAATCCCAGTATCTGGGCAGATCATCTAAGTTGGTGGAATACTCACTCCACAAGCCGAATCCTGAGGATTTGCCTTCCTTCAACACCCTTCCAGCTCAGTAACTGCAGAAAGAATGCCAGGAAAGAGCACATTCTGGGGCGCACCCTGCCATCTTGTCAACCTGGGGCCTTGAGAACTGGATGCCACCACTTGCTCCTAAATTTTGGCCTGGTGGTTCACTGTGTGGCCTCCTGAGTGAGGCCTGGTCCCCAGTAGTGACTCAGGGGGAGGGGTGTCATTTACAGCAGACAAGGCAGGTGAGCTGTCTGAGCTGGAGTCTCCCTCCTGCGTGTCCATCTGGCTGTCTTTCCCCTCCCCACGCCTCTCATCCCAGGACTCGTAGTTCTTCACCTGGTTGGGTGCCCGTAGAGCCAGCCTTCTGCACCACTGATAAAACATCCTAAGAGTCTCATCAAGAGACATTTTTCTCTTCCTAATTGATCACAAGGGGACTGGCTTCCCAAATCGATTTCCAGGTTTGTTTTTTTTTTTTTTTTTTTAAACCTCTAACTCATGGCTGGCTGCACAGTAAAAAATAGACAAATGGGGCCTCATCAAACTGAAAAACTTCAGCATGTCAGGGCAAGCAACAAACGAGTGAAAGCCGGCCTATGGGATGGGAGGAAGTAATTGCAACTCATAAATCTGATAAAGGGTTAACCTGCAGAATATATAAGGAACTTCTATAACTCAACAACAAAAAACCCAAATACTTGATTTAAAAATGGGCAAAGGGGCTTCCCTGGTGGCGCAGTGGTTGAGAGTCTGCCTGCCGATGCAGGGGACACGGGTTCGTGCCCCGGTCCGGGAAGATCCCACGTGCCGCGGAGCGGCTGGGCCCGTGAGCCATGGCCGCTGAGCCTGCGCGTCTGGAGCCTGTGCTCCGCAACGGGAGAGGCCACAGCAGTGAGAGGCCCGCGTACTGCAAAAAAATAATAATAATAAAATTTTAAAAAAGAAAAAAAAATGGGCAAAGGATTAGATGTTTCTCCAAAGAATACATACAGATGGCCAATAAACACATGAAACGATACTCCACACAACTAACTATTAGAGAAATGAAAATCTAAACCACAGTGAGATATCACCTCACACCTGTCAGGATGGCCACTATCAAAAGTACAGAAATAACAAGTGTTGATGAGGATGCGGAGAAGTTGGAGCCTGTGCTCTGTTGGTGGGAATTTAGAATGGTGCGGTTGCTATGGAAATCAACATGGAAGCCCATAAAAAAATAAGCTAAAGAGCATTGCCATATGACCCAGCAATCCCATTTCTGGGTATTCATTCAAAAGAATTGAAATCAGGATCTCAAAGAGAGATTTGCACACCCATGTCATTGCAGCATTTTCACAATAATTAAGAGATGGAAGCAACCCAAATGAACATTGACAGATGAATGAATAAACAAAATGTGGTATCTATGCACAAAGGAATACTATGTAGCCTTAAAAAGGAAGGAAATTCTGATACCTGTTACAACATGGAAGAACCCTGAGGACATTGTGATAAGTGAAATAAGCCAGACACAAAAGGACGAATACTTGTCTGAGGCATTTAAGGTAGTCAAAATCATGGAAACAGAAAGTAGAATAGTTGCCAATGGCTGAGGGGGGAAGGAAGAGAGAAAATTAATGTTTAGTGGGTATGGTTTCTTTTTTTTTTCCCAGGCAAATCTCTCACTTATATTTTATTTTTATTTATTTTTTCCAGGCAAATCTCTTGCTTTTATTTTATTTATTTCTTTTTCAAAAATGTTATTGGAGTGTAGCTGATTTACAATGTTGTGTTAGTTTCAGGCATACAGTGAAGTGAATCAGTTATACACATGCACATATCCACTCTTCTTAAGATTCTCTTCCCATATAGGTCATTACAAAGTATTGAGTAGAGTTCCCTGTTCTATACAGTAGGTCCTTATTAGTTATCTATTTTATATATAATAATGTGTGTACGTCAATCCCAGTCTCCCAATTTATCCCTCCCCCCCTTACCCCCTGGTAACCATAAGTTTGTTTTCTACATCTGTGACTCTATTTCTGTTTTGTAAATAAGTTCATTTGTACCATTTTTTTAAGATTCCACATATAAGCGATATCATGTGATATTTGTCTTTCTCTGTCTGACTTACTTCACTCAGTATGACAATCTCTAGGTCCATCCATGTTGCTGCAAATGACATTATTTCATTCTTTTTTATGGCTGAGTAATATTCCACTGTATACATGTACCACATCTTCTTTATCTATTCCTCTGTCAATGGACACTTAGGTTGCTTCTATGTCTTGGCTATTGTGAATAGTGCTGCAGTGAACATTGGGCTGCATGTATCTGTTTGGATTATGGTTTTCTCTGGATATGGGTGTAGAGTTTCAATGTTGCAAGATGAAAATGTTCCAGACGTCTGTTACACAACAATGTGAATATACTTAACACTGTTGAACTGTACACTTAACAGTTGTTTAAGATGGTACATTTAATATTGTGTGCTTTTTTTTACCTCAATAAAACACACACACACACACATACAGACACACACACAGACACACACACAGACAGACACACACACAGCCTCTAAGTCATTGGCTTTTGCCTGCCCGCAGTGTCGGAAGTCACTTGTGACGTGGTTGGAAAGTTTGAATATTGGTAATGATTTAAGTTGCAAATGTTTGCAGATTGCAAGCAATAAAGGAATAAATTGGTACATGTAAATGGCTGAGAACCGTGCTTGGCCCACGTTCAGTATCAACACATATGTGTGTAGTGGTCAAGCATAGCACTGATAGTTTACAGTCTTTAAAGCAGGCTCGTTCTTTTGAACACAATACCAGAAATACTCTTGGAGTGTAGACAGACAGAGATAACTCATCTTCTCAAAATCCCTACTGTAATCTCTGATGACACTGAGTTGGGAGAGGACTTCAGATTGCTCTGCAGACTCTGGGCAGATGCAGAGTGTATGACAGAAAAAAGAAAGGGTGGCACAGCCTTGGCAAAGCTGGCTGATGACATTAAATTCTCTACAGATTTCATGGCTTGTAGTGATGTTGAAGACCCTTCTATCAGACTCGGAATTTGTTAGAGACTCAGACTTCTTCCTAGAGAGCGAAAGTGATTCCTGTAGCTCCGACTAAGGCTTTGCTGGCCAGGACAGGCAAGGGCCATCCCACAAGTTTTAGTCAGGACTGACACATTGCAGGCTTTTGGGACGACAATGTGAGCTATTTCTGCAGGTTCTGAGAGCCACCTCTTAAGGCAAAAGAATACATGCCCCTCAACTAACAGAGATACAGATGTGGAAAAGTTGTGCCTTGGAAAAAAGCAGAGTCTACACACAACTGGGGGAGCTTTGCCCAGCCTTGGTTTGAAACCATTTCTAAAGCAGCCATTAAAAGATTACACAAGCCGCAATGTTCATACTCTTGGCTTTTCTTTGAGGAAATTGAGTATTTCATGATAGACTCCCCATAAGGAAAACACACACCCAGGAATGCAGAAGCTCAAGCACGTTGGAGGCTTGGTAAGGTGTGTGTGTTGATGGGGCAGGTGTGGGTATCACAGAAAATGGAGGAATAAGAGAATGCACTCCATCTGGGATCAGCATCCATCCCCCCTGGCAGGGTCCCAAGAATGCAGGGGCTGGTCCTGCCTCCTGGAAGAGAGGTACGACACAAAAGCATGGAATGGTAACAGCAAGAAGCTGCTGAAAGTGTGTGGACATGACCATCAAATACAAACCTGCATGGACCAACAATCAACGACAATTATATACAGCAGACAAGTTAACGGTTTCCTGTATCTCCAGAGCTCACCGTGCAGGTATGGAGCAATAGATAATGCCCCGAACACGGAAAGAGGATGAGCCAGGTCAAACAGTTCTGGCCTATAATGAGGTTTCATGTCTTCTTAGTCTCTCCATTCTCTCCTGCGTGAAGAGCAATGGTCAGTGCCCTCGTAGCATCCCTCAGCAGGCCCAGATTTCAGGCTGACGAGTTCTCTTTCTGCCCTACTCAAACTGGGATCTGAGCATTTTATTTTATTTTTATTAAAAGGGTCACAATATACTCGAACGTGAGAAATATTGCTCAATACTATATCCTCATTTTGAAGATTCATAAGGCAAACCAATATATTAAAGCTCAGAGCATGTTTCTGACATAAAGAAATGAGTTTAGTTTAGTTCAATGCAATTTTCCCAAATGTATATATACTCAGAACATGTTTTTTCTCAGAGAACATTATTAATAGTATTTGGATCAGCTTCTCCAGAAACATTGGATTAAGTAAAGCCCCAAGTCCTCAAACTCATTCAGTTGCCTCCATAATCACGCCCTCAAATCAATCTAATCTTACCTACTACTGCTTTTCCATGTAAATCTTCAGATGGGGAGGAAAGGTTGTTTCATTTTTCTGAAATTCTACATGTCCCTTTCTTTGCCAGTATTTCAAGCTCAAGGGTCCTTCCTGCATCTTTGCTCATGTTATAATTCTCCCAGGAATCTCTCTCCAGCACTACCACTTAAATTTTAACGTACAAATTAAGTACTTGCCATCTGTAAAGACTTCCCTAATTTCTTCAGCTATTTTGTTAATAATAATGGTTAACACTTCACAGACATTTGCTATGCACCATAAACTCTAACTAGAGCCCCTTTTATGCATTATTTTACTTAGCCATTAGTATTCTATGAAGGTGGGTATGTGATTAACTCTCTAGGCCTCAGCTTTCTGATCTGTAAAACGAGCCTAAGAATCCTTGCTTGCATCTGCACAGCTGGTGAGTAGCAGGGATAGAATTCAAGCTCACTTCTGTCTGACTTCAGAGCCTGTCCTCTTAACCACTGTGCTGTACCTTGTCTCCCAACAATGATTCTCTTATCCAAATCCCTACAAAGTTTTTGATTAGGCTGCTTTTGGAATTTTGCTATTTAATACCTTTACAAAAATTAAAAAAAAATTTTTTTCTGTGTAAGAATTTACATTTATTTATGTATTTATTTATTATTGGAGGTTAGTTTCTGCTGCACAGCAAAGTGAATCAGCCATCCGCATATACACATCCCCTCCCTCCTGGACTTCCCTCCCCCCATCCCACCCAAATAGGCCATCACAGAGCACTGGGCCGAGCTCTCTGTGCTATACAGCAGGTTCCCACTAGCCATCTGTTTTACACATGGTAGTGTATTTACGTCAAACCTAATGTCCCAATTCATCCCACCCTCTCCTTCCCCCACTGTGTCCACACATCTGTTCTCTACATCTGCCTTTCTGTTCCTGCCTTGTAAATAGGTTCATCTTTACCATTTTTCTAGATTCCATATATTCACTGCCTTGTAATTAATAAGTTGCAAATTCAGAGCTTAAGTCAAGATGACAGGTGGCTCTCAAAAAATACTTGTTGTTTCTTCCAGGTAGTTGGGGTCAATGACAGCTTCCTAAATCCACATCTCACCACAATACAAAACAAGAGCCTATAAAATTACACAAAGTCCAGGACACTGGCACAACTAGAAGACAATGATTGTGCAAAATTTACGTTGTTTTTAAGTAAAAATAAAACCTCGGTAAGTAAAATCTCTCAGACTCTTTGGCAAACCTTTGTTACAGGCAAAGACAGTCTGATTTAAAAAACAAAATAAAACAAAACAGAAACATTGCACAGAAGAGAGAATAAGCGAATGAGCAGCAGGTCTAAAATTATTCTAAAACCACAACCAGAATGATAGTTAACCTAATTGTGAAAATACTGAAAACATTTACTAGTAGACCATAGCACTGATTATAGGGAAGAGACTTAAAATATATGTGATTTGAAGTGGCAGTCTTCAAGAAGCATAGTTTCTGGTGAGAAAAAGACAAAAAATAAGGGATAGGCACTTTTGGGGGTTGGCTGGTAAAAATAAAAGGAATGAAAGGAAAAATTAAAGTCCTGCAAGACCAAAAGTAATATAAAACCTAGAGGGTGAAGAACTACCCCATGCATCCATTAGAAACTCACGCATTAAAGAAACCAGACTATACAGACAGAAGAGGACATCATGCCACTAGATTAGAAATCCTGTAAACTACCACAAATATGCAAAATGAATACTGTGGAACTGAATAAAGCTCCACACTATTCATACGAAGTATTGTGTGAATACAAAGTATTCCACACACATTCTATACAAAGTTACCACAAAAATATAAAAAATGAGAATTAACACATTTCAGTTGATGAAACTCCTTCCCTAGAGACAACCATGAAGCAAAACTGTAAGATATGCTCCAAATGAGTTAAATATTTTCAAACACCTATAACATGAAGAACCACTTTGAATCAGAAATCAAAAATTAAAAACAAAAATGGACAGAAAAACAGAAATGAAGAAAGTAATAAGAGTCATTGAAGAAATGCAAGAAAACAACACGAAAATAAGATAAAGGAAGAAGTAAAAAGGATCAAAGAGAAGAAGGTTGGTTGGGAAGATCAACAAAGAAGAAACAACATACACATAATTGAAGTCACAGATGTAGAAAACAAACAATGGAACAGAGCTAATATGTAAATTGTAATCCCAGAAAACTTTACAGACATGAAAAAGACCTGAATTTATAATTGAAAGTGTCCACTGATTTCCTCAGAAAACAAAGAGGGAATGATTAGATTTATGATATAACCCAGTAAATCTATTAGACTTAAAAGATAAAGAAAAATATTTCAAGGTTTTCAGGTAAAAAGGATTAAAATAACTTGCAAGAGCAAAAGAATTAATCTATAATTAGAATTCTCAAGACAACATAAGAAAACAAAGCAACAATGGAGCAGAATTTCAAAAAACTCAGTGAAAGAAAGTATGAGAAAGGACCTTTATTATTTTTAAAAAATAAATGTATTTATTTAGTTTTGGCTGCATTGGGTCTTCTTTGCTGCACACAGGCTTTCTCTAGATATGGCGAGCGGGGGCTACTCTTCATTGCAGTGCGTGGGCTTCTCATTGCGGTGGCTTCTCTTTGTTGTGGAGCATGGGCTCTAGGTGCACGGGCTTCAGTAGTTGTGGCATGTGGGCTCAGTAGTTGTGGCTCGCTGGCTGTAGAGCACAGGCTCAGTAGTTGTGGCACACGGGCTTAGTTGCTCCATGGCATGTGGGATCTTCTGGGACCAGGGCTCAAACCCATGTCCCCTGCATTGGCAGGCGTATTCTTAACCACTGTGTCACCAGGGAAGTCTAGGACCTTCATTTTTAATCAAACTGTCTGTGAATCATCAAGACTGTAGACAATGGTTTCAGACACTCAAAAACTTGGGGAGATGTGTGCCATGCCCCGCTCTCAAGGAATTCAAGAGAGGATGAGTTTCATCTAAACAAGAGATGACTAGAAAAACTCCAGCAAGAGAACACAAGGAAAATGGAAACAATAGGAGAAATGGGGTTGCAATCCTAATGTCAAAGTAGAATTGACACCTAAAACATTAAATGTGACAAACAAGAACGTTTTAAAATGCTGCAGACATAATATGTAATGGAGATATAACGGTAATGAATATATATATGCACCAGTTAGCACAACAACCACTGATACGAAGCAACAATTACAGGAGAAGCAAGGAGATAGAAATATTAATAGAAACAGGTAGGAGATGTTAACACATCACTTTCAGTACAGGACAGATCAAGCTGACAAACCAGTAAGGATATAGAAGACTTTAAATAACAGGGGGGACCACTGATAGGGAGCTAAGGTATGCAGATTGGGCAGAGGGAAAAGGAGCTGCAATGCAGTTGCAAATGAGGCCTCAGACAGTCCTGCTGGGAACTGGGCTAGATCTTCAGGTTTCTCCCAGTTTGAGGCAAGAGGGCTCAGCCTTTGGATTCCGGAATCAACAAGTCCCTGACAGGTCATAACCTCGGGTAAGGCAGCTCCATGTGGCTGAGGGCAATTCCCAATGACCTTGAATCTCATTTAAAAGCTTCTGCCTGCATTCCAACAGGGACCAGGGAGCCACTGCATGTTCTTGAGGGGCAGAAGGGCAGCATGGAAGATTCTTAGAAGACATATTTTTGGTTGTCCTTCACACTTAGCAGAATCATTAGGAAGGATCTGTGAGTTCCATGCCTGCAGTTAGTATATGGGTTCATGTAGAAGCAATCTTTCATGACTGAACCGCCTTCTTTAAATCTGCAGTGTTAACATTTCCAATCACGCTTAGTTATCTTCCATAAAAGGCCGTTGTAATCTTAAAGACATTATCTATGACACTGTGTTTTCCTGCTGCTGGTTAGGCAAATGGCAAACCAAGGTGCCTGCTCAGGGAAATTAATGTCCTCGTTTGTCACCAGTCTGCACAGCAAAAGCACTGGTTCCCTTTCTGGCTGATTGAGTAATGGTTCAGAAGAGGAAAATTGATAGGTACAACGCTACTCCTAGAAGGGAAAACTGATAAAAAGAATTGACTACCCAAATCTCTCTCATTTCTATGAGATAGTCTTTCTGCTCACATTAAATGAGCTTGTCAAAATAAATAAGGAGGCACTGTCACTGTGGATGGTGGAAGCCAGGTCCTTAGTAGAGGAAATCAGTTTGGAGGTGGAGGGTTTGTTTCTGCTGCAGGCAGGCGAGTCTCCAATCTCATTCGCTTCTTATTCTTGCTTAGCGTGCAACCATTTCCTTCTGCCTTTGATACAAATCCTACGCATCCTCTGAGGCCAACTTCAGTCTCTTCTCTTGGAAGTCAGAGTGTCCTTCTCTGAATTTCTACCATTTGCAGTCTGTGCTGTGCAAGTTGGCACTTAGCGAACGTCTTCTTTTCTTGTTTCTTGTATAATTCTCACCGTTCTGTGTGCGTTAGCCTTACCACTTAGACAATCTGACTTTTCGTGGCTGTTGGCCGTGTCTTATACAAGTCTGTATTCCCCTGCACAGAGCACCATGCTGGGGACATTATAAGGATGCCATATATAACTGATTAGTTAGACCTGGCACGAATAGCATGCATCTGCTTTTTGCTGCCCAGCAGCCATTCTTTTCTTTTCTGGAAATAATAATATGGAATAATATCCCAAATAGTTTGAGAAGCCACTCAGTCCTTCATTATCAACCCTGAGTTTTTTGTAGGGTTGATCCTTCTTCGGCAACAATCTGTTCATCTCATTCTGGTTGTCATAGTGATTGGTTCAGGGATGGGCAGGCAACCTAAGGCCCCTCATGGTAAACCTCAGAGCCTTTTCTGGTATGTGAGTTCAGGGTTATACCCAGTTTATATCCTTGGAAACTAGTAGCAGCCATCACGTGACCACGAGGAGAACCAGTGTTAAAATGAAGGTAGAGTAGAGAGAGGTTTGAGGACATCATTGAACCACTGGACCGAGGCCTGCCTATAGACTTACCCACTGAAGAACAAATAAAGTTCTCTTTACAATTTAAGCTAGTTTGAACCCTGTTTTTGTAATGAGTAACCAAATGAATATAGGAGATCCTTGGTAAATATTTCCATGCAACCCACAGTAATTTATGTGGGCCTTTTGTATCTCCTTGGAGATCAGAATAGTGTTTGGACAGTTTTTCTTTTCATAGTACTAATGTTTAGTTACTTTCGGGAGGAGAATATTGCAACATTCTCGCAAGCTGTAGGGATAGCTATGGGTAAATAGAATGAAATGAAAAGCAAGTTTTCTCACTTCGATACTCTCTCCCTTTGCGGGAGGTTTCTTGGAAGTTTTGAGGAACATGGAGAAAGCAGCAGGGGGGAGGGGATCAGTCCAGAGTAGTTTTCACCACTTCCAGGTTCTTCTATTCACTACTCAGCTGCCCCACGCCTTGACTCAGACAAGGGGATTCTTTTTTTTTTTTTAATTTATTTTTTTATACAGCAGGTTCTTATTCGTCATCCATTTTATACACATCAGCGTATACATGTCCATCCCAATCTCCCAACTCATCCCACCACCACCCACCCCCCCGCCGCTTTCCCCAGACAAGGGGATTCTTTCCTCTTCTTTAGCAAAGATTCCCATCCTTTATGCTGCCCGTACTGTCCACCCCCTTCACGAACCAAATACACAGGCTTCATGCCACCTCTCATTGCACTTCTGTCAGTCTCAGAACTATTGGCATTTTTGGCTGGACAGCTCTTTTTTGTGGAGGCTGTCCTGTGTGCTGGAAGATGGTTGGCAGCATCCCTGACATCCATTCATTAGATGCTGGTAGCCCTCCCTCCTCTTCCAGAGTTTGACAACAAAAATGTTTACAGGCATTGCCAAATGTCCCCTGGGGTCAAAATCACCCCCCTCCCCATCCTGTTGAGAATCTCTGCTCTACGGGGAATGGAGGCGTATAATCTAGGGAAATGATGTTCCTCTGGTTGTCCCTCTTTGGAGATTCTGAGTTTTCCCATAAGCATCCTGAATCCATGCACGTGGGATCTCCATTCTGAAGTGATGGAAAAATCAAGATACTTGGGGCTCTCAGAAATCGGACCCAACTACACTAGTCCTGTGTAAGTGCTCTGAATCTGTGTTCACAGGCAGTGATTCAACAGTCTATCGAAACTCTGTCATCAGCCACAAATCTTTGTCATAAAGCAAGAGAAGGTAACCCAATATTCCCAAGACAGTGCTTTTCCTTGCATTGTCTTAGGAAAAGAGCAGTAGAGTGCCAGCTACTATTTACTGAGCATCTCCTATGTCCTACTATGTACATCACTGGATGCTTTGTATTTATCCAAACTAATCAGCACAGACGTGCTCCCAGGTCGGCATTATGACTCCATCGTATCAATTCAGAACTTAACCTTCCTGAGCTCAGTCCTAACTCCTAGCAGGTTACATCCTGGGTGTGTCTGGTCAAGGTGCACACCATTTACCTCGGCTGGCTCCCCGAGGGTGAGTATCGTCTTCTCCACCAGGAAACTGCTCCCGGCAGGCTGAAGTCTAGGCTTGCTCTTGTTTTATAATAAATGCCTGGGAAATGTAGTTTCTCTTGCCCTGGACCCTCTCCCTCGATGCTTTGGGTCCCAGGAAGTTGACCTTTACAGGTTGCAGCAACAAGGCTCCCTGACCTCCGGGATCCCAGTTAGGTGTGGACAGTGGGGCACCAGGATCAGGAAAGGTTGGGCTCCCTCTGTCTCTCCATCTCTCCCTGCCTCTGCCAGGCTGCCTCTCAGCAGTGACTTTGTCTCTCTACCAAAGACCACAGCTCCTCTTGAGGGTGGGAGTGGTTCTGGCAGTGGAATGCCTGGGAGAAGGACTTCGGTCTTTGAAGAAAGAATTCAGCAAAGAGACAGAGATTGTGAAGCAGATAAATTGTTTGTTAGCAGCAAAGCCCGTGTGAAAGAGCACGTGGATGTACTCAAGTGAGTTGCACGCCATAGGGGCGGCTTAGGTTACTTATATGGGGGCAGTTTTCTGGGTTGTCTCTGGCCAGTCATCTCGCTTGTGCTGTCAAAGGGCAGCAGGAAACCAGTTGGAGCTGCTTAGCCTGGGGCCTGTCTCCTGCCTCAAGAGGGGGTCCCCTTCTCCAGCTGCACCTGCAGCTCCCCAGATCCTGGTTAGCTGCGCCTTCCTCTCTCTCCAGACCGAGGAACAACAAAGGTCGCTCTTGGCGAGCCTCACGTGCTTCCTGGGTCCTTTCAACCCCAATCCTAGGCAACTGGTACCTGCTCAGATCAACTCACCCTCCAGCCTAAAATTAATTCGCTCTCAAATATAAACAAAAATCAAGGGACCCTGCACTTTAAGTCCTCAGTGACTCTGTCTTACGTTAGCATAATAATAATCTGTCTTACGTCTTGTGCCGTGGTCTCTGTACTGTGTGACCTTTGGCCCAGTGAGTTTTCATCGCAGAACTGTTCTAGTTATTCACTAGTGGATGCTTCAGTTGACTCCCCTCAATTCGATTATCCTTCCTGAGTGTGCAGACCGCGTCCCGTGGGCACCTACCTGATAGCCTGAACCTGGTATCACGATAAACACTCAGTGATGTGCTGAGGTTACTTTTGGTAACTTTCCCGGGGCTTGCAGGCAGACACCTCACCAGAGTCCCCAGAGGGTGGAAGGGAGGGAGTGGGGTCTAGATGGACCTGACATGCCAGCATCCAATCTGGTGCCTCTGTTGGTTGGTGGGCACTTTGTATGTAGCGTGCTCCTCTCTCAGAGGGACACTTTTCTTTAAGGTGGGGCAAGGCTAGCACTTACCTGCACAGAGGTGGGACACATCTCGGTCCACACTCCCCTTTGGCGTCAGCAGTTCCGTCAGCCATTTCTGTCTTAGTAGATTTGCTGGCACTCCACACGTATTTGTGGATTACTGCTTTTAAAAAGTGACTTAAATCTTACCTTTCCAGGTTGTTACAGTCTAATGGGAAAACCCACAATGCCAGCAGCTGCTGGAGGGGCCCCCAACCCTGGTACATACCTCAATGGCTGGCACGTAGAGCAAGCTCTGTGCATGCACCATTTCTTCATTTATTGGAGAGAATATAATCATTTATTCAGTAAAAATCACCCAGCATAAAAACCATTGCAGGACTGAGATAAGACAGATTAACAAAGGAAACAGAGTGCAAGGTTACTTTAAAAAATGTATTTATTTAGTTTGTTTAGTTATTATACTTTCGTATTTGGAAGCAAATACATTTTAATCTGGGGAGTGAGGCCTCATTTGACTAGGGGAGGGTATTACATAGGGCTTTATCCTAATGGTAATAATTTTCAGGGTCTTGATTGACTTTAAATTGTCCAAAACATAGCATGGAAGAAGATGGAAGAAAGTTCTGAAGTGGGGCTGTAATGAGCTGGATATCAAGAGATCTATATTCTTCTCTGCATCTTTGTTTTTCTTTCTTTTTTAATTTAATTTTTATTTTATATTGGAGTATACCTGATTTTCAATGTTGTGTTAGTTTCAGGTGTACAGCAAAGTGAATCAGTTATACATATATCCATTCCTTCTCAGATTCTTTCCCTTATAAGTTATTACAGAATATTAAGTAGAGTTCCCTGTGCTATATAGTAGGTCCTTGTTGATTATCTATTTTATATATAGTAATATGTATATGTTAATCCCAGACTCCTAATTTATCCGCCCCACCCCATGTTTCCCCTTTGGTAAACATAAGTTTGTTTTCAAAGTCTGTGAGTCTGTTTCTTTTTTGTAAATAAGTTCATTTGTATCGGGATTTTTTTTCAGATTCCACATCTAAGTGATATCATATGATATTTGTCTTTCTCTGACTTACTTCACTTAGTATGATAATCTCTATGTCCATCCGTGTTGCTGTAAATGGCATTATTTCATTCTTTTTTAAGGCTGGGTAATATTCCATCATATATATGTACCATATCTTCTTTATCCATTCATTTGTTGATGGACACTTAGGTTGCTTCCTCTCTGCATCTTTCTAGTGGATGGCATTGGGAAAATTCATCTTACCTTCCAAGTATCATTGTTTATCATCTATCTATCTACCTATATCTATCTATCTATCTATCTATCTATCATCTATCTATTAAATAAAGAAGGAGTTTGGACCACATAATTGAGATGGTTTCTGACCTTCTGTGATGTGATGATGGGATTCTGATCGTCTGAGCAATGTATTTAAACGTCGCTTCTCTTCTTCCGGTCTCTTAGACCCACACGTCCAGGGCTGGTTGTTGGTAGGCGAATGTACCTTAAATTGCCTTTGATGTGCTCCTGGGGTCCTCTGAGTGCCTGTCCCTGTTCCCATTCGATGGCACCTGTGCTCCCCTCTCATCCCGCATCACCACAGCTCACATGCCTCCGGCCTGTCCTCCCCGTGATATGTTGAGTAGGAGTGGAATTTACATGGAGAACGTGCCAGCAGCTCTAGGCTTCCATTCACTGCCGTTCCTTGGGAGGTGTCACAGCCCTGCCTGGGAGCCCCCGTGAATTGTTCTTCCCCCCGGCCTTGCTGTTAAGCCCCTTTGTGAAGATCCTCTGAGGATTTAGCAGCCGGCTCTGAGGGCATGCTCTGTCTTCTCATTGCATTTCTGGCTTAGTACCTTAGTTTTCTTTTCCTACCTTCATGTTTCTCTTCTCTCAATGTCCTCATTAAAAGCTCTTCTTTCTTCCTCTCAATGCCATGCTGATAATCACCTCCATCCCTTCTGCTCCCAGCTTGTATAAATGCCTGGGATTCTAATGCTTGAGTCACTCTCTGGGCTTGGGCCAGTAAATGCAGAGCGTAAATCTAAGTTTGTGCGAAAGGTTATCTGGGAGGAATAAGGTGGGCACGTTGACCCCACCCATCGTTAACATTCAGAAAGCAGGGCTGAAGAGACAGGAAGCAGGTGACTCTCCTGGGGCCTTTGGTGGTGGGAAGTCGGGGATTGGGCGGTGGTACAGACACAGGACCGGACAGCATCTTGGAGGGGTGCTGCAGAACGGATGTGAGGACAGGCCCCCGGCATGAGCAGGGGAAGAAAAACATCTCTTACATCTAAGACACAACAGTAGTAAGATCCCACCTTCAGGACAGTGGAAGCTCGCCTCCCAATCCTTCTTTCGGAGCTCGTTCCACCAGGTCATTCATTGCAGATTAGACAGCCTGTCCTCAAACGAATCCAGGCGTCGTTAAAAATGCAGAGAGATCAGCCTCTTCAGTACCCAGGCCTAAAAAAAACACCCCAAAACAGATTATGCCATTATGTTGACCTACTGCCATAGAGACAAGATGATTAGGGAAACAAAAATCCAAACTTTTAGCTTTCTAGCTTTACGATGAGTCATAAAGGATCCCACGTGGGTAACTGAGCTGCTCTCGGAACAAAACTTAATTATGTTCGGTAGTTTGGAAGATGTTTAGTGACAGGGACTCTACATGGTTTAGTGACAGGGACTCTCCATCCCTCAGAAGTGATCAGCCCCTTACGAGTCTTTTAGATCTAAATTGCAAGTGGAAAGCAATTGAGAGGGGATAGATATTGCTCAACCCTCTTCATCGCGTTCCAAGTGCGTTCCAAGTGTGCTTAACGCTGCACACGGGCAGACTGCCAACAGGCCGTTGGGTGTTTGTGGGACGCAGCCATCCGTTCCAGGCTTTTCCTTCAAGAGCTGCAGGCAGGGTTGTAGGAACTTAAAATGGATTTCTGGTTACTGGGGAGAAGAGGTCCTGGAAAGGGAAGCCACCTATAGGCCAACAGTGAGAAATCCAAGCAAGTTAGATTTTGGAGTTCTCAGGACGCGCCTTGTTTATTTCCAACGCCACATTTGCTCTGGCTTAAAAGCCCTGCCTTGCTCTCTAATTGCCAAGTCTGGGCTGGCTGCTGTCAAAGTCCTCCCGCCCAAGGCGACCAGGAATACCTCTCCCTGCCCTTTGGTGTCCTGGGTGCCTCTGGCTGGTGCAGCCAGGACCAGGCAGAGAGGACGGGCGGGCTGACAGTCAGCATCTCAGCACGGAAGGCTCTACGCTGCAGGTACACTGCTTTCTCATCACCTGTATTTTTGTTTTGTTCTCCTGACAACCTCGAGGGGCAGGTCTAACAGGTGGATCCTGCCCGTTTACAGAGGACGAGAGAGGGTCCGAGGGCAGGATGGTCGGCGGCCACATGGCTCCTGACGTGAAGCTCAGTCAATGGAAAACAAGGGCAGGTGGGGACTGGCAAAGGGGGCTCCTGCGATCGCCTGGATCCTGGCAGGATGCGTGTGGGACGGGAGATCTGCCGGGTGGAGGAGGGGTGGGAGTTGGTGGGCTACCTTCTCACCCAGCCACTGGTCGCTGGGACGAAAGGAGCGTCTTTGAGGGTCGGAATGGCACTCGGGATGAAAACGGTTTTGACAGCCTGTGGACCAGCTCATGCTTTTCTCCCTCACTGCCTGTCTTTCCCCCCACCCTGTTTCTTGGTTTGGAAGCTGAGGATCAAAGCATCCGTAGTTCTGTACCATTTGTTGAAATCTCAGCACTCTGCTGTCGAAGGCCCATGAAGACGGGTGGCCGGAGGGACTTGATCTACTGCGAAGAACGCGGGAGATTTGCGTTGGCTCAGAGGGGTCAGAAGGGTGTGCCTTGCACACAGCCGAGTGAGGGCGTGCACGTGTGTGCGGGAGCGTGCATGCGCCTGTGTGCACGTGTACCTGGACACACGCATGTGCGTGTGTTTGGCAGGATAGGAGAGCTGGCTGCGGTTAGTTAGCAGGACCAGCAGGTGCCCGGCCTGAGGCCACAAGGTGACCAGACTGAGGACAGGAGTGTGCAGTCGGATTGTGGTGGCCTGTGCTTGCTGGGCGGAGGAGATGGGACACAGTCTAGCAGTAGGGTGACTCGTGTCCAGATTGGCCCTGGACAGGTTTGGTTCTGGGGTAATTATTCATAGCATCCCCTTTTGCTTTCAGAAGTGCCTCCCATAAATTATTTGGGCATCCTTTCTAAGAGCACGCCCAAACCTTGCAGTCTCAGTTGGACAGCTGGGCGGAGCTAGCTACCCCGGTCCTCTCTTCCTGGTCCTGCCTAGGAGCTGCGACCTGGCCGCAACCTTCTGCTTTTGTCTCTGGGTCCAGTTCCTGATGTTGGCAGAGCAAGTCTTATGTGTCTCCTTCCAGGGCCACCTGTTGAGGACACATATCCCCAGGTTTGTAGAAGATCCAGGCTTTGCAGAGACCAGACACCAGCGCCATGGGTGTTTCCTCCGACTTACCTGTTCGTTATCCCAACCACGTCCCCAAACCACGTGCCTCTCCTCCCTGAGAGCATGTACCCTTCCCAGGGCAGAGGACGCTCGCCCGCAGACAGAAGGACAACGTTGGGTCACTTTCTAGTAATTGTCTCTTCACGGAGCGTGAGGGCCTATTGTTGCTTTACATTCAGGATGAAAATAGCTCTGTGTCTTGACCGGCTTCAAGGAAGGCTTTGAAAACATCAAAACAGAACTCTCTCCGAAAATGCACTCACAGCACTGTCTCCAAAACGTCCGATCTAATCGTCTCTCAATCAGAACAGTTTTCTTTCCTCTCTTCCCTGTTATGCATGACAGTGACATAGGGTGGGTTCGGATTTCTTCTCGGTACAGTGAGGACAATGCAGGGACCCCTCCTACTTCTCCAGACTCTGGGCAGGCTCGGAGCTGGCACTCGGGCGGCCGTCTTAGAACACCATGCAGACTCTGCAAGCTGAGGACATTGAATTAAGCCTCTGTGATGATGAGGGCATTAGATCAGCCATCGGGGATCCTGGGCCTTGAGAGGGAAGCAGAGGAAGTTAAAGGCGATCCAAGTTAGGGCAGCTGAGAGGCATACGGACGACACAGCCATGCTCTTGGGGGTTTTCCGCACAACGTACTGTAAGAAAATAGAAACCGTGACTAACACGTGCATTGAAACCTGCTTCAAAATATAAAACTCAAGCTGACATTCAACATCTGACAAGTTCTGACCCAGAGCTTTCCCAGCCTTACCTTGCTCTGCACAAAAATTACGCTGTGTCTGAACTAACCCACTGTCTCCTGTGCCTGCGTGGTGCCTCCTACCAGCCCTGGGCCACCCCGTCCTCCATCAGCAGTACCCCTCCCCGCTCTTCCTAGCTGAATCTCACCTCCTTTTCTCTGGGTCCATCGCACGTCTGCCCCAGTCTCCGAGCACCCACCCCACTTGCCTGGGTCTGACTCAGTCATTGGCCAGTAGGGGCACCACTGCCCACTGCAATCAGAATTGGGTCTGAACACCCACCCTCCACTTGGTAATTGGATAACCTTGGGTTAGAAACATCGCCTTTGGAAGCTGAGTTTCCTCACATGTGAACTGTTGGAGGGGAGGGGAGCACGCAAGCGCGGAGAGGACCCAGGGTGCCCTGGCTTATCGCCAGCACCCACTGACCAGGCCTAAGGGGCTGCCCAGGGGGTCTGGCCCCTGAGACACATAGACCGGAGGAAGCACCCTGAATCCTAGCTTAAATAAAGTGGTCACCTTGAAAGAGGGCATTCTCTTAGTCCCAGCCCTCCCAACACACACACACACTGAGTCCACGTTACCCTGGCCAAAGGCCACCGATGTAATCCATGATGAGGGCTCTGGTTTCCTCTGCTCTTTCAGGGACCCAGGGGTCCATAGTTTGCCCCCAGAGAGTCCATCCTTATTCTCTCCCAAGATCTTTTTATGATCCAGGTACTGTTTTCCAACAGTATTTCTGAAAAAACCGAAGACCTGCCCTTGGTCATTTTGACTTTCTGTAAAATTATTACTAGCCCTTTCTTGACGAGTTGTGTATGCTTTAATTTAGAGATGTTCTGCCCAACATCCAGACCTGGCCCCTTCTGCAGATGAGGGATCCCAGTGAGTAGTGTGCTTGTGTAGGGGAGCTTGTGGAATCTTTGATTTTAAGGAGATGGGATTTCTTGAGGAGGGACATTGCATAATTGGGGGCAGTGACTGCTGTCCTACCGCAGGCTGGAGAGCAGTGAGTCACACGTTTTGATTTCCAGCTGCAGAGCTGACCATTCTAGGAGGTCATGGGTAAATGTTTCTTTGGCAAAAATCAAGGCATATCCTGTATTTGTTAGGACTCAGTACCCAGCACCTGAAAACTAGATCACAGTCACTTTTTACTTCATAGACATTCAACTTTTAAAAAGTTAGGAAAGGGGGCATTCCTTTTTTTTAATGAAAAATGTTACAGCGTGAAATCCCTCACTCCCCATGCATATCACTGTGAACAGTTTCCATGTGCTGGAAAAAGCGTGGAAAGAAAGATGCATACCGAGACTGCGATGATCATTTTATAAATTTCTTTTTGAAATTTACCTTTCCACCCACCCCCCAACACCACATCATAAATAAATGTACCTGATGCATTTAACATGACCTCTTAGACTCTCTGGTCTGCTTCCTGGACACACAGCGACTTTCTACATTCAGCTGCCAGCAGATTCCCTTTGGACCCACACTGCAGCTTCTGCTGCAGGGAGCTGACCAGTCACCTTCCCCTCAACTGTCCCCAGCCAACTGCGCGCCCAGCATTTATGCCTCCTCTTGTCACTTCTGTATCTTGAGTGGCTCAGAAGGGGCCGGGTAAGACAAGGAGGGTATATGCCGGAGGAGTTAACTCCCCACTAGGTGGCTGTTGACCAATTGCAAACAGAAGACGGGAGTAAGCCAGGAGGCTGGGATACATTCATCCTCCTTCCTCTCCTGCTCTGAGGTGTGCTATTTCTGCACCATCTGTCCCAGAAAGGTGACATCTCATGCTGTGACCTGCTGTGTCATTCAGGACGCATTGGGAAACAGTGCGGGCCCTTAACAGCTCACCTTGCATTGCTCCATATTTCCACAAGGTGGCAGTGTCTCACACACACAGCTTTATTTGGTGATGCTTTGATAGGTTGGTTTTGTAGGATGTCAAATTGCAGGTGCAGCTCAGAGGGGAGAAGATTTGGGGGTGGTGACGTTCCTTCAGGCTTGAATCATGCCATCTTTGATCAAAGCAGAGCTGCGTGGTCACACAGCTCCCACCTGGGAGGATCAGGCAGGAGCTCATCAGCTCTTGTCAGGAGTTCCCCCCTTAGGTTTGTTTGTGGCTTTAAGACAAGTCTGATTCACACTTCACCTCTGAAAGAGGCGGTATTGAGGCTCCCCTGTGGGTGCCCAGTGCGCAGTGGAGTTCTGATTCCCGTCTGGTCCCTGTCTCCACCCATCACATATAAATCGACTAAGGATTTAATGTGGCACTGTTTAAAATTTTTGAAAAGAAAAAGTACAAAATATCTTTTTGACCTTGATTAGGGTAAAGTTTGTTTGTTTGTTTGTTTGTTTGAAACAAAACCCAGAAATGCTCACCATGAATTAAAGGAATGATAAATTTAATTATTTTAACATTAACGATTTCTATTCATGAAAAAGCATTATAAAAAGGAAAAAAACCCACACAAACTGAGAAGATATTTGGAACACACATAAAGTATTATTATCAGAATATACTAAAACATTTTATAAAACAAAAAGAAAAAGATAAAAATCGGACAAAAGACATGAATGGACATTTTACTGTTAAGGGGAAAAATGGCCAATAAATATATGAAGACATATTCCATTTCATTATTGATCAGATTGCCAAAATTAAGGAAGTTGGTACTATTAAATGGTGATAAGGATTTGGGCCAAGAACTTGTCATACTCATTGCTGGTGGGAACATTTTCTGGGACAGTTACTTTAAAAAAAGATTCATAGGGCTTCCCTGGTGGCGCAGTGGTTTTGAGAGTCCGCCTGCCGATGCAGGGGATGCGGGTTCGTGCCCCGGTCCGGGAGGATCCCACGTGCCGCGGAGCGGCTGGGCCTGTGAGCCATGGCCGCTGAGCCTGCGTGTCCGGAGCCTGTGCTCCGCAACGGGAGAGGCCACACCAGTGAGAGGCCCGCGTACCGCAAAAAATAAAAATGCAAGAGATCTGCCGATGTGTAAGCACAATATCCTCCCCATAAGGCAGGATGTGTTCCACCTTGATAGGCCAGCCCATATCTAAACAATGTGTTCATTTTCACCGAATTCCTCTTGAGAGAGGATGATCCTGAAGGCAGGAAGCAGTGTACCGAGAAAAGAGGCTCTTATATAAATTACAGGTCATAGCCAATAGGCTTCTGTGCTCCAAGTCCAAACCTTTCATTAGGGACAATCTGATGATATGTTTCAGCCAAAACATATCTGAGGCCAAGTTACCATGTTACAGGATGGCAAAGTTTTAAAGCCACCCATCAAGTGTGGTTCTTGCCAGGTGGTGGATTTTGAGAATAGAGGTCATCAGATAGAAGTGAAGCAAAGGAGCTCAGGGTAGAACCTGAGTAACGCCCTTTACCTAAGATCTGGGAAAATGAGCCATCTTCCAAACAGACAGCAACTGTTCCCTCGCTCTTTTACAGGCTTTCATTTTTCCAAAGTTCAGTCACAAAGGCATTGCCTGTGACAGGCACTTGAATGCTGATTCTGTGGAGACAGAAAACTCTTTTTCTATGTACCGTAGGATAGAGGATTTTAGATCTCGGGCTGGCCATCCTGTTGTGTTGCTGGCAATCTCAAAAGTGCTTAGTGTTTGAATCCAATTACCAAAGAACCCAACTGACTTATTAAAAGAAAGTAGTAGCAAAGGAAGCTGGTGACACAGAAAGAAAAGTGAATACAAACCACATGGTTTGTTTGATTATATATTTTGACTACATTATTAATAAATTTTCTTTCCAAATTGGGTTCGTACCAAGGAGAAGCAAAGGATGCAAAATGATATATTAATGATAAGGACCTTACAATAGTTAATAGACAAAAAGCATCTCCTAACGATTCAGAACCTTACAGCAAATCAAGAGAAAAGAAAAACAAAAGCATTAAAATCAAAGCACGAGATTGTGTGGTTCAAATTATCTGCATCTCGTTCAGTGGATCCTGGTTGAACTTGGCTACTTCGTGCCGATGTCCCCTTGATCTGAAAGTTTTGGATGGAAGCTGTTTTCTTCTGATGAATACCTGCTTTTAGAGAATTCCAACTCATTTTCAGCTTGAGGTCTCCATACAGGACAGATTTTCCATGAATAGAAAATGTCTCGTCCGGTTGGTGAGCGGCAGTGTGGCAAGCGGAAGGGCTCTTTGAAGCTGCCCTCCTGTGTCGGGGGGCCTGGGTCTGCTGAGGAAGGAGAGTACCCCAGCTGGGCAGCTGCCAGCCTTCCACAGCAGGACAGCCACTGGAAGCCCAGCCGGCGGCAGGATGCAGCACCCGAGGCCAGGAGCTTAGAGGAGGGAGGCGCTCCCCGGCTGGCGCAGCCGGCCTGGCAGGGCCAAGGGGGAGGCCGTCCGTGCTGGGCCTTTCCACCACCAGACGCCAAGGAACACAGTGACACAGGACGAGCTCGCAGGAGGGACCTACTCAGATTTGCCACCGAGCACAGAGGTGCTGAGGTCAGGAGTCTGGAAGCTGGGTCCATCCGCCCCGTCTAAGGACACTCGGCTGTCTAAGGAGACTGATCCAGCACCTGGTCCCCTCTCTGGGCACAGTGTGGATACTGACCTTCTCCCCGTAGAACTGCGGCTGCAGATAATCCAGAGAGAAAGAAGCAGGAAAGAGCTGTTTCGCGGAAAGAACAAGGCGGCAGCGCCCGTTCAGTGGGCCTGGAGAAGCTACCGGCTCAGCAAGCACCTGGCCCACCGTCTGCACATAAAGCAGCTTGGAACCAGAGATATGGACAGATGGAACCGAGAGTGCGTGGCTTTGATCCTCCAGGTCTGGAGGAAGGAACTGGAACTGAAACCCCCAAACACCATGGCAGTAAAAGCAGGACCACCAAGAGTCCACCCAAGGGCAGCTCAGGCACCAAGGCCACCAGGCACTCAGTGCTCAAGCAAATCTACGGTTCTCAAGAAGAAGTGTGTCCGCCCACAAGATCTTCAAAAGCCCATTCTGTGCTGGTCTCAACTCAGTGAGCCGCTTGCAGTGTATACACCCCCTTGAGAACAGTGGAACATCAAAGAATTGTTCTTATAACCCGCAATCAGCTAACCCAGCAAGAAACGAAACAAAGCTTCAACTGCCTATAGAGAAGACTGTCGCCGGAGGGGGGTTCTAATAGCAAGTGCAGAATTCTCTGATTCGCTTTTACACTTTGGGAAAACTTTAATATCCATGCCGGAAGGCTTATTAGCCTGAAAATGGTGTAACCACTGAGAGAAATATGTTTTCTCTCTGCTCGTACACAGCACTGTTTTGTAAATTCTTAGCCGGTGCTGAAAGGACCAGGGTAGATTATACCTGTGCAAAACTGCCTGTCTGCCTACATGTCCGTCAGTACGGCTGGAAAAGAGTATTTCTAATAACAGGTAAGTCTAAGTAAAACTAAGGAAGTGAGCACTAAAGATGCTCCTGGGCTGGGATTTCTCCCTAGCTGGTGCAAGCCTGGTTTGCTGGCTCCAGTGAAGAGCCTAAATGAGATGGAGAGGAACCTGTCCCACGGCAGCTGGCTTCAGTTCACTACTTTTCTGGAATCTAATGCAACGGACTTCATTACAGATGCTACATCCTGTTATTCCAACATCATCAGTTTTAACAGGTCAGTTTAGACCAGAGTCATGACCCAGTGTTTTGCTCTTAGAAATTGTCTGTCTAAGACTGTAATAGGTATACTCCGATGATTGCTTACATTTGACAGTTCCCATGTCAGCCTCTGAAGGCCACAGCCTGCGGCCACGTCCTCTCTGTGAATGGCGTTCCTTCTGCTAAGCACCGGCGGCAGTATCACAGCACCAGGGCCTCAGTCGGGCAGGTCGACAGACCAGACATTCACGCACAGGGTGCCAATTCGGGCCATAACCTTCCACTTGTATTTTCTGCCTGACCTGCAGATGTGAGCAATCTTGTCAAAATGCTGTTCCTTTGGCACGGGAAACTGTGCTAACTGCATTCTAGCTCTCTAAGATCACCTGGTTTAAATAAAATCCAGTGATTGTGGGCTTTCTCACATTTTTTAAGGGCAAAGCAGCTAGGAATGTAGACAGGCAGAAACAGTGGCATATTAGGCTCACAAATATTTCTAGAACTGCTTGCATTTTAAGATTACTGCCACCCTTGTCCTGACAGGAAGAGATTGGAAGCAATAAAGTGTTATTTAATTACCTGGGTATTTTACAGTTGGCTACCTAAATTACTTCATTATTATGAAAATGATTATAACATAAATTAAGAACTATTACAATGGATCACTAGTAGAAAATCATTTTGTAAGAGTCACCCAGCTCAGACCAAGCACCATTTAGGTACAGGAAAATCCACAACAACTGGGAGCACTGTCTTGAAATCCTGCTAGAAAAATCCTCTGGAAACAACACAACTCCATAGTCAGAAGCCACCACTCCCAAACAAAACCAAACCAGAAACTAGTTTGTTGCTGTCTGAATGAGCTGGGGCTGAGAACCAAAAAATGAAATTTGCCTAGATGGGACCACAAAGACGGAGCTGATTTCTTAGTATACAACAGAAGGTAGCATAATATCGCTCTGTATCTTATATACACTTAGCTATGAAATACAGAGTACCTGTAACCGCATATCACATGCTAGTCCCGGAAGCCAGCCTGTGCATCAGTGGGAACTCCCAAGCATTACTTTCCTATTTCAGTGCAAAGGAAGGTTCACAAACAACTTCTTTAAAAGTTCAAGTATTTATTACATCAGTCTCTTCAAAATGAGATGCGAATAAACAGTTTCAAACAGAGGTGCCACAGTGCCTTTTCGATACACGGTACACAACACGCTGGGTCCCTGGGGATGCCCAGTGATGCACACGTTGAAACAATAACGTAAGTCTGTGAGTCAGTGCTCACGGACACCTCCACCCTTCAGTGTCTGCAGAGAAACACAAGAGTGATATGAGGGTTGTACCAAAAAAAAAAAAAAAAAAAAAAAAAAAGAAAGAAAATGTCTTGTCTGGGGAAAGGCAAGTGTGTATTCAAGGACTGAACCCTTAAGATTTTTCCGCCGTGCTACTTAACAGTATAAGATTGTGTCCATCAGGTTTCGAGGGCCGTCTTTCTCAGACGCCTCTTAAGAAAAATCAATTTTCCATGTTTTAGATTACGCAAGGGTTGTTTAGGAGAATGGTGAGCAAAGGGTACTCGTGCCTATGGATGATAAGACTGGATTTATTATGTGAGTCCTCTGCAGTATTTCTCCAAGTCTGCTTGCCAGAGGGCACGTCTAGAACCAGAGATAAAATGACAGTTGGCCCTTGGACAATGTGGAGGGTTAATCCGAGTATAACTTACAGCTGCCCCTCTGTATCCACAGTCCCTCTGCATCTGTGGATTCAACCAACCACGGACCGTGTAGCACTGTTGAAAAGTATCCACATATAAGTGGACTCACACTGTTCAAGGGTCAACTCTACTGCACCTGCACTGACCCTGTACTAACCGAGAAGGAGATTCATATATAATATATACTGCACTGACCCTCTACCAACCCAGAGGGAGATTCATATATAATATATACTGCACTGACCCTGTACCAACCCAGAAGGAGATTCATATATAATATATACTGCACTGACCCTCTACTAACCCAGAAGGAGATTCATATATAATATATACTGCACTGACCCTGTACTAACCCAGAAGGAGATTCATATATAATATATACTGCACTGACCCTGTACTAACCCAGAAGGAGATTCATATATAATATATACTGCACTGACCCTCTACTAACCCAGAGGGAGATTCATATATAATATATACTGCACTGACCCTGTACTAACCCAGAAGGAGATTCATATATAATATATACTGCACTGACCCTGTACTAACCCAGAAGGAAATTCAGGAAATTCATATATAATATATATATTCTATAAAATATATATTATAGAAGTGATAAAACACAGTCCTCAGTAATCAATGAGTCAAAGAAGACATACCAAGGAAAATAGAAAATACCTTGAGATGATTGGAAACGAGGCACAACATTTCCAAACAAGGTACTAAGGTAGTCCTTAGAAAGTTATAGTTGTCAATTTTTATATTGAAAAAGAAAGATCTCACGTTAATAACCTCAGTTTCCACCTTAAGACATGTAGAGAAGGAGAGCAAACTAAGCCCAAGTAAGCAAAAGGAAGGAAATAATAACAATCAGAGTGAAGATTAATGAAATAGAGAAAAACAGAAAATCAACAGTAGCAAAGCTGGTATTTTGAAAAGATCAACAAAACTGACAAATCTTTTTTTTTTTTTTTTTTTTTTTTTTCAATCGGCAGGCAGACTCTCAACCACTGTGCCACCAGGGAAGCCCCAAAACTGACAAGTCTTTAGCTAGATTAACTGAGAAAAAAAGAGAGACGATTCAAACTAGTAAAATCAGGAATGAAGAGGGGACATCACTACAGACCTTAGAGAAAGGAAAAGAATAATAGGGGAAGAAAATTGCATGTCAATAAATTAGATAACTTAGATGAAATGGAAAAAAATTCTAGAAAGACACAAACTGCCAAAACCAACTTGGAAGAATTTTAAAAATCTGAAAAGACCTGCAACAAATAAAAGATTAAATTAGTAATTAAAAGCTTCCCACCCAAAAACGTACAGTCCCCAAATTCTACAAAACATTATGAAGTTAATGTCAGTTCTTTACAAACTCTCCTGTAACAAATAAACAGATTAAATTAGTAATTAAAAGCTTCCCACCCAAAAACGTACAGTCCCCAAATTCTACAAAACGTTATGAAATTAATGTCAGTTCTTTACAAACTCCTCCAAAATTTAGAATCGGCGAGAACAGTCCCCAACTCATTCTGTGAGGCCAGGATTACCCTGATATGAAAACCAGACAAAGACATTACAGGAAAAGAAAACCTCAGACCGATACATCTAATGAGTATAGACCAGTATAAAGAACCCTAGTCACCCAATCAAAGCCTTTCTGTAAGACTCTACCAGCCTTGGAACCAACAGCAAAGACAGACTTATCAGCCCTAGGCCTGTTCTCTTCCCTATAAATTTCCTCTCACAGATTTCAAATAGGAAGTGACAAGCACAGCGGGAGAACAGAGATCAGGACAGAAAAAGAAAGACAGGATTCAACCAAAGACAAGAATTTTCAAATTGGACCAGATAATCAAAGGATTCCTAAACAGGGCTACTCATCCCTGGGGGACAAAGTACACTTGGTGTTTGGGAGCTTGACAAAAAGAGATCATAGCTCAGACCCCTGTGTGTGCAGCTCTGGGGTCTCAGAGGAACACGCTGTTCTGAGTGTGGATTGTAGAGCCAGGGCCGGAAGAAGGTCTTGGTTGATCTTGGCAAAATCTGCAGGATGACCACCATAAAATGCGTCAAACAAGCAAAACAAAACTGCAGTGAGGGAGAGCGCTACATTGACAGACAGAGTCTGGGAGTATCTCAGAAGAGGGAAGCTGGGGTATATTTATGGGGTTGGGGCCTGGGCTGAGGGATTTAAGTGGGTTCTTGCAAGGAGGGCACCGGTATTGGACAGAGTCTATGATAGCTTTGTGTGGGTGGGTCCAGTAGGGTGGGGTTCTTGACGTGAATATTGACGAGCCAGCTGTTAGTTTTAACAAGTAAGCTATCTAGTTGGTTCAGTGTCTTAGCTATTTTTCCAGAAAATACTTTCTTCTGGAGGCTAAGTTATTTTTGCCTCAACCAAGAAGTACTTAACACAGAATGGGAAAATGTGCCTTTTCCCAGAACCGTTTAGATGGTAATCATTCTCTGAGAATGTTGACAGTGCTTGACAAATCAAACTGGGAGAAGATGAACTTCTACATTGTGGAAAGAAACGAAGGACGCCCAAACGAGAATGAAAGGAGGCTATTCATTCAGAGACTGCTGTAGCAAGCGAGTCAACCATCGTCACCTGTTTGCCTGAGACTCAAAGGCCGGCACGAAAGAGGAAAAGTTTTCTAATACAAAGAAGGGGAGGCTTCGGGTATGCTCTGATTAGAGGTTGTTGGCCCAGGAGAGCTGGAAGTTGGCAAACTAGAAACACGGCATTTTATATTATCGGTCTGGGGGGCATATTTGGCTTTCTCTTGCTGGCCCAGGGTTGGAAGTAGGGCAGAAAGCAGGGAGGTTGGCCATCCTTCACCAATCCAGACCACCTGGCCTGATGGCTGCAGAGGCTGTGGTTTGGCTTCCCAGGCTGGTTGCCACAGAGGCTGTGAGTCAGAGTTCTGCTGTCGTGGTGGCCTGGTCATCGTCCATTTGTATATTCAGTGTTACGACACGGACAGGAGAGTGTGTTGGCCTCAGTGCTCAATTGCAAATGGCCCCAAAAGGTATAGGTGTGATGAAAACCATGCTTTTAAATCGTCAAACTAGAGATGGTCCAAGAGCTCTGAATTTCTGAGAATGAATAGAATTTTGCTAGTCAAACTAAGATGAACTTTTGAGGCAGAATTCTTGAAAAGTTTGTAGAATTTTTCATATAAAAGAGAGCAGCAAGTGAGTATGGAAGCTTAATTGTATGTGAGTGGGGGACTGCATTATTTCTAAGTGATGTTAGGTTAGCCATCTGCAAGCAAAGAGACCTTCAAACTCTCCTTAGACTCTGAGATGGAAGTTTACAATGGAGAGTAACTTACAAAGGCCAAGTCTGCTTAAGAAACCTTGAACAGGTGTTTCTTGTGTGTGTGTGTGTACATATATATATATATATATATATATATACACACACACACACATACATATGTAACTGAATCACTGTGCTGTATACTTGAAGCTAACATGACATCATAAATCAACTATACTTCAAAAAAAAAGAAATGAAATATTTCTTCAAAAAGTTGTTACGCTTTGTGGGATTTTGTTCGATATAAGTCGTGGTTCAGTGAAAGTGCTACAGATATGAATGGTCATAACTGACAATTATAAAAATATCCCAAATCGTGTTTCTACTTTGTGAGTCAGCTGAGCTCCCTAGGGTGGTCTTGGTATCCCTTCTACATACTAAGAATATTGCGTGATGCACAGAGAGCTAGTTTCTAGTCTGGTCCCCTTCTGTATTGTTTTGATATTCACTAACCTCAGTCCTGTACTACTCCTGGCTCATAGAAAGCCTTCAACGGATGTTTGCGGAAGACATTTTACAACATGTGATGCGTCACATTACTTACGCTTACCTCAACTCATACCATTTGGTTGTCATATCCAGGTGGGTTTTCTGAGTCTCCGATGGGTCTTTGCCATGACTCGCTGGCCTCTCCCCAGTACAGACGGCTTTGTATGTGAGAGACGTGGTGGCTGTGTCCTGCAGTTCCAGGGTGTGTTACTTGTCAGGACCGTGTGTGGACATGGGATGGTCATGCAGCTAAGACTGCTGTGTGTTATCCAGTCTGCTTGCCTGAGGCTGCTGTTCATCTATTTTCTCCCCGTTTTGTACAAACAAGGGAGCCTTTCTTTCTCAATGAAATGCAGCCTCCCTAACTGTCTTTTAAAGCTCCTGGCATCCTTCTTTTTCTAGCTTGTCAGATGCCATGCACTTTCCACCGTGGTATTAGTGCCTTTATTAAAACAGAATCTCTTCCAAAAACATGACCATTTGGATCACATGTGATGGGAGCTCTGCTGATAGATATTGCCTTAGGTTTGTTTTTCAGAATAACAGTTCTTTAAAGAGTATGATAGTTAGATTAGGGTGGAAAAGAAAATAAGTTTATAGACTTTTTTTCATTAAGTTGCTGCATTTTTTTAACTTTATTATTGAAACTCTACATTTCAGCCCAGAATTTTCTTTATGATGTAAAATGACAATAATTAATCATGATAATAAAATTACAACAATAGGGACCTCCCTGGTGGTCCAGTGGTAAAGAATCCACCTTACAATGCAGGGGATGCTGGTTGAACCCTGGTCAGGGAACTAAGATCCCACATGCCACGGGACAACTAAGCCCACGCACCACAACTAGAGAAGAGAAAACCCACATGCCACAACTAGAGAGAAGCCTACGTGCCACAACGAAAGATCCCGCATGCCTCAACCAAGATCCCACGTGCTGCAGCTAAGACCCGACGCAGGCAAAAATAAATAAAATAAGTAATAAATCTTTCAAAAAATTACAGTAAAAAACAACAGCTACCAACCTACATTTGCATGACTCCTGTACCTTTTGGGGGTGCCTTTTCAATTAATTAGATCATTGTAATAACAGTGAGGAAGAAAGAGGGAGAGGTTGTCAGAATTTGAAGGTGAGGAAACCAAGGCCCAAGAAGGTTAAGTGTTTATCTCAAGTTCAGTCAGTAAGATGATAAAAGGATGGCTGCTTCAGAATTCAAACATACTCAAATATCCTCCACGGGAAAAACTAATCAAAACTTTGATCTCTTTTTTCCAATCACTGTCTTTTCTATTTTCTCTGTGTCTTCCTTTTCAAGGCAGATTCTCTGAACTATTAATCTGGGTAACTCAGAAAACACACAGCTTAAACATTTTTCTCAGGGCAAACATTGTATTCTTCACAAATGGACACACAGGCATTTCTGGAATGAGGTTATATCCTGATAACAATGACCAGTATACATTTTTACAATTCAGATAGATTGAGGTACCATTTCTCTACAGTAGAATTCACCTTTTTTAGGTGTTCAGTTCTATGAATTTTGAAAAATGTACACAGTTTGAAACCACCAACGTAATCAAGTTATAAAATATTTTCATTACCCCAGCCTTGAGGGTGTTGGGCTAATCAGGCAGAGATAAATACTGTATGATATCAGTTGTAGGTGGAATGTCTTAAAAAGCTGAACTCAGCAATGGAGTAGCGTGATGGCAACCAGGGGCAGGAAGGTGGGGGAACAGGGCGATATTGGTCAGAGGGTACAGACTCCCACTTGCAAGTGGGGGGAGTTCTAATATACACTGTGGTGATCACAGCTAATTATACTGTGTCATATACTTGAAAGCTGCCAAGAGAGTAGACCTTAAATGTTCTCACCACAGAAAAGAAATGGTAATTTTGCGACATGATGCAGGTGTTAGCTAATGCTATGTTGGTCATCAATCTGTAATAAATTAATGTATCAAATCATCACATCAGTATACCTTAAACTTACACCATGTTGTTTATCAATTGTGTCTCAACAAAGCTGGGGAAATTTTTTAAAAGATAGATGATTTAGGGGCTTCCCTGGTGGCGCAGTGGTTGAGAGTCCGCCTGCCGATGCAGGGGACGTGGGTTCGTGACCCGGTCCGGGAGGATCCCACATGCTGCGGAGTGGCTGGGCCCGTGAGCCATGGCCGCTGAGCCTGCGCGTCCGGAGCCTGTGCTCCGCAACGGGAGAGGCCACAGCAGTGAGAGGCCCACGTACCGCAAAAAAAAAAAAAAAAAAAAAAAATAGATGATTTAAAACTGTCCTGAGTTGCTTTCCTTGGTATTTTTTTTTTCCATAGCTTACAATACATTTAGGTTTTTCAGATGATATCAGAACCCATTCTCTGGATCAAGTGCTTTAAGATGACATGCTTCCTTGGCTTTGTATTCAGGGATTGGAATCCCCTCTGATTGTCATATATTTAACTTGGAATATAATCTGGGATAAATTTTTCTTAAAATGCTTACATATAAGGTTTTGTTTTGAGTAGCACTGCAGGTTATTATTCTGTTATGACTTCAGAATTTGTTTTGTTCAAATAGAAAAACCACTTGGGCATTGGAAAAGAAGAGCATGATAAATTTTATGGAAGAATCTCTATTATTCGATTCTGTGTGAATGCAAAGCCATTTGCTTTCATACGAGAGCCTGTCCTTTCAGAATTCATCCTTCACTTTTGCTCATCACTGGAGCTGCTCGGGAATGTCACTGCTGCTTCTTTATTTTAGAAAATTTTCATCATGGCTTTATACATTTCTTAAGACAATGATGAAGATTGTAGGTAACTTTAAAACTATATTTAATGTTAGTTAACAGAATAAATGAAGTTTGGGACGTTATATTATGTAATCACATAATGTAAATACACGGATTGAGTTCCTAATCCACACCCTGAGACCCAGATCTCTATGGCTATAGCAAAAAGGAGTTTCATTTGAACAGAAGTGGTCTTTTCTTCTTTTACCTTATGTGCCAGATTCTGGCTATTTCTATAATGAATGCAAAGCAGGTAACTCAAGTTAAAAGTAAAGGTTTGACAACTATGCAAGGATTTTATGAAGCCTCTGGATAAAGTGGCAAGACTTTTCCCTGTCGAGTTGGCATATTTTGACACTAGAGAAACCTTTCCAAGTTTATAAATAATAAGTGTAAATTCATTTTAAGCCTTCCGTTTTTGTTTCAGTGAACACTTTGGGAGTCAGATTAAAATGACATTCTGCAAAATATTTCACTGTAAGGACCATTGCTCATTCTAAGAAACTCTCAGCGTGGCGTTAAAGAAACATTGCCCTGGACGAGATGGGCAGACGAAGATTGACTTTATTTCCATATGATTGGTTAGCAATGCAGGAAGGACAGACCAAGTTTGGACACTCAGATCCACTGAAACAAACAGCAGAGGAGTTTTCCAGAGCTGGGGAGGATTGTAGGCCAGCTGTGTTGGCTAAGTGGTTCCCCAAGGAAAAGTAAACCTCCTCCTATCTTCCTGACAGGTAATTTTACAATTTGGAGGCTGGCACCCACGAAGCTAGGCTCCCATCCTTCCACAGAGACTGGAGAGGGGCCCCCTCTGCCCTAATATTTGCATTTCAAAGGGATGGCTCCCAGGTCCTTGAGAAAGACATTCCTGGATTGTAAAACTGGTAAGAGGCTTCTGAAAATATTTACATCTCAAAAGGGCAGAGGAAGGATTTTCAATTATAAGTTTTCTAAAGTAAAGCCTCTAAGAAAAGGGAGGTCAGGAAGAAATCTGAATTTCAGTTGAGCTGAGGGGCATGTGAAGCAGTCTAGGTCAGTGGTTTCACCTGTGAAAGTCCAGGTTGGTGCTTGAATTTCAGTGATGCAGAGATGGGACAGGATACATGAGGTAGGTCAGGACTAGTGGTCCAGGACCTCTGCCTTGGGGAGAGGTTTCTTCTTTTTCTTTGTTTTCAAATAAATCTATTTATTTATTTTTGGCTGTGTTGGGTCTTCGTTGCTGGGCGCGGGCTTTCTCTAGTTGCGGCCAGCAGTGGCTACTCTTCGTTGCAATGCACAGGCTTCTCACTGTGATGGTTTCTCTTTTTGCAGAGCATGAGCTCTAGATGCGCAGGCTTCAGTAGTTGTGGCACCCAGGCTCACTAGTTGTGGTTCGCGGGCTCAGTAGTTGTGGCATGCAGGCTTCAGTAGTTGTGGCTCGCAGCCTTCAGTAGTTGTGGCATGCAGGCTCAGCAGTTGTGGCTCACAGGCTCCAGAGCACAGGCTCAGTAGTTGTGGCGCACGGGCTTAGTTGCTCCACAGCATGTGGGATCTTCTCGGACGAGGGCTCGAACCCATGTCTCCTGCACTGGCAGGTGGCTTCTTAGGCACTGCACCACCAGGGAAGCCCCAGGGAGAGGTTTCTTCACAGAGCTTTTTTACCTATGTGGTCTGCAAAGAACAAGTCCATTTACCTCCTACTGGTTTTCACATTGTTTTTTTTCTCCCTGCTGTCATATACTCCCTGCACTAGTTATTGAACTATCTCCTCTCAGCTCCAAGCCCTCCCTTCTGTGCTCTGTTTGGTGATGCTGGGTCTGGGGTTCTGTGAGTCATATTTCTGCTTTGTCAGTGAGTTCCCAGTGTCGACTGAAAAAATATGCACAACCTAAAAGTTGAGAACTATTTTATTTGGTGGACAAAACCAAGGACTTAAGCCTGGGACACAGCCTCTCACCTAGCCCTGAGGGATTGCTCCAAAGAGGTAATGGAAGAGCCAGGATGTATGGGAATTTTTGCAACAAAAACCAGGTAGTTGGAACATCAAAATATTACTGTTAATTAAAGAAAACCAGACATCTCAAATTAATGACTTTAACACTTTTTTGGTTTTCTTTGCGCTTTTCTATGTATGGGAAGATACAAGAGTCTGGGCTCACTAAAATCATTCCTTTGATGTGCACCTCAGCTGTCTAAGGCCAGGATCCTGCTTTTCTCCATCCTGGATCCATCCCTTCAGGGTTCACCGTTGGCTGTGGCTGCAGTGGCCGAGGGCTTGATGGCTGCACCAGCCTTTGTTTACTGGTACGGCAGGCGATAGTTTTCATCCATGCCTGTAACTGGGAAGTATCTCTAATGGGGAGAGCTGCAGGGGGACCACAGCCTTGAGAAGGAGGAAGGGCCACCCTCATTCCAATCTCCTCCTAATGCTTCCTGACTGGTTCCCAGTCCCGTGAGCGGTCCACCACCAGTGCCTTCTCCCCTGGCAGTGCCAGGGGCACTGATTCACCCCTCACCCTCCAGCTCAGCAGAAACAAGAAGCATCTGTGCAGGGACTGTGCTGTCATCTTGGAAACTGGCTTTCATCTTTCTTATTATGTTCACTCCAAATCTCAGCTACAAAGCAGGGCAGTGTTTGTGAGATTCTGCCTCTTCCATGGTTTGTATAAATATGTAAACCATTCAATCAGATCTAAGGGTTAATTTGTCAACTGCAGGAAGAATGATATTCATTGAAAATGTGAATACGTCCAGGAGGTTGCTCCTCATGACCCCTTAGGAAACCGTGTGTTTTGACACTTCTAACTTCAGCCTAATACATTGTTTATTAAGCGAAGTTCATTATAGTGTCTTCATACACCAAAGAGATTTAAAATGAAGTATGCGAGTGCTGATAACATTTCTCACTTGGCCAGTCTCAACATATGCCAGTTTATTGTGCTAACAGCCCCTAGAGGGAGGGCATTTGCCATCAGTAAATAAGCCTCCAAGTAGAATATAGAGAAACTGCAAATACATCCTTCCAACATGTAGATCTTTGGTAGACAGCTTCTGACATCTCTCTCCCTCTCTAGTATCCTTGGAGATACTATTCTATTTTGATCAGTTGGTAGACATCTTAGCTTCTCTGTGTTTAAATACTTGGAATACTACATGTGAGTTAAAGTTTTAAAAAATATTGGTTTATATAAGATATATCCCCCTTCCTGTTATATCAAAATGTGTGGGCTCAAATATATTTCTGTGATCTGTTTTTGTTTCCAGTCTATCAAATTGAACTCCCAACTACGTTGCAGCACTATTCACAATAGCCAAGATGTGGAAACAACCTAAATGTCCATTGACGGGTGAATGGATAAAAAGTGATATATACATACAATGGAATATTATTCAGCCTTAACAAAATAGAAGGGTCATAGAAGAACCTTAGGACATTATGCTAAGAGAAATAAGCTAGTCACAGAAGGGCAAATACTGCATGATTCCGCTTATATGAGATATCTAAAAGAGTCAAACTCATAGAATTGAAGAATAGAAGGGTGGTTGCCAGGGGCTGAGGAAAGGGGGAAATGAGGTATTGCTAATTAACAGGTACAAAACTTCAGTTATGCAAGATGAATAAGTTCTAGAGACCTGCTTACAGGCCACATTTTGCCTATAAATAACAATACCATATTGCGCACCTAAAAACCTATCAAGTGGGTAGATCTTAGGTTAAGTGTTGTTAGCAAAATTGAAAAAGAAAAGAGTTTTGTCCTCTTTAAGAAATGGTTCCATATAACTTTCTAGAAATTTTTTTTTAATGTGAGACTTGATAATGATTTTCTGACATCTGAAAAGAACGATATGAGTTGAGAGTGAAGGAAGTTGAGAATGAAAATTACAGTTTTCTAGTCCTAAGACAGAATGGTTATTGGAGAGCATTCCCCTGTGAAGCATTTCTACACCGGTGCTAAACCAAGAGGAATGTGTATCAAATTTTAGAGCTAAAATGGGTGTGAAAGACTAACCCATGGCTTGGTAAGTTATGAAGACGCTCTTGGATGAAGTGACGATCTTGTGGTGGTGAAGCATCCATTGGACAGTGCCGTGTGCTGGAGCAATTCTCCAAAAAGGCAGGAAGAGTGAGAACCCTGAAGTCGGACAAACTGGATTTGAATCCTGGCCCTACCATTGGCAGCTGTAGGATCCCAGGCGAGTTGCCTAACTTCTTGGGTCACACGCTCCACATCTGCTAAGCAAGGGTGATGACACCTGCTGGATTTGGTGTGAGGATGAATAATAATATATGCAAAGCCCCTGGCACCATGTCTGATCCTAGGAGGTGCTTGATAAGTGGAGTTGGGTGGAGTAAAGAACTTGCTACCAAGAAATAGCTGCGAGGCTTCAAAATAGACACAGAAAATAACTTAACATTTATCCAAGAATCAACTAGTAAAGGAGAAGTCTGAAGGATAATTATATCAGGAGACCTAAGCAGAGGAAAACTTAACGAAATGAGTGTTACCTTTATGGACACAGAGTAAGAATTATTGATTTCAGACTAATAAAAAGTATAATATGACATCATCCAGAGAGTAAAAAGAAAACCCCATCAAACATCAAAAGGAGGAACAGCTTCGAATTTTTACATAAGGCAATCGAAAATCCAAATCGGAGAATGGGATGTAAAAATAAACCAAGGGCTGGACTCAAAATGGGTTTTCACAGTAAGGATTTGAATTTCTGCCTCCTTGCTAAGAACAGAGTGGGAATAAGGAATGAAATCCCTTTCCACACACCTATTAGCTTCTGTTTGCCTTTTCTTCCCAGATGTGTAGGATCATAATGAAGGCAGTTATTTTGGTTTTTTTTTTTTTGCGGTACACGGGCCTCTCACTGTTGTGGTCTCTCCCGTTGCGGAGCACAGGCTCCGGACGCACAGGCTCAGCGGCCATGGTTCACGGGCCCAGCCGCTCTGCGGCATGTGGGATCTTCCTGGACCGGGGCACAAACCCGTGTTCCCTGCATCGGCAGGCGGACCCTCAACCACTGTGCCACCAGGGAAGCCCAAGGCAGTTATTTTAGTTGTCTTACTGTATGCAATGCTATTCTTCTCTGTGCTATGAACCATATCATAGAACAGCTCATTCATTTAAGCGGTTTGCTTAACCCAATTATTCTATACTTAATCCTAAATCTTTTGAAAGGGCTAAGATTTTTTTCTGAGTGACATCTTCTGTGGTTTTCCAATGAGACAGAAACTTTATCATTTTAATTAAAGGGACAGACAACAAAATGGACTTTGTGAAACATCTACAACTCTATTGTTGCTTTTAAAAACATTTGACATTCATAATCTCATTCTATTATCACATCCTGTCCATTTCATACATAAGAGGTCAGAAAAGGAGATGTCACACAGATGAGTTCTATGACCTGAATTTCTGTTTAAATTCCATCTTGCCCCAAACTGATGCACTTCCTAGTCTTCTGTATTGAACCTGGTCTTAGGGTCTTCTTTGACTTTCTTTTTCTCCAAACACCACTGACTTCCTTTGTCCTCTCAGTTCCCAACCCCTAAAAAGGGTCCTGTCCTGTGTCCCTTTCATTACCGGCTCAGGTATTAATTAAGTTGCCAGCAGGAAAGAGCCACAAGGGGTTGTGACTCCAAGATAAATTTGCATTTTGGGTCAGAAGTTCTTGAAGATAAAAATATTCTTTAGTGTTTCCCATTCAAGATGGCCACTGAGTTCAGATGTTTATCTCTCTTCCCTGTTCAAATCCCATTCAAGTTATTATAAGGAAATACAAAAGGAATTTCTTGTGAGAGCCCCATCAGTAGATCAGAGATTTGGGGAGAATTTCTGAAGGGTGGGAAGAAGCTGGGACAACGCTGACAGGTAAACAAAGCAGAGGAACCTTCAGTGTGAATCAGCTGAGGGGAAATTACAGACAAGGAGGAAGCTGATCTCACTGGTAGGACTCCAGAAAGGCTCCAAGCAAGGAATCAGCAGGTGTGTACAGGTGAGTGGGTGGGGAGGCAATTCACATTGAAGTGTTGAACTTCTACCTGCAGAGCAGCTGTGCCATTGGTCTGCCTTGAACCTGTTGATGCCGTGATACAAGCATTTAGACCCAAGCACAAACCAGTGACATAGTTGCTAATGCTGCTGAACGCGCTCCTGGTCCTTGGGGCTCCTGGGATCGGTGTTGGTATCTCTCTGCAAACTCTCCTCATTTTGTCATTAAAAGTAAGGTTTCCCTGACTGCCTGATGCCCTGAAGTGGAGCCCTTACACCTGTATATGAAATAAATGATACAGAAGTGTTCATGTAACACAGAAAGCTCGCTGTCACTCTCTCTTTAAGGCAGGAATCAGCTGCAGGTGAAACCCACCGCAGTTACCGGTGCTAACTAATCAAATCATTTGTTCATACAGGCGAATAGATAACCAAGGATCACCGCACATTTGTTTATCTTGGTTTCTTTGTGGTGATGTTATTTTACTTAAAGAGAAAAATTAACTGCAGAGGAAATGGATCTCTTGACGGATACTATGGGAAAAATAGTTTTAATGCTTTCATTGCCTAAATTTGCTTTGAGGCAATATTGCATTCAACACAAAGAACGCCCTGTGAAGAAGCGTAAAGCTCTTATACTTTAAGAAGATGATCGCTGAGATGAGCAGTTCAGTGCAAGGGGTGAAAGAAAATGTTACGGAACATTCCCAAGCATAGAGCCAGAAGGCAGTGAGGTGGACCAGGGTGTGATAGAGAAGTAGATGAAGCCTGGAAGAAGCAAAGTATGGGATCTATCACAAAAGAGAGATGAGAAAAAACAGAGGAGGGGAAATAAGAAAAGACAGAGCAAGATTTCCCCGAGTTAAAAAAAAGATTGAATCCTTCCGTTGAAAGGGTCCATGAATACTAACCAATATGAATGGAAAAAATCCAATAGCGAGACATAGCCTCATTAAAATGTAAGCAACCAGGTATAAGGGAAAATTTCTAAAACTTCAGAGAGAACAAAACCAAGCAGCAACAGTTCTTCCACAAAGAATGGGAATATGACGTATTAGTATTAGACTTCTCATCGCCAGCACTGTAGTGAGAAAACAATAGACAAATACTTTTAAGCTGGAGGGAGATGATTTAAGATACAAAATTTTTCACCAGTCAAAATGGCAAGTGATGAGGCAAAATAAGTGCATTTCAAGTCACAGAAAGTCTCAGAAAAATTTTTCTTGTGCCCTCCTCCTGGACACACAAAAAATTACCAAGAATGCGTTCCAGTGAAATGCAAGTAATTCACATAATAGTGACTCCAGCTCAGTGCAGGAGGGTGACTTCCCAGGATTCAGGGGGCCGGTGGTCCTGGAGGACGTGGAATCCACACTGGAGTTTGAAGACCCAGGGCTCCGAGGGGGTTGAGGAGTGAAGCAAGGAGGAGGGTTAAGAAGTTGGTAATTTATAGACGTGTGACATCATGTGCTCTGTACTTAGAAACTCCAGGAAAACTATACAGCTTTCTAAGGAAGTCACACCCTCGGTGAAGCAAACTTAAATGTGACCAGATTTGGGGCAGTCATGAGAGAAAGAAAAGAAAATTTACTTGATCTAGATTCTTGGAACCGTTTATTTTGTGTGGCACTCTTTTAATAGCACAAATTACATTTCATTCTCTGTAGAATGAAATACATATATATACTTATTTATTTATACCACATCTCCTTTATCCATTCAGCTGTCGATGGACATTTAGGTTGTTTCCATGTCTTGGCTATTGTGAAGAGTGCTGCTACGAACACAGGGGTGCGTGTATCCTTTCGAATTAGAGTTTTCTCAGGAGCAGGATTGCTGGATCCTATGGTAGCTCTATTTTTAGTTTTCTGAGGACCCTCCATACCGTTCTCCATAGTGGCTGCACCAACTTAACATTCCCACCAACAGTGTAGGAGGGTTCCCTTTTCTCCACACCCTCTCCAGCATTTTTTTATTTATAGAGTTTTTGATGCTAGCCATTCTGACCAGTGCGAGGTGGTACCTCATCGTAGTTTTGATCTGCTTTTCTCTAATAATTAGTGATGTTGAGCGTCTTTTCATGTGCCTATTGGCCATCTGTATTTATTCTTTGGAGAAATGTCTCTTTAGGTCTACATGCTATTCTATATGTTCAGTTACTCATCTTTACACTTTAATTATATATATTAAATATATATATATATATATTTGGTGGAAAAAAGAAGGAGGGGAAGCCAAAAGAAACCATAGAGGTATCAAGTTCCTTATTTTATAAAATAGAGAATCCAGAGGTAATAAAGTTGAGAGATGCACAAACAGAGATTTAAGTACTTTTAAGCTATAGAGTAATCAGCAGTAGAACTGAAACTTATAATATGATAAAAATTAGGGGAAAGAGCAAGGGGGTGATGTAGAGCAAATGAAAAAGAAAGCGAGCTAATATCTCAGTGGGGGGTCAGGAGACATTATTTAAAATGCATCCATCAGAGATATATGACAAACACATACTGAGAGACTGTAGGCTTAGCTCCAAGCAGGACCACAGGCCTGGAGGCACCAGCGAGGCAGGGCGGGTGGGACCACATGCACAGGTGATGACTGTCTCATGCCTTGGTGCTGAGTCAGATCACAGAACTTAAAAATTTTCCCAGGGCAGAGAAGGGCAAGAATGGTCGAAGTCGAATTGTAATTCACAGCGTTTCAGAAAAAAGGGAGCTCACCATGAAGTTAATTTAATTGTAGAAAATAAAGAAATTTGGTCTTTTTCAGACAAGCACTCCCGCGCAATTGTTTCTGTGGCGCAAACACACATCGCGACATCCCCGATGCAAGGCTTGCCTTCCGGTGCTTTCCCCGATGCAAGGCTTGCCTTCCGGTGCTTTCCCCGATGCAAGGCTTGCCTTCCGGTGCTTTCCTTCACTGTTATCGATGTTTCGTGGCTTTGGACTTATCTTTCCTTTGAGATGACCATCAGAGAGTGTTCAGAGGCCATCATTACACTTTGTTAGGCCACGTGGGTTTCATAATTTCCCAGTTAGATGTTTTTTAGTCACAGTTTAAAATGTCCTCACAATGCGCAAATCCACCTTTCCCTAATGGATTTTACTCTTCTGCAGGCGAAATGCATTCTCTCTGGTAACAAATGAAGATGGAGTGGCGAGGCTTGCTGTGAAGGGAACACGAGCCATCACCAGGGCAGGAAAGGTCAGTCGTGGGTTGCCATGGAAGTTGCGGCAACGGCTGCACCACCGAAGGCTATTTCAAAGAAATGGTTGTAAAACGTGACCAAAGCCCCTGCAAGCCAGAGTGCATCACAGATTGGCACAAACGTTTATGGAGGTCAGATTACATGTCATCTTATTTCCAGAGCAAACCTCTCTTTATTCCACACGTGTGGAACCAAGATCCGTTTTCCTCACCTGATCCTTCACCAGGTGCCTTGCCCCACCTGCGTGTGTGTGCACACAGCATTACAGTTAACTTCTCTGGCCACTAATCTTTTCAGGCCAAAGGTTTGGATACCTGTTTGAGGCCAAGATAGAGAAAAAGAGGCTGAGTTGGAAAACCTTGTGACCTGGAGGGAGAGAATGGGCTCCAGAGGAAGGGCATTAGGTGACCCAATGACCAGTGTTCAATGGCTTCACACTGGCAAAGGCTGGACCCTGCTGGGTTTTGTCTCATGAGCTGTTAAAGTTGTGTCTAAGTATTCTCTCTCTTTTTGCCCCCGCTTCCAACCTCCCATTCTTTCCCGAGCTTTCTAGGATTCCAGGACAAATGAATGCCATATATTGGGAATATGAGTAACAAGACGAAACACTCACAGTAATCACTGCTTAATTGTGTTGAGTTGTATTCGGGACCGAGACGTCTCGCAGTGTGGCCCGTATTGCTGGGTATCCTTTCGGGGAACTGTCGGGACACTTGATTGCAGGAGAGCTGATGAGTGACACGTCCTTCCCACAGCAGTGGTGGCGGCCCCAACTCTCTGTCTTAGCTCCCCTCTGCACTCAAACAAGTCAGAAGCAATCATCTCCTCTGCACCTGATAAGCAAATGCAAACACTGCCATGGTGTGATGTTGATAGGACAAGAGGTGAAGGCGGCTAATATAATACAGACGTACCATTCGGATATAATAAGCCATTTAGAACAATAGTGGATGAAGATTTTCTGTCTTTCCCTGGATCTGTCTTCTTTTCCACAAGGGAGGGACTAGGTAGTTCGTGAGGAGAGTGCCGTGCAATTGCTTTATAGAGGCTAAGCCTCTCTGCTACTCCTGCTGTTTTCCCTATGTGGATGATGAGAATCTTTGGTGCTGGAGAGCGGCTACTGGACCTGTTAGTTTCACGTACATTTCATAGTGTTCTTAGGTCTTGAGAGCCCATCTAGCAACATTCACCTAAGTGGCTTGGTTTCCTAAGATGAGAGCTGAGAGTCAGCTAAGATCACTGAAGCCTTTTGATAGACTTGTCCTAATATTAAAAAGTAAAAGGGCATTATGGATTTGAAAAGCAGAAACCAGCCGCTTGGAATCTGACCTTGAATGTAATTCAGGTGTTAAGTGGAAATAATACTATTTATAAGTAAACTATTCTTTTCCTCAAGGTTGTAGGACCAAAGTTAGGGTGAAGCTTGAAAATGCACGAGGGTATTTTTGAAATAAGGAAACCAAATGGGGAAAAAAGAAACACTGGAGGGAATAAAATCTGTGATGGCGTTTCCCTCTAATGTTTGCATTTATCCAATAAGCATTTGCTAATGTTGGATCTACACCAAGCAGGCAATGCTTTAGAGAAAAGGGGTAAGGGAAAAGATAGTTCGTGTTTCCATTGCAGTAGTAACTGTTAATTCAATCTTTTGTGCTAGATGCGTCCTTGCCCTCATTTCTGGCAACTGATCGCCCAGCGTGTTGAGTGGGGAGGGTATATCTCTTAGCCCCATAGTCCTTGGGCTTGACCACTTGCTTTGGCCAATGGAATTTTAGTGAACTTGATGTGACCAATGATCTTGAAGGTGCTTGTGTGGTTTGGCTTGGTCTCTTGCGCTGCTGGGGTCCGTCATGAGAAGGATGTGCCCTGCATAGCTGCTGGTCCAAAGAGAATGTGGAGACAAGTAGAAGAGAACTGAACTTGAATCAAAGACTAAAGCCAACCTCAGCTGACTCACAGCCCAACACAGGGCTGCTCCAGGTGGTTGGCGGTCTCATGAGGAATGAAAAAGTACAAATGCAAAAGCTCTAAGCAGCTGACTTTTGCAATGGTTTGTTACACAGCTTTAGTGCAGCTAATATAATTTTTAAAGTTAAATGAAAATTAATTGAATGGTGGGTATAATATAAAAAAGATAAAGTTTTTGGACCAGTTTCTAGGTGATGCACTATTTGTCTTAATGAACAACAACAGTAACTTTAGTTTTGAAACTATTTAAAAGCCTGCTCTAGCTGAAAAAAAATCATATAGGGAGAAAAACAACTCTCCGAAGAGGCAAGTTTCTCCAGCCCAAGAAATAGGACGACCAGCTTTAGTTAACTCTCCTTGGAATTCTCATGTGTTTTACCAAGTATTTTCCTTGGCTGTCACAGTCATTACCCATTTCTTGCTCCCTTGCCAGCTCTTGGGGTGATACCTGCCACTGTTGCCATTGCCAAGTCAGCACCTGAGCCACGAATGCTCGCTGGCTGTGCTACTGCCATAATTGGAACGGAGGCTGCCAGCGCCAGTGGTCAAGGGGCTCGTGTCTAACCAGAGGGCACTGTCTCTTGTCATTGCCAAAGCTGCTGGAGCCAATTCGGCAGACATCGCGCCTCTTCCGATTCTCACTCGAGTGTTTATGGCAACCATCGCATCCCAGGATTTGTTCATGTCAGTCAGGGCCGGGATAAATAATCCTAGAGGCAGGCACTGCATTGTAGTTGGATTCCTCTTCTCAATCTCTGGCACGGCCTGCTCTTTGCAAACTCTACTTGAGAATTTTGACTTTCTTCTCGAGATGAGTTCTTTGCTAGGACTCTCCTTAGTACTTGTGTTAACTATTGCTCTGGTAGGCTGCTTCACCAGCCTCTAGTCATCCCTTAGGGACGCTGGAGTCACCCCAAGCTGGAGTCCCAGCCACATTGGGATTTGCACACATCTTGTTTTTCTGTCGTGGAAGGTAACACTAGAATTGGCTGATGGAGATTTGATGGCCTGGAATAATCAATATTAAAACAAGGAAGAGATAGAAGAGCTATGGGAGAGATATTGGATGACCTAATGTATTCTGAACCAGCTCAGGGAATCAAAGACACTTCCTTAGCAGGAAATTCCTGCTTTGAATCCCAAGGACATATGGGATATACTGTAGACCTGGATGGTTCTGAGAGTGAGGGTCAATACCGAGATGACCCGAGTTTTGCAAAACTCTAAATATCTGTGACCTAGAATGGAAACAAGGTCACAGATTGTGGCAGGACAGTGACCTCAAGGGACAGTGCTAGGAGATGAAGCCATAAAATGAATGAGAGAAGAATGACCTTGGCAGAGACTGAATGCTTGGAATTACTGCTTTTTATGCTTCTGGTACGTAGTTTAATGAGATGGTGTCTAAGGATCCTTGTACCTCTAAACTTTCTATGATTCTATCTAGACATTTAATGGAAAATTTCAGTTGCTTTCCTAATGCAGCTGCTGCATGTCTGCTATTTTAATGGGCTTGCTTTATATCCTGAATATCCGGAGGAGGTGGAGATAAATCAGCCTGAGTTCCATCTACTCCTTCGATCGAGGGAGAAAAAAATGTCTCATAGTATTGGAAGAGAGAGGCTGGAAGGTTTTCTTGCCTGTGGGAAAAGAGATGATGGGCTGAAATAACTAATGAGCAGAAACAGTTTTTGTGTCGCTCCAAAACGATGTGCAGGAGGGGGGACGTGGAAAGCCCTGGGAGTCCTACGTGTCTAGGAGGGTGATAAGGTTCGGACTCTTGAGCTTGGCACATTTTGGCTATATTTATAATCCCTATCAAATCGCCCTCATTTCGCTGAATTCCAACTTTTATTTCACTCACAGAACTCCTCCTCCTACTATTTTTGTAGAGTAAAGCTGATTATAAAAACTTTATTCTTCACCGTTTGGCTTAATTCCTTGTGTTAAAGATGACGGTAAAAACGCATCAGTTCAGACCTGCTGCTTTAAATCCCTTTTTGGAAGCAAGTGTGTTCCTTCCTTCTTCAGCATCCTCTAATTCGTGGTCCATAGACCACGGAGATAGATTGAGGGTTATCTTTATTCCTTTGGAAAAGGAGCGTATTGTAAACCAGTTAATACTCAAATTGAGAACGCAAAGACAATGCTTAGTCTTTTTAAGAGACTAAATTAAGAAGTTCACTTTAAATCTTTTAAGCTCTCCCTTTGGTGCATGAAAAATGCTCACGCATTATTTTAAAAAACAACGACAAACCTCTTATCTCCTTCCAAAAGCATGTTAAAAGAACCATCTGAGTCATAACTGGCATTGATGTTGGGTTACCTTACTCTACATGGTAGAGAGTAATAACACTACCTCTCCTTTAAAATAGTGCATGATTTTTTTTTTTTTTTTGTCACTTGGAATGAGACTTGTCCTTCAGCCCTCAATCAATGAGCCAGTATTTACCGAGATGAAATTCTGCACCAGATGCACCCTCCAGGAGAACACAGGGAGGTGGGAGGGGGCCCGTCTGTCCTGAAGCAGATTGAAACAGGGTGGAGGAAATTGAGCCTCATTTTTTTTTTAAAAACATCTTTATTGGGGTATAATTGCTTTACAATGGTGTGTTAGTTTCTGCTTTATAACAAAGTGAATCAGTTATACATATACATATGTTCCCATATCTCTTTCCTCTTGCGTCTCCCTCCCTCCCATCCTCCCTATCCCACCCCTCCAGGCGGTCACAAAGCACCGAACCTCATTCTTGTTTACATGTGAAAGGTGGCCATCCCCATGAGACAGGAAAGAGAAAATCGTGCTCTGGGTGCCACCCTCCTTAGGAGGAATGAGGATTGTAAATAACAGTTAATTCCCTCCCAGTCCAGTAAATAAACAAGTTCAAATCATGTGGTTTCCAGCCCAGGGCTCTTCCATCTGCCCTGAGGTCTGTGAGATTGATCTGGGATCATTACTCAGGGGTCCTGGCCTCCTTCCCTCCTCCAGGGCCTGCCCACTCTTTTTCTCTGGTCTCCCGTTGTTTCTAGCTCTCTGTGCTTCATGTTATGTGCTGATTTGTTCTCAGTGGAAAGCCCCGGACGGAGGTCAGGGGTAGGAAGAGGGCAGGTCGGGGTCCTCATTCCTTTGGCTTTCTCTCTGCGGGGTCCAGCTGTCTCCCTCGGCTAAAAGAAGCTGCTCCTCTCCAGGAAAGCTGTCCTGCAGGGTTCCTTGCCTTCTGGGGCTTGGTAACCTCTTCCCCAGCTTGTACCAGCCCTGCATTCTCCAGTCTGGTCCCTACACTCTGTCCTCACCTTTGCAAATAAACCCTTCTTGAATTTCCCACAATTCAGTGTTCTGTTTTTTGACAGAGACACTGACAGGTTGAAGGACCTCCTTGATAAACTCTTGAACTAGTGGAGGGACATAAGGAGGGGAACTTCAGGCCCCGTGGTCCCTCGTGGCGGACGCATATTTTGGTGAGGACCCCTTCATTTATGTCATTAGGCAATCATCTGACTGACTTACTTCTCATTGCCAACTTCGAATTGTTGAAGCCCAGCGCAGTTCTTAAATAAAAAATATGTGCCCAGCAAATGGAACCGATTTTAAAAGGCATTGCTCATGGTGATTTAGTGAATTGTCAGGGTTCTACTTCATGAATAACAAAATAGAAATTAGGAACATGTCAGAGCTGCATTAGTGCTCACCCATAAATAAGAGTCATTTTATTAGAGCTGGCAAATTGTGCTTACTTACTTCACGTTGTCACGCCCGCCGCTTCGCTGTATCCTGTGGGCTTTTCACTCCCTAGATGTGTACACTTCAGCAAGACAAACATTTTGGGTAACTGATATATTAGGAACGCAATTATGAGTAAATAAATGTTATTTTTCTGTGTTTCATACAGTAGTGATTGGCTTTTCTTCCGCTGACATGTAGGGCTGAGCTTCATGAAAATGGGAGATTAATGCATCCTCTGTGTGTGTGTGTGTGTCTCTCTCTTGCTCTTTTTAAGGCCAAGTGTGAAAAAGAAATGAAAACATGAAGAGTCTGTTAATGAATGTGAGATGCTGGAATAAAGGAGTCTTTGCTCTTCAGCTGTGTGGCATCGAGCCCACTAACGGTTTGGCTTCTGAGGAGAGAAAATCTTTGATCCGCTCAGTGAGTTGATGGCCACAGGCCAGGTGGTCATGTCATGCAGGCCAAGTCCGAAGGCCTGGGAAGCAGGGCATCTCCAGAAGACAGTTTCCATAAGCGTGCAATCCAGACCAGGGACAAGACTGATACATTCACGAAAGTGTCAGTAACACTGAAGGGCGACACAGGACCGGGATGAGGGTCAGGGGGGTGGGAGGTGTCTGAGGGGCCCTCCCAGAGCAATCGAGCTTGAAGGACACGTCCAGGTAGAGACCTGTGTCTCATCTCTTCTGTTTGACAAGGATGCCCAGGTAGAGATCTATGTCTCGGCTCTTCCGTTTGACAAGGGCAGTCCTTAACAAAGTTCAGCCCCGCCCCAATGTCTGCGGCATCATAATCTCTTTACACAGCTTCTCCCTCATCCCCAGGGCTCAGTGACCTTCAACCCCCTCCTGCCCTGGGTTCCTCACCAGATGGTTCTTCACCCCTCGCCCCACCACATCATCGTCCCATCTCAAACTCTCTCCCCTTCGCCCTTGAAAGCACCTATTTTTGTTCTATTTTTTCAGGCCCCTGTCTACTAGATGATAATGGGATGAAAATAATGCATATAAAACAATTAATATACTATTAATAAGTTACCCCTTCCTGGGAACATAGTGCCTTCAGCCAATGAAGATGCTCCAGATCAGGTGCCTTGACCATCCATAGGGAAGGTGAGGAGAGGAATTCTCTGGGACCCTTCAAATCTTAGCACGTGGGTGGGAGCTCCCCATTCAGGGAATGACATGCTTTCACGGGCCTTGTAAGGTCTCTTCCTGGAAAGCTCTCCCCGCACCTCCAGACCTGCCTGGGGCTGCCGGACTGTATAGACTTTCCCTTAGTGTCACACTTTTGAAAGCACTCTCCTAGCTGAATATTTTGCATTTGATCCCCCAAATGGTAAAGGAAGGTACTTTTCTCATTTGACAGTTGGGGGAAGCGAAACCAATAATAACAGAGTGTAGGACCCAGGCCTCCTGAACCAGCATGGACCCTGTCACCCCTGTGGCTTTTCTGAAGATGCAACCCAAGTGAGTCTGATTTGCTTAAGACATCTGGGCGTTAATTTCTGAAATCAGAAAAGAGGGGGGCAGACATGGTGAATGGATACATTGTTGCAGTTAGTTTAGCTCGTTGAAGCAGTCAGATGTCCTTTGTGGTGGTTGTAGTCACATCAGTGAGAGCCAGTGATTTGTGCTTAAAGTTTAGTGAAACATTGCACTATATTTGTTTAATTGTTTCCATTTTACAGATGAAGAAATTGAGGTTGAGACGCGCAAAGTGACTTGTCCGAGTTGACTCTGCTGGTCACAAGGCGCCAGGCTTCCCTACCCAAATCTGCAGTGATGTCTCTTTCACTTGGAGGATAAAGGAAGAACTGAATTCAAGTTATTGCAGACTACAAAATCGCTACCATTGTAGTGACTGTAGTCTGCAATTACTACATCTCTTAGATATTGAAAATCACATGTAGTAAAAGACTAATCATACACATTTGCTGGGTGTTAGTACCACAATCCATCTCCGTATTTAAGCAGAGTTGATTGTTTAGAAAATGTGAGAAATAAACAGAGAGCTATTTTCTGGGTCAGTGAGGGTAACCCCTACCGTGGAAGGATTAATGCAGGCATTTATAGGCAATGAATAAGAATACTGTGGCCGTGTATGTGGAGGATCCAGGCATACCATTTAGAAATTACAGGAACTTGAAAAATTTCCCTCCACTCTCACCACCTTGTTCAATGAACTTGACTGAGTGCTTTACAGGGCAGGACTGTACTGAAGGCCACCAAGATGGACGACACTTGTCCCCTCCCAGACCACGCGGAATTAGGAAGACGCCACGGAGAGCGCCAGCCGCAGCTGCGGAAGTGCCTCCCATGGTGTCCAGCAGGCCAGTTCTCAGGGGACTTAGTTTACTTATTTTCTATTCAAGTATAGTTGATTTACAATATCGTGTTAGTTTCAGCTATTCATACATACATATATATGTGTGTATATATAGGAATATGTATATCCTTTTTCAGATTCTTTTCCCTCACAGTACAGAATACTGAGTCTAGTTCCCTGCACTATGCAGTAGTCCTTGTTGGTCGTCTGCTTCATGTATAGTATGTGTACATGTCAATCGGGATTTATTGAAGAGCAGAATGGACAGAATGGAAATCCAAATGTCCTCAGACCATGTTCTCTCTACAGCCTATGTGAAGATATCCTAGGTACTTACTTCAGTTATTTGCCTCTAAATATTTTGTTTGTGAAGCAACGAGACAGAACTGGGTGAGAGCACCACTGCGTTCTACACGAAGAGGCCTGAGCTCTGATCGCCATCACGTTGCCAACTTGGGGAGCCTTTGGGGAGGCCACTTGAATTGAACGGCAGGACAAACTGGTTAGGATCCCACGAGAACGCCTCGTGTAAGCCTCGCCTCGGCTGTGCCTGGCGTAAGCCTCCATCACTTTGCTTAATCAACCCAGGCCTCGGTTTCCTCATCTCTACAATGGGGGCACCGTCAGAGCCCAGCTCACAGGTGATGGTGAGGCTCAAAGAAGCTGAAAATCAAACAGGGAGGGCTCCCCTGGTGGCGCAGTGGTTGAGAGTCCGCCTGCCGATGCAGGGGACACGGGTTCGAGCCCTGGTCTGGGAGGATCCCACATGCCGCGGAGCGGCTGGGCCCGTGAGCCACGACTACTGAGCCTGCGCGTCTGGAGCCTGTGCTCCTGTGCTCCGCAACGAGAGAGGCCGTGATAGTGAGAGGCCTGCGCACCGCGATGAAGAGTAGGCCCCGCTCGCCACAACTAGAGAAAGCCCTCGCACAGAAAGGAAGACCCAATGCAGCAAAAATAAATTAATTAAGTAATAAACTCCTACCCCCAACATCTTAAAAAAAAAAAAAAAATAGTGAGAGGCCTGCGCACCGCGATGAAGAGTAGGCCCCGCTCGCCACAACTAGAGAAAGCCCTCGCACTGAAAGGAAGACCCAATGCAGCAAAAATAAATTAAGTAATAAACTCCTACCCCCAACATCGTAAAAAAAAAAAAAAAGCTGAATAAAAGGAATAGAATAAACAGGGAGCCCTGTACGTAGCACTGGGGGTGCCAGGCACTGTCCCACCACTTTCTGTATCGTTGTTCTTCACTTCTCAGAGCTCCACCTTCCTTATCGCTGGGGTGTACGGATAATAGATGCCTTACTTCCTCTTATAAGATTCTGCTGAGGGCCAAGAAAACACCCTCCGATAATTGTGATTTCAAGAAGAATATTCTTTTAAAATGACAAAGATATGTTTGTGGTGATAATTATTATCAGCATCACTAGCCTCGGAATTCCCCTGCTTTACAGAATCCTTGAGGAGGAACGCAGGGACCGCAGTGCGCAGAAGGATCGCATTTCACGGAAACACTGGTCCAGCAACGCGTCACCCCTCCCGGCCACCCGCCGCCCGTGGGGCCGTGCTGAGCCGTGCCCGTGGAACACGGGCAGCCCGATGCTGAGGACCACCAGTGATGTGGAAAAGTGGGGACGAGCTAATGAAAATGGAAGAGGTCCTATTTTTAAAAAAAATTTTATTGGAGTAGAGTTGATTTACGATGTCGTGTTAGTTTCAGGTGTACAGCAAAGGGAGTCAGTTATACATATACATAGATCCACTCTTTGTTTTAGATTCTTTCCCCATATATCATTACAGAGCATTGAATAGAGCTCCCTGTGCTATAAAGTAGGTCCTTATTAGTTATCTACGGAAGAAGTCCAATTTAAGCCTCGTTCATGTATTGGAAATCCGTGCTGCAGTTTATCCTCCAGTCATACACCACGCTCAGCATCGTCTGCCCACGAGAACTTTGGGAGCGTATTGGCTCAATTGCCCCTACGAGTGATGAGCTCCCTGTCTTTGCCCGACGGCTCCCTGTCAGCGGGGGCTGCCTGTTGCCCCCTGGCAGACATGATGGGGAGGCTCAAATAAGCCTATTAATATTCAGTCAAATGCCAATGAAGTCCTTGTTCAATGTGATTCATTTACCATATTGATCTACCCTTTCCAAGCCGAGAGCAAATTAAGTGAGCGTTGGCTTGTGTTACCTTGAAAACGCAGTACAGGTAAAAATCAAACTGTAATCTCCTGTGTACTTGGAAGATAAATTGGAAAGGCTATTCTTTTGGCGCTCAATTCACTGTGCCCAACCATTGTCTGGGGGAAATCAGGGCCTCTGGCGGCATGGCAGGGTTTATCAGAAGGTGTCTCTGGATTCGAAAATGATCTAATGTACAATTCTGCTTGTGTTTTGCATCTTCTAAAAATAGTGTCAACAAATTGGCACCATCTCCTAAATATCTGCTTACATCCTATTTTAGCAGCCAACTCATGGGTTGCCAGGAGTTTATAATATACCCATCTCAAAATAAAAATGCCTCTCCCGCAAATTGTAAGAGGGATCAACATCAGATTGGTAGCAGGACAAGGGTTCTCATGGTGCCCAGTGGGGTGAAAGTCTCTCGGAAACTTGCAAACCCCTATTTATGGGCTGAAAAGCTTATAGAGTTTCTTTTTAAGGATGTTTTCTTTTAAGGATGTCGATATTTTCTTTTAAGGATGTTGAAACATTGCTGTCTTCATGTTCAACTCTGGGGCCATTGGAGACTTTGGCCTCAGAGAAGTGGGAGAAGGAGGCGCCTTCAGGATTCACGTCTACCATCATCTCCTGAAGATGACGAGGGGATGAGGAGTGAAGGGCCTGCTTTCATATCCAGCTGGGATGTGACCGGCTTCCAGCCTGGAGCTCTGAGCATCCCGCAGGCTCTCAAGGCATCGCAACAGATGTGCAGGGAACACAGCGGATACCAAGCCCACAGGCCTGCCCCTTCCCAAACTCCTGCCTCACGGAGCTTTGTAAAGGAGATCGTCACCACAGAATTGAAGATACAGTCAGGGTAAGCTCTATTCTGTTCATCTCTCTGTTACTGAGGAAGGTTGTGAAGCAACGGAAGTCCAGGGCCCTACTCTTGCCATTTTTGTGTTTCTTTCACACCTGCCGGAAAACCATTTTCCCAGTCCAGATACGCACAGCCCCAGGCTGCACCCTCGCGCGCACACACACTCTCTCACACACACACACTCTCTCACACACATTCACACACACCCCTCAGCTCTCTCTTGCTAATTACTTCTCTCTAAAAACCACAACTCAGGATGGAGAACAAAACAATCAAACATCTTCACTTACGGTTATTCTCATATTTTAGAGAATACTTATTAGCTTGAGTGATGGATAAGTCCAAATGTGCGAGGCCAGCAGGGGGGACCCCAGTGGTCTGAGAAGTTGCAGGCCACGTGAGGGGTGGGCATGGCGCTGTGGTCTTCAAGGATTTTGACTGATTTGGGATAACAAGTCGTGGACTTCACTGCAAAGCACAGGACGACAGAAAGATCTGAGGGCTGTTTAGAGACCTGGGCTTTTTCTACCACCAAGGCAGGGCAAGTTATTTTAGAGGATGCAAGGCAGATACTTTGATGCGATTGACTTAGCATCAGAAAGGTTCATCTCACTGAATTTTTGTTTGTTTGTTTGTTTTTTGCGGTACGCGGGCCTCTCACTGCTGTGGCCTCTCCCGTTGCGGAGCACAGGCTCCGGACGTGCAGGCTCAGCGGCCATGGCTCATGGGCCCAGCCGCTCCGCGGCATGTGGGATCTTCCCAGACCAGGGCACGAACTCGTGTCCCCTGCATCGGCAGGCAGACTCTCAACCACTGCGCCACCAGGGAAGCCCCATCTCACTGAATGTTAAGGCTCCTACTCTGCCTGCTCTTAGCCCTGGATTGGAGGGAAGGGCAATATATCACTGGATTCGAAATTCATGGTTCTGTATAATATTTATTATTTGGTGTTTACTAAGATCTGCTTTTTTAAAAAATTTTTTAACATCTTTACTGGAGTGTAATTGTTTTACAGTGTTGTGTTAGCTTCTGATTTATAACAAAGTGAATCAACTATACGTATACATATATCCCCATATCCCCTCCCTCTTGAGCCTCCCTTCCACCCTCCCTATCTCACCCCTCTAGGTCATCGCAAAGCACCGAGCTGATCTTCCTATGCTATGCGGCTGCTTCCTACTAGCTAACTATTTTACATTCGGTAGTGCATATATGTCACTACTCTAACTTCCTCCAGTTCATTCTCTATGTCTATGTCTTTATTCCTGCCTTGCCACTAGGTTCATCAGTACCATTTTTTTTTTAAGGTTCCATATATATGTCTTAGCATTCGGTATTTGATTTTCTCTTTCTGACTTACTTCACTCTGTATGACAGACTCTGTGTCCATCCACCTCACTACAACTAACTCAGTTTCGTTTCTTTTTATGGCTGAGTAATATTCCATTGCATATATATGCCACATCTTCTTTATCCATTCATCTTTGATGGACACTTAGGTTGCTTCCATGTCCTGGCTATTGTAAATAGTGCTGCAATGAACATTGTGGTACATGTCTCTTTTTGAATTATGGTTTTCTCAGGGTATATGCCCAGTAGTGGGATGCTGGGACGTATGGTAGTTCTATTTTTAGTGTTTTAAGGAACCTCCATACTGTTCTCCATAGTGGTTGTGTCAATTTGCATTCCCACCAACAATGCAGGAGGGTTCCTTTTTCTCCACACCCTTTCCAGCATTTATTGTTTCTAGATTTTTTGATAATGGCCATTCTGACCAGTGTGAGGTGATACCTCATTGTAGTTTTGATTTGCATTTCTCTAATAATTAGTGATGTTGAGCAGCTTTTCATGTGCCTCTTGGCCATCTGTATGTCTTCTTTGGTGAAATGTCTATTTAGGTCTTCCACCCATTTTTTTCATTGAATTGTTTATCTTTTTGATATTGAGCTCCATGAGCTGTTTGTATATTTTGGAGATTAATCCTTTTTCTGTTGTTTCATTTGCAAATATTTTCTCCCATTCTGAGGGTTGTCTTTTCATCTTGTTTATGGCCTCCTTTGTTGTGCAAAAGCTTTGAAGTTTAATTAGGTCCCATTTGTTTATTTTTGTTTTTATTTCCATTACTCTAACTCACTGAATTTTTGTTTGTTTGTTTGTTTTTTGCGGTACGCGGGCCTCTCACTGCTGTGGCCTCTCCCGTTGCGGAGCACAGGCTCCGGACGTGCAGGCTCAGCGGCCATGGCTCATGGGCCCAGCCGCTCCGCGAGGCAGGCAGACTCTCAACCACTGCGCCACCAGGGAAGCCCCCTCTCACTGAATGTTAAGGCTCCTACTCTGCCTGCTCTTAGCCCTGGATTGGAGGGAAGGGCAATATATCACTGGATTCGAAATTCATGGTTCTGTATAATATTTATTATTTGGTGTTTACTAAGATCTGCTTTTTTAAAAAATTTTTTAACATCTTTACTGGAGTGTAATTGTTTTACAGTGTTGTGTTAGCTTCTGATTTATAACAAAGTGAATCAACTATACGTATACATATATCCCCATATCCCCTCCCTCTTGAGCCTCCCTTCCACCCTCCCTATCTCACCCCTCTAGGTCATCGCAAAGCACCGAGCTGATCTTCCTATGCTATGCGGCTGCTTCCTACTAGCTAACTATTTTACATTCGGTAGTGCATATATGTCACTACTCTAACTTCCTCCAGTTCATTCTCTATGTCTATGTCTTTATTCCTGCCTTGCCACTAGGTTCATCAGTACCATTTTTTTTTTAAGGTTCCATATATATGTCTTAGCATTCGGTATTTGATTTTCTCTTTCTGACTTACTTCACTCTGTATGACAGACTCTGTGTCCATCCACCTCACTACAACTAACTCAGTTTCGTTTCTTTTTATGGCTGAGTAATATTCCATTGCATATATATGCCACATCTTCTTTATCCATTCATCTTTGATGGACACTTAGGTTGCTTCCATGTCCTGGCTATTGTAAATAGTGCTGCAATGAACATTGTGGTACATGTCTCTTTTTGAATTATGGTTTTCTCAGGGTATATGCCCAGTAGTGGGATGCTGGGACGTATGGTAGTTCTATTTTTAGTGTTTTAAGGAACCTCCATACTGTTCTCCATAGTGGTTGTGTCAATTTGCATTCCCACCAACAATGCAGGAGGGTTCCTTTTTCTCCACACCCTTTCCAGCATTTATTGTTTCTAGATTTTTTGATAATGGCCATTCTGACCAGTGTGAGGTGATACCTCATTGTAGTTTTGATTTGCATTTCTCTAATAATTAGTGATGTTGAGCAGCTTTTCATGTGCCTCTTGGCCATCTGTATGTCTTCTTTGGTGAAATGTCTATTTAGGTCTTCCACCCATTTTTTTCATTGAATTGTTTATCTTTTTGATATTGAGCTCCATGAGCTGTTTGTATATTTTGGAGATTAATCCTTTTTCTGTTGTTTCATTTGCAAATATTTTCTCCCATTCTGAGGGTTGTCTTTTCATCTTGTTTATGGCCTCCTTTGTTGTGCAAAAGCTTTGAAGTTTAATTAGGTCCCATTTGTTTATTTTTGTTTTTATTTCCATTACTCTAGGCAGTGGGTCAAAAAAAGATCTTGCTGTGGTTTATGTCAAAGAGTGTTTTCCTCTAAGAGTTTTATACTGTGTGGTCTTACATTTAGGTCTTTAATCCATTTGGAGTTTATTTTTGTATATAGTGTTAAGTAGTATTCTAATCTCATTCTTTTACATGTAGCTGTCCAGTTTTCCCAGCACCACTTATTGAAGAGACTGTCTTTTTTCCATTGTATGTTCTGGTATCCTTTGTCATAAATTAGGTGACCATATGTGCATGGGTTTATCTTTGGGCTTTCTATCCTGTACAACTGAACTATATTTCTGTTTTTGTGCCAGTACCATACTGTCTTGATTACTGTAGTTTTGTAGTATAGTTTGAAGTCAGGAAGCCTGATTCCTCCAGCTCTGTTTTTCTTTCTCAAGATTGCTTTGGCTATTCGGGGTCTTTTGTGTTTCCATACGAATTGTAAAATTTTTTGCTCTAATTCTGTGAAGGATGACATTGGTAGTTTGATAGGGATGGCATTGAATCTGTAGATTGCTTTGGGTAGTATTGTCATTTTCACAATATTAATTCTTCCAATCCAAGAACATGGTGTATTTCTCCATCTGTTTATGTCATCTTTGATTTCTTTCATTCAGTGTTTTATAGTTTTCTGAGTACAAGTCTTTCACCTCCTTAGGTAGGTTTATTCCTAGGTATTTTATTCTTTTTGTTGCAATGGTAAATGGGATTGTTTCCTTAATTTCTCTTTCTGAGTTTTCATTGTTAGTGTATAGGAATGCCAGATATTTCTGTGCATTAATTTTATATCCTGCAACCTTACCGAATTCATTGATTAGTTCTAGTAGTTTTCTGGTGGCACCTTTAGGATTTTCTGGTGGTATCATGTCATCTGCAAACAGTGACAGTTATACTTCTTATTTTCCAATTTTTATTCCTTTTATTTCTTTTTCTTCTCTGATTGCTGTGGCTAGGACTTCCAATACTATGTTGAATAAGAGTGGTGAGAGTGGACATCCTTGTCTAGTTCCTGATCTTAGTGGAAATGTTTTCAGTTTTTCACCATTGAGTATGATGTTTGCTGTGGGTTTGTCATATGTGTCCTTTATTATGTTGAGGTAGGTTCTCAGTAGGCCCATTTTCTAGAGAGTTTTTATCATAAATGGGTGTTGAATTTTGTCAAAAGCTTTTTCTGCATCTACTGGGACGATCATATGGTTTTTATTCCTTAATTTGTTAATGTGGTGTATCACATTGATTGGTTTGCATATATTGATGACTCTTTGCATCCCTGGGATAAATCCCACTTGATCATGGTGTATGATCCTTTTAATATATTGTTGGATTCTGTTTGCTAGTATTTTGTTCAGGATTTTTGCATGCATGTTCATCAGTGATATTGGTCTGTAATTTTCTTTTTGTGTGATATCTTTCTCTGGTTTTGGTATTAGGGTGATGGTGGCTTCACAGAATGAATTTGGGAGTGTTCCTCCCTCTGAAATTTTTTGGAAGAGTTTGAGAAGGATCGTTGTTAGCTCTTTTCTAAATATTTTATAGAATTCGCCTGTGAAGCCATCTGGTCCTGTATCCTTAATACTTTAAATTTCTTTGTTGATTAGTCGTTGAAAGAGGTATAAACATCACTATTATTTTAGATTTATCACATTTCCATGTTATTCTCTCAATTCTGAATTTATTCAGTTTGTAGCTATATGGGGTTCATACCTGTTCCAAATTGTTAAGAGTTTCCTGGTGATTTGTCTCTTTTATAATTCATTAGTTATATGCACTGCATCAAGTAAACTTTGCCTGATACTAATGATGAAACATCAACTTTCCTTTGGTTGGTATTTGTCCCGTTTTCTTCTCTTATTTTCAGCACTTGTTTCAGACCAAATGAAAATGTATCTTTTATCTGGGAGGTTTTATCCAATTACATTTCCTGTGTATGTTCATTCAAATAGGCCTGAATCTACACCCTTACTTTGTGCCTTATGTTTGCTAGACTTTTGCTTGTTTTCCTACCCTCATCCCTATACTATCTTCTTGAAAACAAATCAAGCTGTTTTATAGTTTCTATTTTTTCTCTACTGGTTGGGAAGTTATACATCTTATACCTATTCTTTGTGGTGGTTAAGCTTAATTTTTAATTAAAAAACACTTTGAAAAAAATCTCAAACTTACAGAAAAGTTGCAATTACAGCACAAAGAATACTGATGCAGCATCTTTATGTAATACTTAATGTGTATTTCCTACAAACAAGGGCATTCTCCTATATAACTGCAATACAACCATGAACATTTTGGAAGTAGTATGCATTCTTACCAGTTGATGCAAAGACCTCATTCTCATTTTCCTTAGTGTTCCAATAATTTCCTTTAGAGTTAAAGGATCCGATTCAGAATCACAAATAACTTAAATTGTCACCTTTCCTTAATCTGGAAAGGTTCTTCGTTTTTTCCTTGATTTTACATCCTTGGCTCTTTTGAAGATTTTAGGCCAGTTATTCTGTAGAATGCCCCTCAATTCGGCTTCATCCAGTGTTTCCTAATTCCTGTTAAAGATGCACGGTCTGAATCTAATCATACCACAGAAATGCCATGTGTTTCGTTCTTTGTATCCTACCAGGTGCTGTGTAATTCCAATTAGTCCTTTTGTGAATTATGGTCACTTTAGGCACTTGATGAAGGTGGTATTTCTCCATGTAAATTTGCTCTCTTTCCCTTTATAATTAATAAGTTCTTTGTGGTGAGAGACTTTGAAACTATGAAAATATCTAATTTCCCATCAGATTTTCAGTTTATTAACTGTATCAGTATAGACTCATGGCTTCCTTTTTCACTCAAGGTGTTACAATCTCTTATTAATGATATTTATTTTCATGTTCAAATTGTTCTACATTTGGTCAGTGGGAGCCTGTTTAACCTGACTGTTATCTTTTGATGTGTCCCGTCGTTTTTGTGTATTTCCTATCCCTTACTTCCTATTTCTGTTACAGTGATTCTGCCCCAAACCTGAAATCTGCCATATCTCCAAGCATCGCTGACTTCTTACAGTGGAGGATGATACTGAGACACCAAGATCTGGGCACTAGGTGTGCTCAGCTCTAATGGGAGGTCACAGCTCCCACCACCCAGGTGACACAGTGAGAAGTTAAATGTCTGTTAGTTTTTCTCTTTAAACTTTAATTTGAGATGAGCCACCTCCACAAGGTGTTTATACCTGGTGGAGAGCAAGCACTCCTCAGCTGACCATGGGGAGTCTCAAATGGCAGGCTCACAGGGAAGGCAGAGGCTTGTCTACCTGAAGAATCTTCATGGGCCCCATACAGTCAATCAATTTTCCTACCACCACTCTGAGCCCAGGCTTAGCTGGAATGGGTGTGGGGGGAGTCTCTTGGGGTCTATGTAGGTGCTTAGAAAGACCTGAGGGTAACTTTTGGAATAGTAAGTGGAAAGCTTTCCTTATATGGGGACTGTTTCTAATGAAATCCTACTTAGCGTGTCAGGAAGTGGAACACATCGCTAGGGACCTTGGCAGTGGTGGGCGGGATCATGGGCATCTGAACATTTAACAGTGGGAGATGATGTGATTATTCTGGAAGATGCCTGGGTGCAGCTGTTAGTGACCCAGGATCATTCAACATTTGGAGACAGGAAAAGAGCTGGTATCAGGTCCAGTGGGGCCCAGATGGCTGGGGGAAACTAAAGACAGAGACTTCTTCCCCAGAAGGGAAACAATGGGAGGAGTAGACCTCAGAGAGGCAAGAGGTCTTGGGATTGTTAAGAAAAGAATGTCCATTGACAGATGAATGGATAAAGAAGGTGTGGTATTGATATATATACACAATGGAATACTACTCAGCCATAAAAAAGAATGAAATAATGCCGTTTGCAGCAACTTGGATGGACCTAGAGATTACCATACTAAGTGAAGTAAACCAGACAGAGAAAGACAAATATCCTATATCGCTTGTATGTGGAATCTAAAAAAAAAAAAAAACATGATACAAACGAACTTATATACAAAATAGAAATTGACTCACAGACACAGAAAACAAAATTATGTTTACCAGAGGGGAAAGGGGGGATAAATTAGGAGTTTGGGATTAATATATACACACTACTATATATAAAATAGATAACCAACAAGAACATACTATGTAGCACAGGGAACTGTATTCAATATCTTGTAATAATCTGTAAGGGAAAAGAATTCATATATCTATATCTATATCTATCTATCTATCTATATATATATATCTGAATCACTTTGCTGTACACCTGAAACTAACACAACACTGTAAATCAACTACACTTCAATTTTAAAAAAAAGGAACTCAGATTAGGAGATGGGAATGCAACAAGACCCGGTTACTGGAAGTGGGACCCGGGTAAGCTGGTAAGATGGCGCAGCGGTTAAGCCCAGGGCTGGCTTCCTGCCCTTGAGCTCGGGCTCCACCTCTGTCGACGGCTGTGATCTAGGGCACAGGGTGTAACCTCTCTGTGCCACCATGACCTCTTCTGCAAACTGGGATCGTGAACCAGCCACAGCACAGGGTCGTTGGGAGGGTGACATAACACAAGTTAAGGTTTAACCAGTGACAGACACAGATGTTAGCTGCTATTTTCACTTAAGGACAAAGCAGAAGGCCAGTCGTTGGAACCAAGGCCCGGGGTCAGGCCAAGTTTTCAGCCAGTTTGACTCGTTCTCTCTGCTTGGACGTTGAACTTGATCCAAGGCTTTGAGGAGAGGCAGGTGGGCAGGGGACGTGGTGGTGGTGGCGGGGGAAGAAAACTCCCAACTTGGCAGCTGGAGCGTGGAGTGTGTCTCAGACTATCGCTTCTCCCAGGGGCAACGATGCTCCCTCGTTGGGAGCCACTCGGTGCAAGTCCGCCAGGCATGTGTCAGTTCCTCCATCATCTCGGTTTGGACTTAGGGAGTCACGATGTTTTCTATTTCTTTGGAGACAAGGGAAAGCCACGCAAACATGGCAAACAACGGCCAGTTCTGCAAGCATCTTTCCTCCCCTCCCCACCTCCCTTCCCCGAAAGCACTGGAGCAAAGGGAATGAGAGTGAATTGAAAAGCAAACTCACCTTACAAGCACATAAAAAAGATCAAATGCAAGGGTGGGGGAGGAGAGGAGGTTGCGGACCAAACACCCGTGCCTTAGAGAGACTTAAGAGGAATCCTAGGATCGAGCCATAAAAATTTTATGGCATCCTAGGAATAGTTGAACGTTTCCTTGTTTGTGGTGCTGAGATTTTATGAGCCAAACAGGTGATCTTTAAAGCTTGTTTTCCTTTGCTCTTCAATAGGTTTAATTAAGCTTGGACTTGAGGCTTCAAGTTGTTTGAAAACTTGAGATTTACAACAAAACGACCCAAGTAACCTATACAACCAGTGAAACAGGTAAGGACTGGATTGGTTACGTGCGCGTCCCCAATGGGCTAATAATTTGACACCCTTTCAAAGCAAAAATTTTAATGTTTTTCCTTAGCCATCACTCAGAGCATGCTGAAACAAAAATCTTTAAGCTGTGTTTTAATGATTAATCGTTGCCTTGGAATAGGGATTGTTTATTATCCATTTAAAAAATAATTAGCACCTACTCAAATATTTTTTGTTTATAACTTCTTGTAGGCTTTCTTTTCTACATATATATTTAAATCATTTCTGTATTTTAAATTATTTGCCCACAGCTCTTTTTTTTAAACATCTTTTTTTTTTTTTTTAACATCTTTATTGGGGTATAATTGCTTTACAATGGTGTGTTAGTTTCTGCTTTATAACAAAGTGAATCAGCTATACATATACATATGCATGCCCGCAGCTTCATTGAGACATAATTGACACATAACGTTGGGTAAGTTTAAGGTGTATAGCGGGTTGATTTGGTACATTTACATATTGCAAAACGATTACCAGCATAGCATTAGCTAACACTTCCATCCCGTCACATAATTACCATTTCTTTTTTGTGTTGAAAACAGTTACCATCTACTCGCTTAGAAATTTTCAATATATGATACAATATTAACTATAATCACTGTGCTGTACATTAGATCCCCAGGACTCGTTACTCTTATAACTGGAAGTTGGTCTACATATATTTTTAATGTTTATTTAAAATCCATCTGAGACTGTATTACTAAGGAGAGAGCTTTTAATATCTTAAGAGCTATAGGTTTGATAGATGTTACACATATAAATGTAATACCTTTGCTTTTCAGTTGGCCTGCACAATTCTCTAAGGATTGTTTGATTGAATTAAGCCCTAGCTAGTATCTATGGGCCAAATCCATGAGGATTTCTCTGGAGGGAAATTGTTATATTTACTTGTTAGTGAGAAATATAAAATGATAAAAATTCCTTCTCGGCCTTAGAGAGAAGATACTGCAACCACAGAAAAGGATACTTGGTTGCTTGGCCTTTCACTGGAGTCCGAGTGAAGGACTGCCCTCTAAGGCGGCATTGACATCTAAGGAAAGTTATCACATCCTGAACTTACCGCCCAAATGTGGGAGGTTTTAGTTGATTCTGTTGTCAAGGTTCACCTCCTCTATTGTGTTTTGCAATTGATGTTTTTAACTTCACGCGGGCCTTTCTACTAATAGGCAAAATGCTTTCTGGCCTATGAAATGTCCACCTGTCCTGATTCCTCTTCCTTGTAACTACCTCTCCCAGCCAGGCATTCACAGCAGTCTGTGCTGAACTTGGACTGGACCTGGAAACCCAGACGACCCTTCCACAGCCTTATCATCTTCCAGGACGCCTTACACACAGAAAATAAATAAAAATGTAGTTCCGTGTAACACCGCAAGAAAACTTCTGCAAAGGTAAGGCATTATTCTCATTGTAAGATAATTCACTTTAGTGGGAAAAAACTCACCTTGACGCTTCTTGAGACAGCAAGTTAGCTGACTGCTGAGTTTAGACTGATTTAAGAGCGTCACCTTAGCACGTGACTCTCATGAATACGTCCCCCTAATTAGATGAGAACTCAGCTCTCTCGTTTGGATCTTCGCCGAGTCACCCCTTTGTGTGGAGTTGCCAGCTCCCAGCAGGGCCCGTAAGGACGGCAGAGCTCGATTCTCTGACTCTATCCATCTCCCATCACCTTCGGCCTCCTTCACTTGATGGCAGCCCATTGTTTCCTTCTCTGTCTTGAACACACCAGGTTTGTTTCCTCCTCAGACCCTTTGCACTTGCCATGGCCCTGCCCGAACTTGCCCGTCCTCCAGGCTTTGGTTAGTGACTCACTGTCATCGTTCTGATTAGGATTGAATGCCACCCCTCCACGGGGCTTCCCTTGAGCCCCTGTTAACGTCTGCTCCCCACCCACTCAGACTCCATCTGACTCCCTCTCAAGTCCAAGCCATAACCCCAACGTCCTTTTTTTCACAGAACTTTCCCCTAAGTTCCTTATGTCTTATTTACACCCAGGCCATCCCTGGGGACACTCGCTTTCCTCATGTAATCACTAATCACCCTCGAGAATGTTCTGGTTGAAATACGAAACTATGACGTTATCATATTTATCACTTCTAGAAATGAGGTTTATTTATTTTGCCGTATCCTTCGTAGATGTCTCTTCACTAGAAAGTAGGCACAGGGACTTTGTGCCAGGTAATTATTTAGGCACTGGGGAGGCAACAGTGAATACAGATTATGAGAACTCATTCAATATTTTTTGATGGAACCAGTTAAAGAAAACGAATGACAGGCTTTCATATAATGCGTTTCTGCACAGACACATAAACAAACTGAAGATTTTGTGTTCTTTTGTTTTTCTTTTATTTTATATTGGAGTCCAGTTGATTAACAACGTTGTGTTGGTTTCAACTGTACAGCAAAGTGATTCAGTTATACATGTATTTATTCTTTTTCAAATCCTTTTCCCATTTAGGTTATTACAAAGTATTTAGCAGAGCTCCCTGTGCGATACAGTAGGTCCTTGTTGGTTATCCTTTTTAAACATAGCCATGTGTACATGTCAATCCCAAACTCCCAATCTATCCTTCCCCCTCCCCCTCCCCCCACATCACCCCGGGTAACCATAAGTTTATTTTCTATGTCAGTGAGTCTGGCTTTTTTTTTTTTTTTTTGGTAAATAAGTTCATTTTTATCTTATTTAAGTGAAGATTCTGGATCAAGTTTTATTTCATAGTTATGTGGACGTATGCTCCAAAAAATATATAAATAGGGGAAAACTCACACTCATTCAGAGGAGTGAGAGTGCAAAGAAATTGTCAAAAAGTTCAAATTGAAAAAGAAACTTGTTTAGAAAGGTCGCTTCTGCTACATTGCATGAAACTTCCTAAAGAGGTCAGCGACTTCTCCATTAGTACCTGGGGTCTTCTCTGTACCTTTGTCAATTTTTTTCTTTTCAACACTGGCCTTGGAATATGACAAGTTATTCTAGGTAATTTAGGCAATATTCTTGCAAGTAGCCATAATGTGGGGGACCCAGATGTGGGGGACGAGTTTATCCATCTGTAGACAGAGCAACGATACTGGGGTCGCTGCTCGCCTTTGCACACGGAGCCATGGATGAATTAAGAACAGATTTTCCTTTGAGAGGATAAACTGGGAGAAAAAAGCTGAGGTTGTGTTTCAACCTCCACTTGTCTCCTAGGCTTGAAAGCTTCGGGCAGTACACGGTCTGCATCACTTCATGTGGAAACATGGGCGGTAGCAAAGACCATTTATTTTCAGTGTGTGTAAAACCGATGAAATCAAAATTTACCCAGAGAACTATTTAAATTGGCGTTTATTTCTTTCTGACCCCAAGGGTGATTTATTCACATCCACACCCCAGACACGAACACAGCTTCAAATGGACACTTCAGCAGCTGGGATGTAGTGAGTTGCAGGAGATCCCACCTTACAAATCAGAATAGTTCAGAGAAGTGACAAAATCATATGCATGTTTAAAGGCAACCCAGAACTGGGAACACAGGGAAACCCAAATGAACTGAATTCCAGTAAGAGACAAGCCCTTCCTAGCAGAGACCATGGGTACTTTCATCCCTGGCACATTTTTCTTTACTCAGTATGTGTGGGATGTGGCACCCACCTGTCTTTTAAACTTCTGCCAACTACAGATTGGCACTTGCCATCTGCCTCTACAAGGATTAAATCATGAACTGCTGCAGCCACTGACCTTCCACACCCCCCGAAAGGAGCTCAGCGTGGAGAGCAGGAAGGAGGCCCTCTGTGCTCTGGGAAAACCCGGCAGAACAGGCCTTCGGATAGATATTCTCAGGAGATTTTATGAGCCCAATTCTTGCATCGCCTCGTATCTAGAAAAGCACTAAAATCATTAATGGAGACATCTGCTCCTCGTGACGAGCAGCCACCTTCTGCCAAAATGCATGGGTTTGTTTTTTTTTTTCATTTATTTTTTGCGGTACGCAGGCCTCTCACTGCCGTGGCCTCTCCCGGTGCGGAGCACAGGCTCCGGACGCGCAGGCTCAGCGGCCATGGCTCACGGGCCCAGCCGCTCCGCGGCACGTGGGATCTTCCCGGACCGGGGCACGAACCCGTGTCCCCTGCATCGGCAGGCGGACTCTCAACCACTGCGCCACCAGGGAGGCCCCCAAAATCCCCTGCAGCGGCAGGCGGACTCTCAACCACTGCGCCACCAGGGAGGCCCCCAAAATGCATGTTTGACTGCACGTTCCCCCTTCACTAAAATCACATCTATACTGACCTCCCCCTGCCTCTTCGGAGCAGTTTCTCAGAGCTCTCTGAGAGGCTGTCTCCCAGGCTATAGTCCTCATTTTGCCCCAAATAAAACTTAACTCAGAACTCTCATGTTGTGCATCTTTTTAGGCAACTCTTCATCAGCCACGTGTGGGCTGAGAGGAAGGTTTGGAATTCTGAGGATTCCCAGGCTTGGAGTGAATCCACACCCACGTACCACATCCTTCTCATGCGACCTTCACTGGGTGCATGGTAGCAGCACCAAGGCAGGTAAGCCCTCCTGATGTGCGTGGTACCTGGACCAAGTACATGGCCGGGCCCTTCTGGAGGCTTGGGGGTGTGCAGGACGGCCAAGGGAGATTCCTAGGGCACAGGCGGCTCCTCCTGGATGCGAGGCAGCAGCAAATCAAAGCCTGCTCCTCTTGTAGAAGAATGGAGAGAGATCTCCAAAGGCTCAGGAAGTGGCTGCTCACGTGTAAAGTCTGGAGCCTCAGAATCTCTCCATTTCTCAGGTTTTAAGCCTTGCTGAAGGGACAGTCTTGACCCTGCCCTCAAAGTATGTGAAGCCAGGGGTAGAATGAGTCTAATTAAAGCTGCGACAAAGCCCAGACTCAGCCCAATTACAGATACGTTTGACTCAGCGTCCTACCATTTTCAGGGGCAAATACTACCTGTTTAATTCTCAATTATTCTTTTACATGGGATGTACAGAGTGAAATTTTAAAAATTAAAGAGACAAGCAAAGAGGCAAGAAAATGTGATCCATTATCAAGAGAAAATTTTTGTCAGTAGACTCAGAGCCAAAGATACAGATTATGGAATTAGCAGACAGAGGCTATAAAATAACCATAATAAATGTGTTAAAGTATATATTAGAAGAAGTGAACGATATACATAAGCAGATGAGGAATTTCATCAGAAATGAAAGCCATAAAAAAAGATGGAAATTCTAAGATTGAAATAAGACATAGCAGTTTTATATTTGAATGCACTTAATAACAGAGCTTCGAAATATGTAAAACAAATACTGACAGAAGTAATGAAGAAATATATAAATCCATAACCAGAGTTGGAGGTTTTAAACCCCTCTCAGTAATTAATAAGACAACTAGGCAAAAGTTACAAAGATGTGGGAGATTTGAACATAACCTTCAACCAACTTAACCTAACATGAATAGAACAGTGGGTACAAAAACAGATACATTCATGAACATTACCATATGCTGGGCCATAAGATAAGTCTCAATTAGTTTTAAAGGCACGACATCATAGAAAGTATATTCTCTGACCGCACATTATTGTTGATTAGAAATCAACAATAATACAATCTCTAGAAAACCTCACATGGAAAATTATGCAACAACAAGAAAATCCTATGCGTCAAAGAAGATATCACAAAGGAAATTAAGAATATTTGGAGTTGAATGATAATGAAAACCCAACATAACAAAATTTATATTCAGCTAAAGCAGTGCTGAGAATGAAATTCATAGTTTTCCAATAAATTTATAAGGAAAGGAAATTCATAGTATTGATTTTTTTACTTTCCCCCATTTCCAACAAACTTCCATGTTTAGAAGCTAGGAAAAGAAGAGCATCTTAAGCTCAAAATTAATAGAAGAGAGAAAATAATTAAGAGCAGAAATCAATGAAATAAACACTAGACAAAAGTCAACAAAATCAAAGTGGATATGTTAAAAAAGATTTACAAAATGAATAAACTCCATGTTAATCAATAAAAAAGAAATAAAGCACAAATAATCAATATGAGAAAATTTAAAAGGACCTATCAATAAATATAGACAAAATAAAGACAAAAATGAAATATTATGAACATATGCCAATAAAGTCAACAATATAAGTAAAATAAACAAATTTGATTAAAATGAACGCAAGAAGAAATAAGAAACCTGAAAACACATATATACTTATATATTTACATTTTTAAAAGAGACACATCAACAAAGACAGTTTGAGCCCAGGATGACTTCACTAGTGAACTCCTTCAAACATTTAAAGAGAAATATTACCATTTTTGCACATTTTTTTTCCAGGAAGGGGAGGAGGAGAAAACACTTCTCAGTATTTTTATGAGGCCAGTATAACCATGAGGCCAGAAATCTGACAGGGATATTACTAGAAAAGAAGAATACAAATTAAAATCCTTCATAAGCATGGTGCTATAAACAGGACAGTAGTTTTTTTTAAAAAATTATTTTATTGACGTGTAGTTGAGTTACAATGTTGCGTTAATTTCTGCTGTACAGCAAAGTGATTCAGTTATACCTATATATACATTCTTTTTCATATTTTTTCCATTGTGAATATTGGATATTGAATATTGAATATTGTTCCCTGTGCTATACAGTAGGGCCTTGTTGTTTATCCATTCTATATGTAATAGTTTGCATCTGCTAATCCCAAACTCCCAATCCTTGCCTCCCCCCTCCCCCCTTGGCAAACACAAGTCTGTTCTCTATGTCTGTGAGTCTGTTTCTGTTTCGTAGCTAGGTTCATTTGTGTCGTATTTTAGATTCTACATATAAGGACAGTAGTGGGGTTTTTTTTCGTTTTTTTTTTTTGGTAGAATTAATTTATGGGCAGACGACCTTTTCCGGGTAGGGTAAGGTTCTACATTTTGATGTTTTGACGTTTGTAGTTATATGATGTATAAAATTTGCCACACTCAATGAATGATCCACTAACGATGTGCGCGGTTTATTATATGAAAATTATACCTCAATAAAGACAAAATGAAGCAATTATGAAGATGACGTAGTTTCCATCGGTGAGAAATGCTGCTAGTCTTTATAAGCACATGCTACTCAATACTAATACTCGTGTTCTGCTTTGTTAGGCACTTTAACCTTTATGCTCTAATTCTCACAAGAAACACATTACGTTTGTGATGTTATTCCCAAACTCCGGAGGGTAACTGGCTTCCTCTAGGCTTTAGGAAGTGAGTGTGCAGCAAAATCAGGACAGAGACTCAAGACTTTTTGCCTCTCAGTTCATGCTTTTCCAAGAAACTATAGTTACTCTGCTACTGCACTCTCCTTACCTCAGAAATCTCCTGCTGTAGCACCTTTTGCTAGGTTGAGGTCTCTGAAAGACCTGTTTTGTTCTGAACCTCTGAACTTTCTTGGCTCAAAATTGGAATGACAGCCTTTAACACATGATTATAATTTTATAGCAATGTATGCACTTAGAATTCTGACTTACGATTCACCCAGTTATCCGAATTAAAATATTTTCCTTGCCTTCACTGTTGGGCTTTGAAGTACCGCCGTAAACCCACCTACCCCTTTCCCCAGAGTCTGGGGTAGGTGCTTCAATACGCCCCCATAGCACCGTAAGATCCCCCCACCATAATGCCCATTATAAGATACTGTACCTTCCAGTTTATGCGTCTGCTTCTACCCAGCGGTGATCTCAGGGATTTTCTGCTTGGAGGAGAAATTATTTCTTATTCATCTTTTATCCCAGGGCTTATTACAGTGGCATTCAAGGGTCAGTCAATAAATACTTACTGAATGACTAAACAAACAGGGTGAATGCCTGAGGAGAATCCGTCACCCCCCCGTCTGCCCTATCTCACCACAACTACATTGATACATTGATTAATAATTTGTCTGGAAATAAGCTCCTTTATGATGGTGTGGATGATAGTAAAAGTAATATTTTCATTGTGTTATGAAGTGCAGCGTTGTTCAACCTGTTTGCTTAGCTGCCAACATACGGTCCAGGGCAGAGATCACGTCAGCTTTGCTGTAGTGTCTATAGCAGTTTGGAGAGTTATCGGCACATGGTAGTGGCTTACTTTCCTGGGTGAATAAATACCTTTTTACGATGATTATATAATACATGTACAGTTCTGTAAACATTATATATATTAGTCATGCTTTATATGTACATACATAAATTTAAACTTATCCATCTTTTTCTTCATTGATCGTGATTTTTGTCACTTGTTTAATAATTGCTTCTTTTCTCCAAGGCATTGTCCTTATTTTTTGGTACGATTTGGGGGTCTGATTTTTATATATTGATAGTTAATTCATTACATTTTTTTTCTTTTTGTGGTGTGAGGTAGGTATCAGATTTTTTATGTATGCGTAAACAATTTTCCCAGCTCTATTTATTGAATAGCTTAGCTTTTCTTCTCTGATTTGCAATGTCATTTATCAATGTTCTATAATTAATAGGCATTCTTTTCTATTATATATGTTGGCATTGATATCATAGTGTTTTCATTACTACAGTTTTGTAAGTCTTGATAACTAGTAAGAAAGTTTTTGTTCCTTTTCTTCTCTCTTCTTGATCTTTCTTCTTAGAGGTTTTTAAAAAGCAAATTTTTCTTTTGTTGAAGCTCATTTATTTTTTTCTTTTCCCATTTTGTTGATTTCCTACCTATTATGTCTGCCCTATTTTTAAAAGCTTATTCTAAGCTTTTAAGTTCTTCAGACATTTACTTTTAATCTTTTTCTTTTATTAATGCACATATTTCCCTTTTTCATGGTCCTACTATAGATGACTATGATGTAGTACACTTTTTGTTATTCAATTCTAAATATGTCTTAGTTTCCTATGTGAATAACTTATTATCTTGAGTAATTTGAGTCCATTTAAGTCTGTGCTTGTTGCTGATTTCTAATTACTTGAAGTTTTGCTCTGAGAATCTGATCTGAATGTGTATCACTTACACTCTAGCAGGAAACAGATGCTGTACTCAAGTGGGTAATTGAGGAAGGTTTAATGAAGAGGCTGCTCATAAATATGTAAGCAGGGTTACAGGAAACCAAGAGCGATGGTTGAAATGCTCTAAACTAGCAAGATGGAGGAGCCATTACTACCCTCAGGACTGAAGGTTAAGGAGAGGAAAAGTTGGCCAGAACCCAGAGATAGTAGCTGTTGTTGTAGCAGAGTGTTTCCTGACAGGGGCTGTGGTCTTGGTAGAGAAACTTACTTCAACATATAACGACCCATCACAGAGGAAACCAGGAAATAAGTACCCTGATTTCACTCTGTTCTCCAGTCCAGTCTCCGCCAGTGCTTCCCATTTATGCGAAACAACCAGAAGCCAGATGGCAAAGGGAGCCATGGGCGAAGTCCAGCCAGTTCAGCCTCCCAGGGTAGAGGCAGATGGAAGAAAGGCAGAGGGTGGGTTTGGATGGTATAATGAAAGCGTCCAGTACTGTTCATTCTTTCTGTCCCCTCCAAACCTTCACTCACCTGTTTGGCATTCGAGTAAAATAAATGTGTTCTCAATGCCGGGGACAACAAAGTTCCATGAACTGCCGTATAGATTGAGTGATGTCAATACCTGAAAGATAAAATGTTAGCCACCCCGAGCTGCCCACCATCAACTGAATGTTTTTTCCTGATATTCCAAATCATAAGATTGGATATTAACAGTAATATTAAATTATCCCTTGGAAATGGCATATATCAGAACAGGCACAATTGCACAGGTAGCTGGGTCATTTACTCACCTGGAAACTGGGCCTATTTCTGTGTCTACTGCTTTGCCCTCAACACACACCTGTGGCCTCATGAGGGTTCCCTATGAAAAGTTAACAAAAAGGGTAGGTCTGGTTTGCAGATGGATTTGCATAGTACACACATAGATAACCAAATATATTACAGCTTCACACAGGGATGGTGGGAAAAAACAGTGATGATGGGCAATCACTTGGGGGTCAAGCACTAAGTTTCCACCAGGGTCAATAGGAGGCCAGGAACTGCTTACCAACTTGAGGCTAGTTACTGGCAGAAGACGGCATGGCTTCATTCCCAAACCCAAGGGACCATGCAGTGATTCTTTCTTTGGGATTTTTCAGTTGCTGTAAAATATATTATCTGCCTCATGCACAGGAAATACCATTGCATATCTTGACACACAGCATAAGTGACAAGACAGCTTGAACTACTTCCTGGACATGATACGGAAGTCTAAGCAGTAGACCTTCTTGTTCTTTACTCTTTCCACCTGCTCCCCCCCGCGAACTGGCCATCTTAAGCATTACTCAATAATCATGTTACAAGATCATGCTTACATATCCTATATGTAGCCTTCAAAAAGCAAAAAGTCCATCAACAGTTATGTCTGTTTCTTTGAAATGGGTGTTACAAAGTGTCACAGTATATTTTCACTTTAGAGTGGATATTCTGACATGTCTCAGCTACTGCAACTCTAGAAACTTTATCAGTATGGTAGGTCTCCAAACTCTTGTGGGCCTTATCTCTTACCCTCTCACCCTTGCTCCTTCCTCTCATCAGCTCCAGTTAGCAAAACGTCATCAACGTGATGTGCCTGATGTGATATTAAGACATTCAATTCCCTCTGGTCTGTCTTAGGACCAACGCAGGAGAGATGGATGATGTAGGGGCGCTGATGCTCCTACCACAAGAGAACGAGTTGTTTCTGATCATCTTTACCGATAGAAATGGGGAACATTATCCAGGTCAACGGCCGTGTACTCGGTGGTAGAGCAATGTTGATTTGCTTCAGTAAAGAATACCACACGTGGAACTACAGTTATGGTGGACATGAGTACCTGATTAAGTGTGCGATAACCCACAGTCATCCTCCAAGACTCATCTGGGTTTTGCACCATTCAAACGGGTAAGGCAGAGGGACTTCCCTGGTGGTCCAGTGGTTAAGACTCCGCCTTCCAATGCATGGGGTGCAGGTTCAATCCCTGGCTGGGGAGCTAAGATCCCACAAGCCTTAGAGCCAAAAAAACAAAACATAAAACAGAAGCTATATTGTAACAAATAAAGACTCCTGTTTTCCTCCTGTTTGTACAATGTTTTTTCAAAAATCCCTGTGACAGAGTTCTCCTGTTGTGAACCGCATGGGTTATGGCTTCAATAGCAAGCATAAGTGACAGTTCCTAGGTCCTCATTGGAAGCTTCCTCCTACATGGGGGAAAGAGGGCTGGAAGGCCTGAACCCTGAGTGGGAGGAGGGCGCTGCAGCATCACCGGTGCAGGTGAGGGTCATGGCAAGGATGCTGGCTGCCAGAGCCACACTCGGTCTCAGTTATGCTCACCTTTATTTGCTGAAGAACAGGGGGAAGCCTGTCCCCTTTCCCTCTCCGAATCGATCCAGAGAAGGTGGCCCTGGCCGGCTTGCCACTCTGTAGAGCCTCGAGTTGGCCACCAGGAGGCAGTGCTGTCTCTTCTCAGACGCAAGGGTAGAAGGTCCCGCCTGGATCGGAGGGGTGACCTGTGGGAGGTGTGAAGACAGAGAAAGGTGGAGACAAAGAGGGCTTTTCTCTCCCACTCCGATGTAGGGAGGAGCCTGTCTCCACCCTGGGATGTTGTGATCGCAAGCATTTAAGCGGAGCCTAGAGGATCCCCACCCCCGCCCCCGGTCAGGCAGGTGGGGATTGAAGTTTCCCTCCAGAAGGTATTTGCCTGGTTCACCAGAAAACACCTGACGTCCAATGCTTTAGTCCAATCAGTTCTCTGAAGGCAGGGCTACTGCCTCTTCATCTCTCTCCTAGCATCCGGCGTGTGTTTAACTGACAAGTCATCCAGTGAGTGATTTAATACATAAAGCATCTGACCTTTGCTAAGACACTGCTTTCGGAGGCAAGGAGCCAGGTTTTCATCTCGGCCCTCCTACCGGTCTGTCGCTGAGAAATAACTTCTGTCTGAGCCTCCACTCCCCGTGTGTAACTCACTCGCAGATGTAAAGTCGAACTCTGCTGAATGCAGGGACACAGTTACGGATGCATGTTTTTGAAAGGAAAAAATGGTTGTGAATGTGAAATCCACATTTCTTCCTTGACTGTTTTAGATCTTATAGGGTAGAGTAAATTTCTTATGTGAAGGCACCTAGAGATTTGCCTCATGGCCCTCAAGGCATGATTACCAGGGGGTAAGGGGGAGACGAAGAAATTGGGAGATTGAGATTGACATATACACACTACTATACATAAAACAGATAACTAATAACCTCCTGCACAGCACAGGGAACTCTGCTCAATACTCTGTAACGGCCTATATGGGAAAAGGATCTTAAAAAAAGAGTGGAGGGGGCTTCCCTGGTGGCGCAGTGGTTGAGAGTCTGCCTGCCGATGCAGGGCATGCGGGTTCGTGCCCCGGTCCGGGAAGATCCCACATGCCGCGGAGCGGCTGGTCCCGTGAGCCATGGCCGCTGAGCCTGCGCGTCCGGAGCCTGTGCTCCTCCTCCACGGGAGAGGCCAGAACAGTGAGAGACCCGCGTACCGCAAAAAAAAAAAAAAAAAAAAAAAAAGAGTGGAGGTATGTATATGTATAACAGATTCACTTTGCTGTACACCTGAAATTAACACAACATTGTAAGTCAACAATACTCCAACAAAAAGTTTAAAAAATAGTAACACATTGTCTGAGCTGAGAGCGCAAAATGGGTGGAGAGCCGTCCACTCGATTTACGACCTGGACAGCGGCCTGCATCGTGGATGAGGAGGCTTGTCTGTGGACGCTTCAGGGATGTGGCCTGGTTAGTTTCACGTTGACCCTCCCCAGTTATCCCTGACCACCCCCGTCAGGGGGCGCTAGATAGTAAGGTTCTCGGGAGTAAGAACTACGCTTCATTCATCCAGTAACTCTTTCAATATCCCCTACAAACTCCTCGTCCACTTGCCTTCTTGGGTCCTCCAGACCTGTGTCCTCTGGGTGTGTGTGTCCCCATGGTAACCTCTCCATACTCAATAAAAGCCATAGGTTTGCACCACCAAACACGAACCTTAGGTCTGCGTGTTTCTTTCACCTCAGTTACACCTTTTCTTATATTACCCGGGATCAGCCACTATCCAACGCGTCATCCCATCCAAGCCAGAAACACCCCCAAATACAACTGGTACTTTTCCACTCCACTCCACTTACTATTCTATCGTCCATTCCACCACCTTCATGATGTCATATCTTCACGTTTTGGCGTCGCCAATGTTGGAATAGCTTGTAACTTACCATCTTACCACCCTCTTTCCTTCCTGTCCAGCTCCTTCAACATTCTGTGAGCTCACCCACGGCAGGGAGGATGTTGCATTCCCAGTATCTTCCGCTGGTGTTGGCCATGTGGAGCCCTGAAATCAAAGTTTGTGAAATGATCAGATAAAAGAATGGCCCATACGTTCTGAGTCGTGAAAACTCTCTCAGTCAGGCATGTTTACTGCTTTGCTGGGAGATGCATGCAAATTCCCACTTTAGGGAAAGTAGGGATTTTCATAGGCATATTGAATCATCTCTTAAATGATAGAAAATTTTAATATATATAACCTCAGCCTGGTGATGCGGGCAGAGCAAATATTGCTTTTCTGAGGTTTAAGTTGTAAGAGGAAGAAATGGAGCCTCAGAGGTGTAAAGTGATTGCCAAGGTCATGACTGTATCTGGCAAGAAATAGGATCTCCCCGCCCTGACCGCAGTGCCCTTTCTTCATTGCATCTCTTCCCTCATGACCTGTGGAGTGAATGATGGATGGGTATCTGCTCATGGATGCTTACAATGGGTATCTCAGACCTCTCCAATAATTGATGGGGCAGAATCCTTTGAGTTTAGGCTTAGGGAAGACAGACACTAACTCGGGTAAAATTAAGTGGTTTAAAATGCATTTTGAGATACTTCACCTGAAGACGCGCTACTGACAGGTAAATAAAATGAATATGGAGAAACCTCTTCCCTGCCAATGAATAACACATAGCTTTCAGGCAAGTAGGTAAATTCAAGGAGATTGTCTTTCTTAGCTACGCTTAAAAAGTTCAGTACATGAATAATTGAACAACTTCCTGGCACACTCAATATTTATTTGTAAGCCTGCTCCAGGCAGAAAAAGAGAAAAAGCATTTTGAAAACAAGTTTCGCGTTAGCTAGGAGTTTATTTGTTTGCCGGAAGATTCCCTAATTACATTTGCAAAGGAACATATTGTTGTGTCTTGTTATTTCTCATTGACCTATTGATGTGAAATATATTAGACAAATTAGAAGGGAGATGGGTAAAAATCTGAACCATGTGTGCACGTGTGCGCTGTAGGAGACCAGAATAGAACTTGCAGAAATTTGCACATGGATTACGATCCTTATTACAGTCTTACAATCCTATGGACTAAGAATTGCTTTTGCACTTGGCTTTTCTCTCCAGTTAAGCCAGTGGCCAGTCCAGGAGGGCCACAGAGCTTCACCAGAAGTGGATGCTCAAAAACTGTTGAATAAATGTTTTGTTGGTTTGCAAACTGGTCCCCATATATGGAGGGCAAAGAGAGACCGAAGAAAGAGGCAGACACTCCAGATTGGCAGGTGGCAGTTTTAATAAGCAAGGGGACTTACTTATGAGGCTTGTCTTGGGGGCCACAGATGATTAGATGTCCACACTAGGTGGTCTCAGCACCAGCTCGCTCTCTCAAGGCTGCGTCCTTGGAACGGCTCTCGCTGTGGAATGGTGGGCAGATGCACCTTCAAATGTGGGGATGGGATGAGGAACCTCCACTGCCTGGGTCCGCCTTGAGGGTCAGCTGGTGGTCACGTCCTCTCGATGACCTCCTCCAACATGTTTCCTATTCCAAAAAGTTCGCAATGTCTTCTTTATGAACTCTAAGTTATGAACGTGTAAACAAGCAGAGGCTCTTCCATCGTCCTCCGTCTAGTGGGGGTAGGAAGTCCCATCCAGAGAAAGCCTGACTGCCTGATTCTGTTGGTTCTTCACATGCTTATTGGGTCTAATGAGGAGGAGAGGCTGCTGGTGACATGGACCAAAAGATGGGATTCTGGGGAGTCAGCACCAGGGGTCTGGGAAATGGACCCTGCATCTAATCTACCGTAATACATATTATAGACAGTGTGTCTCCTTTAGACCTGGAGGGCTCACTAATCATGCATTCACTTCTTCATTCACTGAATGAATAGATTTTGAACACCTTTTATGTGCTGGACGCCGTTCTTGGTGTGGGTAACAGTGGGGAGTGAAGGAGACAGACATCTCTGCCCTAGGGGGGCTCACATTCTATGGGGGAAGACGGCCAATAAAACCACACAGGGCTGTGTGATCCAGTGTGATTGGAGACTCCGTAGAGATTCACCGTGAGATGCAGCTCACATCCCGTTGACTGAATATTTGTGATCCAGCATCAGGCAGTTACCTCTCTGGGGCAGCAAGTGAACTTCAGCCTCCCAGGACTGTACTCCTCCCAGGGGAAACCATCAAGATTGCTGCACTTATTTAAACATTGGTTAGAAAAAATTAACCTGCTTCATTTAAATAGCTTTAACCAAATGCAAATTAGTTTTTCCTCATGGGAGGGTGTTAAAATACAGGTCTGCTGCTAATTCAGGGCTTTGCCAAGTAAACTACAGCACCGAGGTTCAGATCTGAGAAAACTGTTGGTTATACTCTACTGGCCATCACAGACTCCTCTCTTCCTCTCATTTCCTCTCTCTCTCTCTCTCTCTCTCTCTCTCTCTCCCTCTCTCCCACACACACACACACACACCTTGCATATTTGATGTTGTCTTGTAGGTTTCCATTGAAAAAAATCAATGCTTGGCTCTGATTATGTTCTTGGTACAGGTGTGAACTCCGATTAGGTAACTGCTGTTGCATTTGACTTTTTCCTTTGATCTGAATTGAGGTGATAAGTGTGGCAGACAGAATAGGAGGGAGATTAGCAGCCTTTCCTACCAATATACTTTCTAAAAAAAATTAAATATTCATGCTGGTTATTCTTCATCCCTGCCTTTCCCCCCCTCCCCCTCCCCCTCCTTCTTCTTCTTCCTTCTTGGTCTTCTCCGCATGCCTCTTGGGGATGTATTTGTTTGCCCTGAGGCTGTACCCCCTGCTTTAGCCAGAGGCGTAGCTGGGGAGAGGGCGGGGATTAACTCTCCGGGATTTACGCCCACTTTTGGCTTCTGTCCCAGTAGCAGCTCATCTCTCGGAGAAGCTCAGCTCTGCTGGGCGCCTGCACCCCACCCCCTCCGCCTCCCACACAGCTCAAGCCCTCACCAGGGTGCTATGTTTCTTCCTCTTGACCCTTGGGGTCTGGGAATGCCAACCCCTCCCCATGACTGCTACTTCTGGGTGCGCCGACCTTCTCAGATGTGCTTGACCCCGCAGCCCCTCATAAGTCCCTATAGGCAGCTCTCTCCAGAATCCCATAGCAACATGCCTTCTCTTTCCAGGTGGGCCCCTGACCGATATTGTAATCTATTTAAGTAACTAAGCACCGGATATAAAACATCACTGTTTTGAGAAAAAAGATAATTATTTAAAGGGAAAACAAAGCACAGAGGTGTGATTTAGGTATCCCGGTTTTCCTTAATCACCTTAAATTATTGCCTAAACTAACCCTGTTTTTCTTCCAGCTTCAAGGGATCACTTCTTTAAAATCACTCTCAATTTTTGATTTTAGATCAGAAACCCTCCCCAAAGGATACATTTGACTCTGGAGCATCTCAGCTTCAGAGACATTTGAAATCTTAAATTCTTTTCCATTCTGGCTGAGAGCTAAAACTGAGTTCTCTGTTTCCCGTAACTGCAGGAAAGGAGTCCGCTGAGGACACAGACACGCAAGCAAACACCTGTAGTAGAAAGTGGAAAGTGTGACCTTCACCTGGGGAAACTTGGAGAAGAAGCTGGCAACTGTGGTGGGACCTACAGGATGAGTGGGCACGAGTGTGTCATCTGCTGGTAATGACCTTCACCCTCTGTATCTGGAGAAGAGGCACCAGCAGCTGGAGTATCTGGGGAGCCTTGAGTCATGGAGAAATGGAGCAGGGTGGGAGTGGGGGAGGGCAGCCCCAGGAAAGCTGAGGTCACCCCTGTTGCCTGAACTCCCAGCCTGCTATTAAGACAATTTCCAGAGGCTTTATTTCCCTCGTCAAGAATGCCCTTTACTCCCTCTTCCACTTACTGAATGGAGCAGAAAATGTCCTCTACCTACCCGTGGAAAGCCTGTTATTAGGAAAGAGTGATTATTTTCACTTCTCTGATTAAAAAAAGCATGAAGGTACAAATTAGCTATCTACTATTCTAAATCTACAATTCAGAAAAGAGAAGCCTTGACATTTTCTTGTTTTAATTCTTTGCTTTTTAAAATGTAGAGTTTGGGTTACTCCTACGATTTAAACGATTATCCCACTAACTCTGACATGTTGCCTCTTTCAGCCTGAGCTCCTACTTGAATTCCAAAGTTAAGTTCCAATGCACCTGTTTGATTTTAGAGGGTGAGGAGAGAATTTATGAATATTTGAAAGCTTGAACTTGAGGTCATGGCACAGACTTCCTCTCCTCCAGCCTCACCTTTTGGTCTCGTTTCCCCCTTCCTGTCCCTGCTTTCTTCCCTTCCCTTCCATTTCTTTCCCATAGAACCTCGCTCTTCTTCACGCCTTATCCCCACCTGGGGCGCCAGTCCCACTGGCCCCATGAAGGGAAATCATTTCAGCCCTCCTGTGCGAGCCCCCCAGAGGGGTCTGCATGGCTTCCTAGTGGCTCTGGAGATGGGAAAGTTTGCCGTGAAGGAGAAGAGACCAGGTGACATGGCTGAGCGCTGAATGAAAGGTTGAGAGAGATTCCAAGTGGACTTTGAGCTGTTAAACCTCAGGGTGGAGGTGGGGGTCAGAAGGAGGGTGGTAAGAAGGATGAGAGCAGGAAGGCCATGTTACCAAACCAAACTTGGGTCCACTCACCCGTACGTAGTAAAGCCAGTCTACTGTCACCAGGTTGTGGTGAAGGGAAGTTCAGCGTTTATTGCCAGTGCCAAGAAAGAAGAATGGGCAGCTCATGTGCAAAAGACCTGAAGTACCTGACAGCTTTCAGAGAAGGGGTTTTAAAGGCAGTGGGAGGGAGGGGTCTGCAAGATGTGTTATCAGCTCATGCACAATTCCTTGATTGGTTGGCATCAAGGTGAAGTTCAAGCATCATCAACTTTTTGGTTTCAACCAATCTAGGGTCTATGTTCTTGTGGTCACAATTTTCATCTGGTTCTGCTTCCTGCAGAAACAACTTAGGGATGTGAGTCAGGCATTTATCTACATCTTTCAGGGAACTGGGACTTCAGGTGATTCTACTATGTGGCGGATTTATAGTCTAAATTGTTACAAGTTTCCTGGCCCAACAGCTAATCTTTGTTTCTACATCTTCACATTCCTAATCAGTAACTCTTGAACCAGCCTTTTGAGACCCCGAAGAGGCCTGGGAGACTAAAGGAAGAACCTTTTACTTCAAAGGACAGGGGCCCTGGGGCTTGTGTATGGTTTCAGTTGTTTGGGGGCCACATGGTCACTTCAAATTTAGAAACAGTAGTTTTAGCCAATCCCTGGATTCCAGGTAAAATAGACTTTCTCTGATCTATCTCCCCACCAGCCTCCAGTTGGCCTGAAATTCTATCTTCACCACACGTCTAGGAATCTTGGGTTAAAGTAAATACGCTCATGGAGGATGGCGTGATAGCATATGTCATGTTTATGTTAGCATCCAGCAGGGCTCTGTGGGAACGAGGTTGAAGAGGAGAGGAAAGATCCGGGCTGACCCCCGGATCCTAGGGGAGCCGGATGGGGTGGGGTGGGGCTGACCTCAAAGTTCCCATCCCCATGGGACAGAGAACTGTAGGGAATTATTGAGCATCTACTTTATCCCAGAAATTATCCTAGAAAACTGAAGTGCACTTACACTCTTACGATAATACTAAGTGAATTATATTCTGAGTCCCATTTTGCAGAAGAGAAAAACCCAAGGGTCCTAAGTAACTTCCCCAGAGTCACAAGGCTTAGCAGGTATCAAGCTAGAATGTAAATCCTGAGCTAGCAAATCTGGCTGATTCTCAAGTTCCAGCTGCTTTCAGAACCTCTGGGAGGGCCCCAGGGAGGCAGGACACCCTGGCAGGTGGGAGGGAGGCTTTGTCACATCAGGCCTCCTGCCCTTCTTCCCCACCTTCCGCCAGCTTCCCCCCCTTCCCCCCACCCCTGGATTTGGAACCGCCTACGGGGTGACTTGTGATGGCCTGGTGACTCCTGTGGACAAGGTGGGGTAGCCATGAGGACACCATGGGACACCTTTCTTAGTGCCATCACGGGGATGGGGATCAAGGATGTATGCTTTCCTTTTTCTGGTTCTTTCCAGGTGAAGGCCTCAGCGCTGCCCATAGTAGAGGGGGACCCATCCAGGTGTGGTCCATGGGACTCTAAGCTCCAGCCAGGGGATGGGGGCAAAATAACATTGCCTGATTCCTTAGGAAACAACTAAAACTAGAGCCACCCTTGGTGGTTGGACGGGAAGTGGAGATCAAAGAGCTTCAGCTGCAGTGGGGGCTCTGTCCCGAGCTTCTTCACAGAAAATGTCACACGCTTTGGGTTTGGAAAGGCTTTTCTCATCTATTTCCCTTTTAGGAAGTAAGTGGTATCTTTTCTCCCATTGGACAAATGTGGAAACAGAGGCAGAATTATTACATGATTTTTATGAGAAAGAGTAAAACTGAAACCAGATCTCAGGTCTCCGAGTTCTTAGCCTGCCTCTGTGTAGTATCAGAAGCCTAAAGGCAGAAGAGAAATCGCTCCGGGGAGGAGTATCGCCCTGTACTTGGCAAACGGCCTCTTCTCTCTCAGAAAGGGCCACCCAGGGGAGCTGAGGGGAAGGTTCAAGGAGGAGACACGTGGCCTCAGGGCTGGCAAGTCCTGCTGCTGGAATTCACTCCCCCAGCAGAGGTGATTGGTGAGCACCCACCTCGGCTGCTCGTGGGGACGGGGCCATCAGCAGTGGAGCCCTTGCCCTCTGGGAACTTATCTGTTAGGGGGAAAGTTTCAAAATAAACACAATAAACAGACCAGAAAATCTAAGGCGCTGGCAAATGTCCTGGAGAAAACAGGTTGCAGTGACAGGCTCTGGAGGTGGGCGGTTGGCTTCGCAGTGTAGTCGGCAAGGCTTCTGAGGATGGCACATTTGAACTGAGACCTCTGTGATGTCTGGGGCCCGAGGATGGATAGGTCTGGGGGAAGGGGTTCCTCACGGGGGCGCAGGTGCCAGGCTTGGTGGGAAGATGGGCTGGCGGGGCCCAGGGACAAGGCCGCTATGGCTGGAGCCTAGGAGATAGATGCGGCTGCACAAAGCAGGGTGCAGGTGCAGGGAGAGGACAGGGGTGCACAGCTGGAGGCGTCCCACTAACAGGATTCCAGGGCCCCCCTGCACTGATCCTTGCTACCTGCTCCGACCGCCTAGCTCCTAACCGCAGTGGGTTCTGCTTTCTTTCTAGAGAGAGGATGAAGCAAGGTGCTCTGTGCTATCATTCGGAATGATCTTTACAGCACACTATGCCTCTGCCATGGGCTTTCCTCCTTTCCCTTCCCAAGTTCACGGCAGGCTCTTGACCCAGGAGCAGACGTGTCATAAGCATCTGTGCGTGTGTGCGTGTGTGTGTGTGACTGACCTTGGACAGAGTATTTGAGAACAAAACAAAACAAAACTCACAGACATTAACCGCAATGGCCACATCTGGGGCTGAACCCTGACCAAGCTCACTCTTCCCAGTCGGGAGTCAGGATATTTCCTTGGGCTGCAAAGACAACCTTTCTGTGCCCTCACTCCTTGAGAAGAATTTGTTTATTGCTCCATTAGAGAAATTCATGTTGATCATAAAAATTAGGAAAACACAGAAAAGGAGAAAAAGCAAACCACTGCTAATTATAGTTAACTTCATATTTACTTACAAAAAAAGAAGCCTGAAGAAATAATGGGAAGGAAATACATCAAAATATGAGAGCCTGGCAAAAATTATTGTACCTATCATTTTCTGCCTGCATAATTGTCCATATAATTGATGAATCATAGTTTATAAAGCATCTACCCTACGGTGGTATATTTAAATTATCTCCAAGTTTTCCACTATAAAAAATTATATTTAGTAATTACACAGCTTTGTGCCTCCCTGCCCCCGATGATATTCTCAGAATCTCAGGATAGATTCTCAGAAAATGCCGTTACTGAATGAAAACGTATAAATGCTTTTAAAGTTCTTGACACTTATTTCCAAAAGAAGTGCCAGTTTATATGGGAGCTGCTGACTAATTTGCAAGGTGGACTCTGCCCCAGGGTAGCTGTGTGTGTGTCCGTGCGGGCGACAGTGGCACCTCGGCGAGACAGGTGACACAGAGGAAGGGCGTCTAGGTTTGTGGGGAGGAAGTGGGCAGGTGAAGGACATGGAGACACCTGGTCGGGGGCTCTCGCAGGCCAGGTCCTTCAGCCTGGAGACTTGCCCCGTGGAAGCCTGGGGACAAATCCTGATGCCTCTGTCTGCGGAGCCCTGTGATGTTCATGTCTTGGAAACGTGTGGGGAGGACAGCACAGAGAGCGCTAGCTGTCGGGGGCCCTGGTCCCTGCTCTCTGCGTGGCTGTTCCCTGCAGCACAGCGGAGCGGCCCCCAGCTGTGCCACGGGCAGCGGGAGCTTGGACCGCGTTATTAACACCCAATCAAACGAACAGACATCGTTGACTGGGAACATTTTCTTCATTTGGAAAATTATATTTTGAGCATTGTCCTTCAAATGAGGGTGGCTTGGAAGGCACTTTCCATCTGGGGTTTAATTCTTGTTCCAGAAACTATAGAACACATTCATGCCAGCACTGAAAAAATCAAACCCCCAAAGGCAGGATTTTAGGTTTTATGAAATCTTGTGATGGGATTAGTGCCCTCATAAGAAGAGGAAGAGAGAAAAAGGACTCCCTCCCTCTCCTTCTCTCTCCCTCCCTCTCCCTCTTCTTCTCTCTCCTCCTCTCTCCCTCCCCTTCTCTCTCCCTCTCCTTCTCTCTCCCTCCCCTTCTCTCTCCCTCTCCTTCTCTCTCCCTCTCTCTCCCTCTCCTTCTCTCTCCCTCTCTCTCCCTCCCTCTCTGTCTCCCCTCACCTCCTTTTCTCAGTGTGTGGCACCGGGAAAGGCCAGGTGAGGAGGCTGTTTACACGCCAGCAAGACAGTGATTTGCTGGCACCTTGGTCTTGAGCTTTCAACCTCCAGAATCCTGAGAGAATAAATGTCTGTTGTTTAAGCCGCCCCGTCCGTTCGTGCTGTTTGCTGTAGCAGCCGGAGCCGACTGGGAGGACATCTCCTCCTTGACGCCTCCCTTCCGCCCCACTGTGTCCACCTGTCACCCTTCTGTCCTTGCTCGCTGCCTCCTTCACGTGTGTCATGGGGTTTACCACAGTGCACGCTGCCCAGCTGGACGGTCCTGGGGGACGGCCCGAGTCCTTCCCCTGGTGGGTGTAGAGCAGAGCCTGGGAGATACCCAGCTACCTGGTTGGGGGGGGGCGTGGCTGATGGTCGTGCGCATATTCCTGCACCTCTCCCGGTGCTCAGTTCATCTTGACGGAGGACCGCCTGGGTACATCTGTCCTCGGAGACCAGGGACCCCTCACTCCTGTGGAACTGGCTGCTCTGTGGTGGTTTGCTGGATCGCACACCTAACTTGGACGTGTGACCTTGTGTGTGTGTTTGCTGGGTGTGCTGGGTGTGCTCTGTATGTGTTGTGTGTGTGTTTGCTGTATGTTGTGTGTATGTTTGCTGTGTGTTTGTGTGCTCTGTGTTTGCTGTATGTTGTGTATATGTTTGCTGTGTGTTTATGTGTTCTGTGCGTGTGTTTGCTGTATGTCGTGTGTATGTTTGTGGTGTGTTGTGTGTGTGCTGTGTTTGTGTGTGTGCTGTGTGTTTGCTGTGTACGCGTTTGCTGTATGTCGTGTGTATGTTTGCGGTGTGTTGTGTGTGTGCTCCGTGTGGGTTTGCTGTATGTTGTGTATATGTTTGCTGTGTGTTTGTTCTGTGTGTGTTTGCTGTATGCTGTGTGTGTGTTTGTGGTGTGTTGTGTGTGTGCTCCGTGTGTGTTGTGTGTGTTTGCTGTATGTTGTGTGTATGTTTGCTGTGTTTTGTGCTCTGTGTGTTTGCTGTATGTCATATGTGTATGTTTGTGGTGTGGTGTGTGTGCTGTATGTTTGCTGTGTGTTTATGTGTGTGCTCTGTGTGTTTGCTTGTGTGTGTTTGCTGTATGTCATGTGTGTATGTTTGTGGTGTGGTGTGTGTGCTGTATGTTTGCTGTGTGTTTGTGTGTGTGCTCTGTGTGTTTGCTGTGTGTGTGTTTGCTGTATGTCATGTGTGTGTGTTTGCGGTGTGTTGTGCTCCGTGTGTGTTGTGTGTGTGTTTGCTGTATGTTGTGCATGTTTGCTGTGTGTTTATGTGTTTGCTCTGTGCGTGTGTGTGTTTGCTGTGTGTTATGTGCGTATGTTTGCGGTGTGCTGTGTGTGTGTGTCTCCTGCTCTCTCCAGCTCTGCTGTTTCACAGCCTCCTCCTTGCTTGGCCGCCTGGCACTCAGACCCTGGCCCCTCTGTCACTGGGTTGTGCCCTTGGGTTAAGTCACAGCCTCTCTGAGGTCAGGCTTTTCATCTGAAACATGGAGGTGGCGCCTCCAGGAGCCACCTGGCTTGACCTGTGCACCCCCTCCGGTGGCCGGAAGGGCCCAGTCAGGGCCGCCCTCAGGACTGGCCTCTCCCTGACACACTGACCCACACGTCCCTGGCCACCCTGCCCCCTCCCAGGCTTTCCCTCCTACCATAACCTGATATTTCTTTTTCTTTTTTCAAAATCCGTTTTATTAAGGTGTAATAGATATGCAATAAAGTTCATCAACTTTCGTGTCTAATTTGATGACAAATGTGCATGATTGTGTAACTACCACCACAAGCATCATAGGGAACACTGCCTTCACTCCACAAACTTCCTTCCTCGTGCAGTTAATTCTCTCCCCACCACAGTCCCGACAGCCTATAGTTGAAACCTTTTGTAAACTTTTGTTACAGTGAAATCCTATCTGTGGTTCAGTCCTATTTAATGGCTGGATAGTGTTCCATGGTGTGAATATAACAATTTTGTTCATTCACCAGCTCACGAACCCTTGAATTTTCCCAGGATTTGGCCGTAATGAGTAAAGCTGAGGCGGATATTCACATACAAGTCTGGAAGCACGTCCCCTGGAAGCACGTAGAAGTGTGATCCTGGACAGTGCAGTGGGTGTTTGTTTTACTTTACACAAAATTGCCAAATCATTTTCCTAACTAGTTGTATGACTTTGTGATCTCACCAACAATGCAAGAATGTTCCAGTTGCTCCACATCTACTTCTTTTTGATTGAGCTTTGATACGTTGGTCATGCAAGAAATTTATCTTATAAAAGTTTTTGAGTTTAAAATTGCTTATTATCTTATTAGCTTTTTAAAAAATGTAGGATATAAAGGGACAACTCTTTCATTCCAGACCAGTTTGGAAATGTGTTTCTTCTGGCTTTTTCCTGAACAGTCTGACCAGAGTTTTACCAATTTGATTTCTCTGTTCAAAAAAAACCCAGCTTTCGGTTTCATTGATTTACTCTATTGTTTTTCCTCTTCTTTGATTTTGATTTTTATTGTTATGCTTTCCTTCTTTCTGTTTATTTTGGATTTCTTTTGCCTTCTTCTAGTTTCTTAAGGTAGAATCGGTGATTTGAGATGTTTCCTTCTTTTCTAACATGAACACTTAATGCTATAAATTTACTTCAAAGTACTGCTTTATCTCCATCCTACAAATTTTTATATATTGTGTTTTCATTTTCTTTCAGTACAAAATATTTTCTAGTTTAATGTTTTCAACCTATGCATTATATGGAGATGTGTTATTTAACTTTCAAATATTTGGGGATTTTCTAGGAGTCTGTTATTGATATCTAGTTTAATTCTGTTGTTATCAGGTAACATGATCTTTATGATTTCAATCTTCTTAAACAGGGGTCAGTAGACTCTTTCTGTAAAGGTCCAGATGGTAAAGAGCTCAGTCTTTGTGGGCTAGTATATACTCTCTGGAGCCACTACTCAGCTCTGCCGCTGTAGTGCAGAAGCAGCCATAGATATAAACAATGTACATGTCTGTGTTCCAGAAAAACTTTACCTACAAAATTTTATCTACAAAAACAGGGAGTAGGCTAGATTTGGCTAAAGGATTAGAGCTTGTGGACTCCTACTCTTAAATGTGTTTGTAGTTATATGCCACTGAATATGTTTTTTCTTCATACATGCTCTGACTGCACTTGAAGAAAAATGCTTATTCTACTGTCACTGGGTACAGGTTTCTGTAGTGACAATGAGGTCAGCTTAGGTATAATTTTTTTTTAATTAATTTATTTTTGGCTGCGTTGGGTCTTCGTTGCTGTGCGTGGGCTTTCTTTTTAGTTGTGGTGAGCGGGGGCTACTCTTCATTGCCGTGCTCGGGCCTGTCATCGCGGTGGCCTCTCTTGTCTTGGAGCACCGGCTCTAGGTCCATGGGCTCTAGAGCACAGGCTCAGTAGTTGTGGCGCACGGGCCCAGCTGCTCTGCAGCATGTGGGATCTTCCCGAACCAGGGCTCGAACCCGTGTCCCCTGCATCAGCGGCAGACTCCTATCCACTGTGCCACCAGGGAAGCCCAGGTATGTTTTTTGTCTTCTCTCTCCTTACTGATTTTTTTCCCTCTTTGTTCTAGTAGCTCCTGAGAGGAGCACTAAAATCTCCATTTATAATTGTGGGTATATCTAGTTCTGTCTTTTTTTTTTTTTAATGTTTCTATGTTTCTTATACTTGCTTAATATATTTTAAATCTGTTACTAGGTACATATTAGACGTGCTTACAATTTATGATTTTTTAAAATAAATGAATCCCTGTATTATAAAATTTCCTCTTTCTTCTCTGTAATATTCCTTCTTCTGAAATCTGTTTTGTCTGATATTGTTATGGCCATTCCAGCTTTCTTATGTTTAGTCTTTTTATGATATTTATTTTTCCATCCTTTTACTTTTAATACAGCTTCAATTGAAAGTGTGTTTCTTGCATCCATCATATCGTTAGTTTTACTTTCTAAGTCCAAGCTAATGATCCTTGACTTTATTTGGGGGGTTTAGTCATGTACATTTAATGTAATTATTGATATGATTGGTTTTAAATGTACCATCTTACTATTTTGTTTCTTTTCGTACTATCTATTCTTTATTCCTTTTCCTTCTTTTCCTGCCTTGTATTTGATTACGTGAACAATTTTTTATGGGTCCACTTTATCCCTGCTACTGATTTATTAGAAATATAGTTTTAATTTAGTGCTTTCTTTGGGTTCACAACGTATGATTTTAACTGATCACAGTCGACTTTCACATAATATACCACTTCACATGCAGTATAAGGCACTCACAATCGCATACTTCCATTTGCCTCTTCCTGTGCTTTGTGCCACTGTTGTTATACATTTTACTTTTATATGTGATAGTTCTTAAACATGTCCCCAGATCCCTTGAAATCCACCTTTCAAGAGATGGGGTGTAATTCACCTCCCTTGAGCATGGTCGGGACGTACTGACTTCCTTCTGGAGACTAGAATATGGTGGAAATGACAGTGGGTGACTTCTGAGATCATAAAAAGCATCGCAGCCTCCACCTTGCTTTCTCTCTTGGATTACTGACTCTGGGGCAGGCCAGCTGCCACATCAAAAAGACACTCAAGTTGCCTATGTGGAGAGGCCTCCTGCCAGCAACCAGTGAGTCACTGAGGTCCACTGCTGACAGTCATGTGAGGGAGCCATCTTGGAAGCAGATTCTCCAGCCTAGGTCAAGGCTTCAGATGACAAAACCCTCCACTGACACCTTAACCACAACCTCTTGAGAGACTCTGAGCCAGAATCACTCAACTAAGCCACTCCCAAATTTCTGACCCTCCATAACTATGAGAAAACAATTGTTTGTTATTCTAAGACAAGTGTTTATGATAACCATTTATGTATCAATTAATAACTAATACAAACTCACTTTGATTATTATTTTTGTTTTCAGCAATCAACTTTTAAAGAGGTTAAGACATTATTTTACATTTCAGCAGAAGCAAGAGGAACTACAATCCTGCAGCTTGTGGAACGAAAACCACATTCACAGAAAGATAGACAAAAATATCACTGAAGAAATCAAAGAAGAAATAAAAAAATACATAGAAACAAATGATAATGAAAACACTGTGACGCAAACTTATGGGATGCAGCAAAAGCAATTCTAAGAGGGAAGTTTATAGAAATTCAATCTTACCTCAAGAAACAAGAAAAATCTCAAATAAACAATCTAACCCCACACTTAAAACAACTAGAGAAAAAATAACAAAGAAAACCCAAAGTCAGTAGAAGGAAAGAAATCATAAAGATCAGAGCAGAATAAAAGATATGGAAATGAAAAATACAATAGCAAAGATCAATAAAACTAAAAGCTGGTTCTTTGAGAAGATAAACAAAATTGATAAACCCTTAGCAAGACTCATCAAGAAAAAAAGGAAGAGGATGCAAATCAATAAAATTAGAAATGGAAAAGTAAAAATCAAAACTGACACCGCAGAAATACAAAGGCTTATAAGAGACTACTACAAACAACTCTATGCCAATAAAATGGACAACCACGAAGAAATGGACAAATTCTTGGAAAGGTACAATTTTCCAAGACTGAACAAGGAAGAATTAGAAAATATAAACAGACCTATCACAAGTAATGAAATTAAAACCATAATTAAAAATCTTCCAACAAACAAAAGTCCAGGACCAGATGGTTTCACACATAAATTCTATCAAACATTTAGAGAAGAGCTAACACTTATCCTTCTCAAACTCTTCCAAAAAATTGCAGAGGGAGAAACATTCCCAAATTCATTCTGTGAAGCCACCATCACCCTGATACCAAAACCAGAAAAAGATATCACAAAAAAAGAAAATTATAGACCAATATCACTGATGAACATAGATGCAAATATACTGAACAAAATACTAGCAAATAGAATCCAACAACACATTAAAAGTATCAAGTGGGACTTACCCCAGGGATGCAAGTATTCTTCAATATATGCAAATCAATCAATAAAACAGCAAGAATCATAGTCAATGTTGAAAAACTGAAAGCATTTCCACTAATATCAGGAACAAGACAAGGAAGTCCACTCTCACCACTCTTATTCAACATAGTTTTAGAAGTCCTGATAGCCACAGCAATCAGAGAAGAAAACAGAAATAAATGGAATAAAAATTGGAAAAGAAGGGCTTCCCTGGTGGTGCAGTGGTTGAGAGTCCACCTGCCGATGCAGGGGATACAGGTTTGTGCCCCAGTCCAGGAAGATCCCACACGCCGTGGAGTGGCTGGGCCCGTGAGCCATGGCCGCTGAGCCTGCGTGTCCAGAGCCTGTGCTCCGCAACGGGAGAGGCCACAACAGTGAGAGGCCCGTGTACCGCCAAAGAAAAAAACAAAACCAAAAAAAACCAAAAACAAAATTGGAAAAGAAAAAGTTTGCAGATGACATGATACTATACATAGAAAATCCTCAAGATGCCACCAGAAAACTACTAGAACTAATCAATGAATCTGGTAAGGTTGTAGGATACAAAGTTAATGCACAGAAATCTCTGTCATTCCTATACACCAACAGTGAAAAATCAGAAAGAGAAATTAAGGAAACACTCCCATTTACCATTGCAACAAAAAGAATAAAATACCTAGGAATAAACCTGCCTAAGGAGGTGAAAGACTTGTACTCAGAAAACTATAAAACACTAATGAAAGAAATCAAAGATGACATAAACAGATGGAGAAATATACCATGTTCTTGGATTGGAAGAATCAATATTGTGAAAATGACTATACTACCCAAAGCAATCTACAGATTCAATGCAATCCCTATCAAATTACCAACGTCATTCTTCCCAGAATTAGAACAACAAATTTTACAGTTTGTATGGAAACACAAAAGACCCTGAATAACTAAAGCGATCTTGAGAAAGAAAAACGGAGTGGAGGAATCAGGCTTCCTGACTTCAAACTATACCACAAAGCTACAGTAATCAAGACAGTATGGTACTGGTACAAAAACAGAAATATAGCTCAATGGTAGAGGATACAATGCCCAGAGATAAATCCACGCACATGTGGGCACCTAATTTACGACAAAGGAGGCAAGAACATACAATGGAGAAAAGACAGTCTCTTCAGTAAGTGGTGCTGGGAAAACTGGACAGCTACATGTAAAAGAATGAAATTAGAACACTCCCTAACATCATACACAAAAATAAACTCCAAATCGATTAAAGACTTAAATGTAAGACCAGACACTATAAAACTCTTAGAGGAAAACATAGGAAAAACACTCTTTGAAAAACCACAGCAAGATCTTTTATGACCCACCTGCTAGAGTAACAGAAATTAAAACAAAAATAAAGAAATGGGACTTAATTAAAAGCTTTCGCACAGCAAAGGAAACTATAAACAAGACAAAAAGGCAACCCTCAGAATGGGAGAAAATATTTGCAAATGAAACAACAGACAAAGGATTAAACTCCAAAATATACAAACAGCTCATGGAGCTCAATATCAAAAAGACAAACAATCCACTTAAAAAATGGGCAGAAGACCAAATAGACATTTCTCCAAAGAGGACATACAGATGGCCAAGAGGCACATGAAAAGCTGCTCAACATCACTAATTATTAGAGAAATGCAAATCAAAACTACAATGAGGTATCATCTCACACCAGTTAGGATGGGCATCATCAGAAAATCTACAAACAACAAATGCTGGAGAGGGTGTGGAGAAAAGGGAACCCTCTTGCACTGTTGGTGGGAATGTAAATTGATACAGCCACTATGGAGAACAGTATGGAGGTTCCTTAAAACACTAAAAATAGAATTACCATATGATCCAGCAATCCCACTACTGGGCATACACCCTGAGAAAACCACAATTCAAAAAGACACATGCACCCCAATGTTCACTGCAGCACTATTTACAATAGCCAGGTCATGGAAGCAACCTAAATGCCCTTTGACAGATGAATGGATAAAGAAGATGTGGTACATATATACAATGGAATATTACTCGTCCATAAAAAGGAATAAAATTGGGTCATTTATAGAGATGTGGATGGACCTAGGGAGTGTCATACAGAATGAAGTAACTCAGAAAGAGAAAAACAAATATCGTATATTAACGCATATATGTGGAATCTAGAAAAATAGTACAGATGAACCTATTTGCAGGGCAAGAATAGAGATGCAGATGTAGAGAATGGACATGTGGACACAGTGGGGGAAGGGGAGGGGGGGATGAACTTGGAGGTTAGGATTGACATATACACACTACTTTGTGTAAAATAGATAGTTAGTGGGAACCTGCTGTAGAGCAGAGGGAGCTCAGCTCAGTGCTCTGTAATGACCTAGATCGGTGGCATGGGGGGGTGGGGTGGGAGGGAGGTCCAAGAGGGAGGAGATATATGTATACATAGAGCTGATTCACTTCATTGTACAGCAGAAACTTAACACAACATTGTAAAGCAATTATACTTCAAAAAACAAACAAAAATCTGGTAGCAATGAGAATTCATGAATGTTTCTTCCTCTAAAACACCTTTAGCTTCTATTTAAAAAAACATTTTTATTTGGATATAATTTTAAACTCACACAGAAGTTGTAAATTTAATACAGAGAGTTCCGTTTACCCAGCTTTCCCCGATGACAACATCTTACATTATATTATATAACAGGTTTAGCAAAGCCAGAAAACGGACGTTACAAAGATACTATTAACTCAACTGGTTTTTACACACACTCATTTTGGGGGGCACACAATTCTATGAAATTTTATCACATTTGTAGCCCTAGGGTCTCCACCACCTCATTCAGGGGTCTCTTTAGTTTCCCTTCTTGTGCTGTGAACTGGAAACTGCTTCGGGTTGTCACCCAGGATAACTGTCAGGCTCATCTTATTTTTGTCCTTCTTTCAGGAATCCTACTTCTGTGCTGTCAGTGTCCTATGGCTGAAGATTACTATTTCATATAGATTTGCCCAGTTTTCTAGTTAATTTCAGTGGGGAGATAAATTAGGTTCCATTTATGCACATGGATGGAAGTGTGAGTATACATGCTGGGAAAATTTAATTGCTCATTTCACTTTCTCAGGCAAAAGTAGCGGAGTTGACAAGTCATCACCTTGGTGACGAGCTGTCTCTTGAGTGGGGAGAGCCCCAGGTTGAACTCTGAATTTCCTCTTCTTCACGGGAGCCCATGTTTATGTGACTATTACCGTCTTCAAAGGCTTGCTGTGGTCGCCTGATTTTCTGTGTCAGTTTTTCCTCAAATTAGAATCAACTGATTATCCTTCACCAGTCATCCCCCATTTTTTGTTCCCTTGCTTTCTGCCGGCTCTCTGTTAATTCCACTTTTGGATCAAACTCTTACATTCAGAACTGTCAGTTTTAACACAATCCCAGACTCGGCAACTTTGTTATGTCAACTTTTTCTATCGAATACCGTTGTGTCACCAGGTAGTTACAGAAATCAAAGCCTCAGAGAGTGTCAGAATTGATGAGGTTAAGTGTTATGAATGAGAGTCATTTGGTTTTTTGTTTTTTTTTTTTTAACATCTTTATTGGGGTATAATTGCTTTACAATGGTGTGTTAGTTTCTGCTTTATAACAAAGTGAATCAGCTATACATATACATATGTTCCCATATGTCTTCCCTCTTGCGTCTCCCTCCCTCCCACTCTCCCCATCCCACCCCTCCAGGCTGTCACAAAGCCCCGAGCTAATATCCCTGTGCCTTGCGGCTGCTTCCCCCTAGCTATCTACCTTACTACGTTTGTTAGTGTGTATATGTCCATGACTCTCTCTCGCCCTGTCAAAACTCACCCTTCCCCCTCCCCATATCCTCAAGTCCGTTCTCCAGTAGGTCTGCGCCTCTATTCCTGTCTTATCCCTAGGTTCTTCATGACATTTTTTCCCCTTAAATTCCATATATATGTGTTAGCATACGGTATTTGTCTTTGTCTTTCTGACTTACTTCACTCTGTATGACAGACTCTAGGTCTATCCATCTCATTACAAATATCTCAATTTCATTTCTTTTTAAGGCTGAGTAATATTCCATTGTGTATATGTGCCACATCTTCTTTATCCATTCGTCCGATGATGGGCGCTTAGGTTCTTTCCATCTCCGGGCTATTGTAAATAGAGCTGCAATGAACATTTTGGTACATGACTCTTTTTGAATTTTGGTTTTCTCAGGGTATATGCCCAGTAGTGGGATTGCTGGGTCATATGGTAATTCTATTTGTAGTTTTTTAAGGAACCTCCATACTGTTCTCCATAGTGGCTGAACCAATTCACATTAGTCATTTGGTTTTGTAGCTAACAAAGTAAGCATTAAAGGGTATTAATTACCCAAAAACGTTTCCTGAAGGATAGTTAATGTCAAGGCAAACTACCCTCTGTTGTGAGATTGTCAGGCTCGAGGGAGGGTCAGAGAGGGAAGAGGAGCCATCACGCTTCCCTCACGTTTAGCTAAAGCTGCCAATGTACAGAAGGAACAAAGTTATAGAGATGTATTTATTGTTTTTAGGTCTCAGTCTCTGCTGTTCTGAGAAACTCATTTTTCCTTCCTGTCTACCTGCCCATCATGTGAGGATGATAACTCAGGACGTATCCAGGATACACTGCCATAGTGAATATCAAAGTCATTTGAAAAGCATGTTGGACTAAAAAGTTCTTACGGTAAAAGAAGGTAGTTATAAATACCAGCTAAAACCGTGTGACCAAAATACGTTCCCAGGAGCACCTATACTGGTGTCTCATTGAGTGACGGGACTGCAGCTAAGCCGACACCAATAGACCGTCACTGTCCAGTGCACCCCTTTGTGAACTTGGTACCATACAAAATTCCTTAAACCACACTTAATCTCTAACTAAAGACAGTAACAAAGTCATACTTCAACCCTACATGATACAACTATTCTATGTACAACAAAATCAGGCCAACCCTTCCCCCAGAAGGGGATGCAGAGTCAGTCCTTGAGTGAAGCCCACTCTTATTCCTCGATATCCTGTAGCATAAACACTATGCTGTAACGTTCACTACTATTGATACATTTTGTGTGAGATGATAAGGGGACAATAGAAGAAAGCAAAGAAAATATTTGGGTAATGTATATGCAAACAGAACAAAATAATGAAGTTCTTACAACTATTACAGGCCTTGTATCTGCAACAGTTTCCATGGTTGTAGCTGGTATTTATAACTAATTCTTCTACTACCTGTTCCACATTCCCTTTGCCTTCAGCGAGCACTTCAGCTGGTTGTGGTTCTTTGCCTTTGCCTGGTGAAGTGCTCCAGACCTGCATTCCAGAAGCATCTGGGCTATTAGCACTCTCCACAGAATTGGATGGTGGTAGTTTTCCATTGACTTTCAGGACATGATGGTACTAAGAGTCACAAAGGGATATTCTGTATTCCAGATGTGCTCTTCTTTACCTCCGTTGTGTAGGAGCTACCAAATTTCCCTTTGGGAGTCAAAGTCATTCACCCCATCAGTATAGCAAACCCTTTCTTTGCCTGTTGATTCAGAGGGATGAGGAGATCAAAGTGGCTGGATGCAATCTTAACTTTTATTTCAATGGAATCATTGTTTTCTTCCCCCTGATGGAAGCAATCTTTTATTTGGAACTAAGACCTCTAGATGAGTAGAGCCTAAGGTCACAAGGATGGGAAACAACAATTTTGCTAGTGGATCACCGTTGTTAATAATGACTAGAGCCACTCCTATTTCTGTGTCTTGATTATAGGACATGTGAATCCCGGCTCTGGGGGAAACAGCAACGTATGTTGGATGGTGATTCAGCATCGTATGTTGGACGGTGATTCAGTCTTCTGGAGAACTTTGCCCCACCCTGCAAGGTATCAGCCGTCTGGCTTGTGCTGTAATTGAGTCTTCAAAATGCCATTCCATCTTTCTGTCAAGCCAGCTGCTTCAGGATGGTGGGGAACATAGTAAGACCAGAGAATTCCACGGGCGTGGGCCCGTTGCCATGCTTTGTCTTCTGCGAAGTGAGTTCCTTGACCAGAAGCAGTGCCGCGTGGTGTACCATGACAGTGGATAAGGCATTCTGGTTGGTAGTTTTGTCAGAAGCACTGCATGGGGAAGGTACACCTGTATCCAGATTAAAGGTCTATTCCAGCAGTAAGGACAAAGCACATCCTCTTCCAGGATGGAAGTGGTCCAGTGAGGTCAACCTGCTGACTGATGACCCCAGGGAATGGTGCCATATTAATGGCTCAGTGTTGGTCTCTGTGCTGGCAGACTGGACACTCAGTGATTAATGATTAATCACATCTACAAAATACCTTCACAGAAACACCGTGGAAGGGGATGGAAGTGGGTTTTGTTCTTCAGGGATAAATGAAATAATGGAGTTGATGATTCCTCATCTGTCACCTATGTATTAATGAGAGCCATCTGAGAAGTCTGTTCTTAGCGATGCAGGCATTGACTCACCAGTGGACTCACAAAAGGGAGTTCAAGGTTTGGGTGTGCAAAGTGAGTGTTCATCTGTGTCTGGGAACACAGTGGAGTAACTTACATGGAAGACCTTCACCACCCAGAAATACTGGTTACAATGGACCATGTATTTTCTAAAAAACACAGGGAGTTGAGCCATTCAGTAAGCATGTTACTAAACACCATCTGGGGATGGAGTGACGAACCCAGTGTGGTTCTGCCTGAAGAAATATATGGAATAAATGAACACCTCAGTCCGGTCAGAGTGGCCATCATCAAAAAAACTACAAATAATAAATGCTGGAGAGGGTGTGGAGAAAAGGGAACCCTCCTTACACTGTTGGTGGGAATGTGAATTGGTGCAGACACTATGGAGAACAGCATGGAGGTTCCTTATAAAACTAAAAATAGAGTTTCCATATCATCTAGCAATCCCACTCCTGGGCATATATCTGGAGAAAACTATAATTAAAAAAAAATACATGCACCCCTATGTTCATAGCAGCACTATTTACAGTGGCCAAGACATGGAAGCAGCCTGAATGTCCATCGACAGATAAATGGATAAAGAAGACGTGGTGTATATATACCATGGAATATTACTCAGCCATAAAAAAGAATGAAATAATGCCATTTGCAGCAACATGGATGAACCTAGAGATTATCATACTCAGTGAAGTAAGCCAGACAGAGAAAGACAAATATCATAGGATATCACTTATATATGGAATCTTAAAAAATATACAAATGAACTTATTTACAAAACAGAAATAGACCCACAGACATACAAAACAAATTTACGGTTACCAAAGGGGAAAGGAGAGGGACAGGGGTAAATTAGGAGGTTGGGATTAACACATACACACTACTATATATAAAATAGATAACCAACAAGGACACACTGTAGAGCACAGGGAACTTTACTCAATGTATTGTAATAACCTATAAGAGAAAAGAATCTGAAAAAGAATATGTATATATCTGAGTCACTGTGCCGTACACCTAAAACTAACACAACATTGTAAATCAACTGTATTTCAATAAAATTTTCAAAAAATGAACACCAAAGTCAGGATGGTGGTTTCCTTTGGCGTGAGGCTGGGGTGAAGTGGAGGAGGGAAAGCTAACTTGAGAAGAGTTTTAGTTCTTCAGCTGTGTGAATAGTCCGTGAGTGTTTAATATGTTATACATTAAAATGTTGTCCATACATTTTGTTAATTCGGGAATATGTAATGGAAAATTACATTCTTTATATGTTATCAACTGGGTAGCTCTAGAAATATGGATAGTTTTCTGATAGAGGGCATGTATGCACATATGTATGTATGTATGTATGCGTTTCCAGGGTTGAATATCTCTTCTAGGAAGACGCAGGAGCCTGACCCCTTAGTAAAGTTTCTGATGTTCTGCTGATCTGAACTTTGTTGGGACTCATCTCAAAAAGTTAAGAACGAGGAGTTATCTCCTGACCCTCTCATCACTAGGAAAAAAGGCACTCTTAGTTAAATTGAAATGTTCTGGTCCAACTAACTTTTTTAAATTGTTATCTTATAGTGGAGTATAGTTGATTTACAATGTTGTGTTAGTTTCAGGTGTACAGCAAAGTGATTCGGTTATACATATACATGTATCTATTCCTTTTCAAATTCTTTTCCCATTTAGGTTATTACAGAATAACTACTTTGACAGGTAACTGGAGAAGCTATTAGCTTTGAGTAGAGCCCAGATTAAGGGAGAGTCCTCCAATTGGTCCTGGCTGCAGGGCAAGAAGGTCCGCCTTCAGCCCTTACGGCAGCAGAGCTCATGGTACCTACAGAGGCTGAGACATTTGGGTTGATGCCTGGAGCCTGTAGCAAACCCCTGGGCATAGGGAGCAAATCTATGCTTTCTTTGGCAAATGACATTCTCTTTTGGAGAAATAGCCTCTAGCTTGCTGCTAGGCTGACTGTGGACATAGGTGATCTGATGTGCCCTTCAAGAACCCAGGAACATCTGAGCTGTCCAGACATAGACTGGACTTGCCCGGCAGCTGTCTATCATCAGATGACGATGACATTTGTGGCACCTGCAGTAGCAGGACCTGGAGGTATAAGAAATTTGCAAGCAAGCCTCTCACAAACAGAGTGCCTGGTCCGTGCCTGCGAGAAGTTACTCATGGATGTTGATTGGAAAAGACAAAAGCCCAGTTTGGGATAGTTCTGTGTGACACACTGACATAAGCTAGACATGGGCTGCTTCAGCTCCGTGATGCTCGGAAAGACGATGGAGAAGGGAAACTTGGCCTCTTCCATCATTCGAGGGCCTGATATCTTATACTCATCATCAAATCCCAAACTGGTCTTGATCAAGGTGTTTTCTTTACAGCAAAAGAAGGAAGGCAATGAGAGATGCTTATGGGATTTCTGAGCTCATCAAACAGCTCGCCATCCAGAAGTTGTTGACCTTACAGGAATAGAATGACTATTAGAGACCTAGGGGAGGGATAAATTAGGAGTTTGGGATTAACATATACTATATATAAAATAGGTAATCAACAAGGACCTACTGTATAGGACAGGGAACTCTACTCGGTATTCTGTAATAACCTAAATGGGAAAAGAATCTGAAAAAGAATGGATATAGGTATATGTACAACTGAATCACTTTGCTGTACACCTGAAACTAACACAACATTGTAAATCAACTATACTCCGATGGAAAATAAAAATTAAATTAAAAAAAGACCTAGGCAAGATGCCAAGGAGATTTTACCGCATAAGTCTGAGGTACTGTCCTTCAGAATGACACACAAACTCTGATACAGTGAAACAGGGACGAATAGGTAGTGATCCTTCCATCATAGCCACCATATGTTGGTCTAGGAATCAAATGATGAACATTAAGGTGGGTCCTCACACACTTATATCTGGAGACCCATTTGCAGCTATTTTGTATTTCTTGCTCCACTACTACGAACTTGGCTGAATCAGAGGTTTTAGAAAGTAAGCAACGTTTCAACAAAAGACAAAGTAATGGCTCTTTTCATTGGAGGCTGAGACTAATACCTGGCGATTTTGGAATCTTTGTGTCGTTGGGCAGATGACACAAAAGGGAGTTCAAGGGTGGTCTGTGGTTGGGTGATTTGATTCTGATTCTGAAGGGAAGGGGCGCCACTAAGTACTGGGGGCAGGGAAGGGTAGGGATGAAACTCACTCTTTTGGGAAATGACGCTAAGTTCTGATCAGCAATGGAGATGGCAGTGGAAGCTCTAAGTCTAAGAATTTGAAAGGAAGTCACTGTCACTTCCTCTTTAATTCTCCCTCCAGCCCAGAATGTCTTACCACTTATTATACAGCAAATCAGGGGCCTAAGGCACAGAACTGAAACAGAAAGGTTCATAAAGACAGCTTAAGTTCTTGCTTGGATCACGGATAGATGTAGGGCTTCATAGGAAGAGCTCACCATCCGTGCTTGGATGCAGCCAAGGCTGTTCAGCCTGGCCTGTGACTCCTCGCATCTCTAGGACTATAACAGCTCTCTGAGTTTTCTGAATTAGTGGGATAACCCTGCCATGTAATATATTACAGAAACCTCATTTGTATTTCAACAGAAGCACTTTGTCCATTTTCCCTCTAGCAAGTAGATTGATTTTGGTTAGTCATGGGAGACGATGCTGGCAACATGAGAAGCTCACAGTGACATTTGTTAGGATCAAGGTAGTCTAACAATGTACCCTTCAAACCCTTTCTGGAGGACCTGTAAGGTGCTAGGAACACAGATCGGGTGCCTCTGATGACTCAACCAGTGAGGGGCACGCACTGAAGCCCTGCATCTTAGATATGCTTTCAAAGCAGCACTTGCGCATGTGTTTTGAGGTATTCTGGTGCATCACACACACTTTTTTTCTTTTTTTTTTTTTGCGGTACGCGGGCCTCTCACTGTTGTGGCCTCTCCCGTTGCGGAGCACGGGCTCCGGACGCGCAGGCTCAGCGGCCATGGCTCACGGGCCCAGCCGCTCCGCGGCATGTGGGATCTTCCCGGACCGGGGCACGAACCCGTGTCCCCTGCATCGGCAGGCGGACTCTCAACCACTGCGCCACCAGGGGAGCCCTCACACACACTTTTATCCTGAGTTGCAACTTTTCTTTCACGGCTATGCTGTGAGTAGTGAAATACGTATGGATGCAATCAGGGAAACGCTGGTGAAATAGACTATGGGTTTTAGAATCAGGGAAAGCCACGTTCAAATGTAGCTCTTTGGCTTACTGGCCACGGGAGAGCTACGGCTGTCTCATTTGTAAATGTGGCGAATGCTATTTACATCATGAGATCGTTGGAAAGATCGATGGAGAACTTGTATTAAAATACCTAGTGTGAGAAGACGATAAGTCTTCATTTCGCATTCCAAGCTTTGTATTTCTTTCACTGCACTGTGATAAATTTACCTGGGCTGAAGAATTTTAAATAGTCAGGAAGCTCTCCTGTAAAGAGACAGAAGAGAAAAGCATCTATTTAAAGCCTTAATAACTTACTAGGTTGTTTTTACACTCTTCCTAGAGGGATTCTCTAGAATAGGTTATTTCTTCCAATTACTCCTCACGTTACACCGCACCCATGAATGGAGTGTGCGTCATTAACGCACTGGATCTGATCACAGTGATACCACCGTGTATAAGAAATCATCAAGAAGTTAATAAAGCAATGATGGAGGCTTTGGCAAGTGCGGTGCTGAATCTCAGAAATAAGTCAAAATACCATCACATCATCACACTTTTCCCAGCAAAAGGACTCAGAAAAGTAAGACATCGTAATGTTCCAAGGAACGGAAGGAGATTGTCTTCCGTCTTGTGAGAATGCATACAGTCTGTTAAGAGAGGGAGGTTATACATGTCCCTGCTTTTTCTTGTTGGGCCCTTGGACTCTCCCAGTTTTCAGGCTTGTCAGCCTGTGGATAGGTCAGTAGAAAGATCAGGTCTGGTCTGTGCCCTTGGCTTCAGTTCAGGGGGCAAAGGAGTTGTTATAACCCTTGCTTCAATACCAGTGCCAAGTTTTTTCTCCAAACTACTTTGCCATCAGTATAGCTGCTATCATATTTCCCATTTCGCTCAGCTGTTTGTATTTATATTTCAGCAGCCAGAGCTCTGGAGCAGGAGAAAAAGAGGGGGCCAGTAAATGGGAGGATTTGGGATACATCGTCAATGTTACCCCTACAGCATCCTGGAATATTAGAGCTGGAAGGAATTGAGAGTCATTATAAAAAATGAAGTTCAGCTGGATGAAGAAAAATGAAGTTCAGCTGGATGAAGTAAATTACCCAAGGTCACACAGCATGTCAGTGCAAGAGGCACAAGTAGGACTCAGGATGGGGCACTTTAATGGCCTTTTCTCTCACGCTGCCTGTGACTCTGAACCATATGCTGTTGATCTGCTCTTTTCTTGAGGTGAAAAAGAAATTTTCCGGATTTTCCAACCCTTTACTTGTCTTGTTTTCCAGTGTTTAGGACCCGGATTATTGTCCTTTTCATGGGATTATGCTCCCATTTGCTAATGCTCCTTAGTTTTGTGGCATCGCAGAGGTGCTCCCTCAGGTGCACTGCTATCTTATGAGAGGAATAGAGGACGATTCCTCTTCAGTCTGAATGAGACACTTCTCCTGAGACCATCTAAGGTCAGATTAGCTTTTGTGGTTGTTGACTAACATAGAGTTTAACGTCAGCCAAATCCCATGCATCTACTTTATTCCTTTAAAATCTTAGCGATGCACCGTCAACATCACTGATTGATTCTGAACATTGATTCTGAAAGTGATAATTTCTTATCGTGATGTTAATAATAATAAAGTAATCAAAATCTACCTATTCTTTCCTATGTTCCAGGCACTTTGAACATCAGCTTTGCTTATAGGTTTTCACTCATTTAATCTTCACACGAATCTTTGGGGTTAGTGACCATTATTTCTCCTAATATGCAGATGAGGAAACCGAGGCCAGGGAAGGTAAATGTGTTCAAGGTCACAGAACCACTAAGAAGCAAAGTCAAGGTTCACACTAAGGGGAGCGTCTACAGAGTCCACACCCTCAGACGCTGTTTTTTAAGAACTCAAGTTATGCCTTTCTCTTTCTGCCCTTCAGGGCTTGGAGCAGTGGAGGATATACCTAAATTCCATCATCGTGTGAGTATAATATGACTGTGCAAGAACCCTGTAATTACCCAAAGGTAGGCTTGCAAGAATTGGTAACAGAGAACCATAGTGGATTCCAAGTCCATCTCCTCAACCTGTTATGTGGACAAGAAATTGGAACTCTCTATCTCTTTTGAAGACAGACAGAAAAGAGAGAAAATAGGGTAGGGAGTAGTCAAAGCAGGGCATTCCTCCTTCCTTACCCCATGGAGAGAGCCAGTGGAGGGGACCTGCTTGCCTGAGACAATGCAACAGAAAAGGTAAACACGTACGGATACGTTCTGTGCAGAAGCACAACTTATAACACCATGACATCACCTGTTTTGAAAGTAAAGTCCAATGATGTCAAGTGCCTGCCAGTCTCATTAGCCACTCTTTCCTCCCTGGGGATGCATAAGTCAGGGATGGAGCGGAGGCAGAAAAGTGGGAAGGGGGGTGGGTCTTCCCTTCGAAGAGGCAGCTGCTGCTGAGTGAGTACGGGAAGTGCAGCAGACCTGAGCTCCTTGGGGCCTCCAGCAGAAACCAAGGATGAGACGATGAGGCGGCCTGCTGGTCTGCTCTCTCCCACCCAGCCTGGACTGTTGTAAGGTCTTCCTCTGCAGTCTTTGGTCTGCAGAGGAAGCCTCAGTATTCGGATATCCATCAGGAATCCTTACATCAGGTTGTTGGATGTCAGTACCAACACAGAGCCCAGGAGACTGGTACCCACCCAGGGTCGGGCCGTGGCTCCCGTTTTAGCATCCTGTCCACATGAAGCCCCTAACGTGGTCCAGAATCAATCTAATTTTCTGACGGATCATTAGAACACTTTTCAATACCCTCTTGTTCTGTAGTTACGGTCTCCATGGAGCCATCTAGCAAGCACCTGCTTCTATCGTCATAATAAACAATAACATACACTTCATTTGGGCTCTCCTCCAAATTAGGTATTCCAGTGATGATTGCTGGAATTGATCACCCTTGAAATAATATGGAGAAAGTAGCCAGTGGTTAGAAAGCATGCTTCCTATTTATAATTTGAATAGCCTATTTGTCTTCCTTAATTACCACTGGAACTGTCAGTTCGGACTCCAGGAGCTATCTGGATCATAGGGTTAAATAACAATTTGTTTTAGACCCTTTATTGGCTTTCATTTTTCCTTCTTTTTTAAAAAATTTTGACACGGCATAAAATGAATTTGCTAGTGAGTTTTCTCTTCCTCACTTGCATTATCTTATTGTTTCAATCTGTCTCCAATGAGACCAACAAAATTGGTTAAGCCCATGCAGCTTCTAAAGACCCAGTATTGAAAAAAAAAAAAAAGACCCAGTATTGAAAAAACTTTTAAGACAAGATGCAATTCAAGTGGAGGTTAGCCAGCTGTGTAACCTTAGCCAGGTGGGTGGCCTCTGGCACCTTAAGTGCACAAGGACAAGATGGGAATATCTTATCTCTAGATTTCTCCACCTACAGGTCCTCAGAACAGACTCTCCCAAACTTGCCTGGAACACTTGTTTACAAAATGGCCTAGATATTCCAAAGTAGAATCAGGGAAGAGATCTAACTCTTATATATTGCATTTAACAAACACCACCCAGTGGTTGTTATCATCAAGGAAATTTTGGAAACCCTGGTTTAAGAGGATGAATCTAGGCTGGGTGATTTTTTTTTTTTTTTTTTTTTGCGGTACGCGGGCCTCCCACTGCTGTGGCCTCTCCCGTTGCGGAGCACAGGCTCTGGACGCGCAGGCTCAGCGGCCATGGCTCACGGGCCCAGCCGCTCCGCGGCATGTGGGATCTTCCCGGACCGGGGCACGAACCCGCATGCCCTGCATCGGCAGGCAGACTCTCAACCATTGCGCCACCAGGGAAGCCCTGGGTGATTCTTTTTGACACTGGAGTTCAAGACCTACTGCCCTAGAGGAAAGCGATAACAAATATAAAGTTATAGATAAGATTAGACCAAACTTACTGTAATAAGATTTTGTATCACCACACACCAACTATTTTTTCTACCTAGAAGCATAAAAGTTTAGATATGTATATCTGGAAGACCATCTGTTAGATCATTTAGTCCACTCTCAATAATGCAGAAACTCTTTTCAAGTAAAAAGAAGCTCACTATTTTTCCTTCCCCAAAGCAAGAGGGTCTACCATCTACAGTCAAGGAAATCTGAACTAGTTCAATGATTCCTAAACCCTCTGAAGCAGCTTACATAAAATATAGATTCTGAGATCTCACCATATACCCACCAAATCATAATGTTCATGGATAGGGCTTGGCAATCTGATTTTGACCCAGAAGAACGAGGTCATCAGTCAGATTCAACAATCACTGATCTATTCCACTTTTGTTCAATAGCTGAGTGAACTCAGCGATAGTCAAAGTGATTCACCAAATCAGACTTATGGGAGGCCTTCAACTTGTCTGCAGAGCTCAAGTCTGCTTGCTGTGAGTCACACACAGATGTTTTGTCTCTCAGAAAGTCTAATGGGGTGATCCCATCACCCTGAGTATTAGAAGAACTTTGAAGGTTAGAGAAATCTACTTATCAACGATTCAAATTCTTTACGCACGCTGCCATCTATCGACTCTCCCCACCTGTCAATTAAGATCCGCTCTCAATCAAATGATTATAATCTCTGAATAGGCAAGAGAGAAGGATTGGGATCGGGGGGAAATGATCATGGCGTTGTAGGTGAGAGAACAAAGCGTCCTCGTGCGACTGCCTTACTGTGCTTTGATCGTGACGTTTTTAGGACAAGTCAACATGAAGATAGAGAGTGTGGGCATCTTATAAACCACTGAATTCTAGCTTTACCGTTACTTTCTTTTCTGAAAAATTGGGGCAGGTAGCTTCCAAAATGATCCCCATGATTATAATCTCCTAGGATCTATTCCCTTTCCCATGTTGAATAGAGACAACCTGTGTAACCAGCAGGGTATGGTGGAAAATATGGGATGTGATTTCTAAGCTTGGATCATAAAAGGCACTGCGGCTTCTTCTTTGCTCTCTCATGGAGCATTGCTCTGGGAAAACCAGCCACAATATAGGGTGGGGGCACTTAAGAAGTCCCGTGGAGAGGTCCACACGGTGAGGAAAGGGGGCCTCCCACCCACAGCCAGCGCCGTCTTGCCAGGGATGTAGGTGGGCCCCCTGGGAAGAGCATCTTCCAGCCTCAGTCCAGCCTTCAGATGATGCAGCCCTGGCTGACATCTGGCAGCAACCTCATGACGGCCCTTGTGCCACAAACCCCTGCTAGACTGTGAGATCAGGGTTCCCTGCTTTAAGTCGAAGTTTGGGATAGTTTGTTGTGCAGCAATAGGTAATCGGCACATATAAGTTGAGTGGCTATCCCACAGATATAAGATTGTTGTATTTGCTATGAGATGATCACAACTCTTCAGCATGGAAGAGGTAGAAGGAAGCACCAAAGATGAGATTTACAGGCTGAAAAACTCAAGGCTCGTGAGGTGTGCTACCAGCCACGAGGAGACAGTCCTTGCACTGCATTTCAGACCATCTTTCGGGTGACTGTAAACAGTGCATGAGATGCCAATTTAGAAAGAATGGCATGAGTGACAGCAAGTGGTAGTGAGAGCCCCTTGCCCTGGGGGAGCACGTTTAAATTCATTTTCTTTCTTTCTCTGGTCTAAGCCACAAAACTACCCCTTTCATGAATCACAGGGGACCTTTCTATTCCTAGGGGGTAGTAAGGGGAACAACTGTGCTGTCTGAACCAAAGGGAAAGCACATTTTTTAAAAAAACATTATTTTATTAAAGTATAGTTGATTTACAATATTGTGTTAGTTTCAGGTATATAGCAAAGCGATTAAGTTATATATATATATTATATATATTTCTGATTATTTTTCATTATAGGTTATTACAAGCTATTGAATATAGTTCCCTGTGCTACACAGTAGGTCTTTGTCGCTTATCTACTGTATGTATAGTAGTGTGTGTGTGTGTGTGTGTGTGTGTGTGTGTGTGTGTGTGTGTATATACACCACATCTTCTTAAGCCAGTCATCTGTTGATGCACTACATTATAGGTTATTACAAGCTATTGAATATAGTTCCCTGTGCTACACAGTAGGTCTTTGTCGCTTATCTACTGTATGTATAGTAGTGTGTGTGTGTGTGTGTGTGTGTGTGTGTGTGTGTATACACCACATCTTCTTAAGCCAGTCATCTGTTGATGCACTCTTGGGTTGCTTCCAGGTCTTAACTATTGTAAATAGTGCTGCAGTGAACATTGGGGTGCATGTATCTTTTCGAATTAGAGTTTTCTCTGGATATATGCCCAGGAGTGGGATTGCAGGATCATATGGTAGCTCTCTTTTTAGATTTTTAAGGAACCTCCATACTATTTTCCACAGTGGCTGAACCGATTTACATTCCCACTAACAGTGCAGGAGGGTCCCTTTTCTCCACACTCCCTCCAGCATTTATTATTGTAGACTTTTTGATGATGGCCGTTCTGATTGCTGTGAGGTGACACCTCATTGGGGGTGTTGATTTGCATTTCTCTAATAATTAGTGATGTTGAGCATCTTTTCATGTGCCTGTTGGCCATCTGTATGTCTTCTTTGGAGAAATGTCTATTTAGGTCTTCTGCCCATGTTTTGATTAGGTTGTTTGTCAGATTTTTTTTTATTCAGTTCTATGAGCTGTTTGTATATTTTGGATATTAACCCCTTGTCAGTCACATCGTTTGCAAATATTTTCTCCCATTCTGTAGGTTGTCTTTTCATTTTGTTGATGGCTTCCTTTGCTGTGCAAAAGGTTTTAAGTTTGATTAGGTCCCATTTGTTTATTTTTCCTTGTATTTCTTTTGCCTTGGGAGACTGATCTAAGAAAATATTGTTACAATTTATGCCTAAGAATATTTTGCCTATGTTAATGGTGATTTTTTATTTCTCCCTTTCTTTCTACATTTATTAATTGGGACTCTCCTGTGAGGAAGAACTGCCACTTCTCCCATTGATTTATTTATCCAGTTATTTATTTTCATCAGTATGGACTCATAGATATTTATTTTATGCTTTGAGTTATAGTCTAGTACTATAGCTATTTATTTTGTTTATCTATGTCTTGAGTTGTAACTTTGCCCATTGGGAGACCTTTCAGGTTGGTTTCTGTTCCTTTTCTATATGTGTGCTTTTTTTTGTTCAGCAATTTCTTATTTTCTAGCTCCACAAGATGCTCCAGGCTCATCTGGTATTTTCTTTGTTCCAGTCCTGAAATCAACTACTAAGGAGGCTTGGTTCTCTCAACTGAAAAAAAAAAAACAAAACCACACACACAACGTAAAAGTTGAAAATTATGTTTTATTTGGAGACATTGCTGAGGACTATATAGCTGGGGAGACAGCCTCTCAGCTAACTCTGAGGAATGGCTCCAAAGAGGTGAGGGAGGAGCCAGGATAAATGGGTGTTTTTGCTGAAAAATAAATGTGGTCAAAGATCAAAAGATTACTGCTACTCACAAAAAACCAGACATCTAAAGTGAATGATTTTAGTGCTTTTCTACGTATGAGAAGATGCAAGAGTCCGGGGTTACTGAAATTATTCCTTTGATATGCATCTTAGCTATCCAGGGCCAGTATCCTGCTTTTCTCCATCTTGAGTTATTCTCAGGGGTGGGGGTGTGCTGCAGTGGCTGTTGGCTTGATGGTGAGCATAATTTATTGTTTACTGGGATGGCAGGTGACATTCTTTGTTTACTGAAATGGCAGGCAACATTTTTTTTTTTTTTGGTCCACAGTTCCGTTTTCGTTTGTTCGTTTGTTTTTGAGAATGGAATTTAGAAACCAAACCATGGAAGATAATTGTGCTCATTGATACTGGGGTGTCACTGCTGCTTCTGTAGCTGTCCTCAGTTGAAATAGCTAAGAATATATGTACTCATATAACACGTGCATACACACATCTGTATTTATGCTTTTGCCATGAGTCCATATTGATATCTCCAACCCCAGTCCAGCACCAGAGAAGTTTTTCTAGGCTTTTCCCTCTCCTTATTTGTAAATTCTTTCTCTGCCAGTGAGACACTTAGTTCTCATTATTTGCAATGTACTTATTTGTTCGACCCTAAAACACAAAGTAGTTTCAGAATTCTTAACCCATGGGAATTTCTTTTTCTTTACAACCCACAAAGATTCTTTATCTTCTCTAGATCTATTTAGCTCTTTGCTTCTTTCTGTCTCTGTGAATATGATTTTCAAGTTACAATCTCCAAGTGTTGATCATTTACTTTTGCATCTTGTTGGGGTTTTTTTTGCGGTACGCCGGCCTCTCACCGCTGTGGCCTCTCCCGTTGCGGAGCAACAGGCTCCGGACGCGCAGGCACAGCGGCCATGGCTCACGGGCCCAGCCGCTCCGCGGCATGTGGGATCTTCCCGGACCGGGGCACGAACCCGTGTTCCCTGCATCGGCAGGCGGACTCCCAACCACTGCGCCACCAGGGAAGCCCTTGCATCTTCTGTTCTAACATGTCCTGCTTTCCTGTGTGCCTTGCCGTGTCTCAGCCTTGCCCTATTTAGGGATGCTTCTAATAAGTGCTTTCACTTTGTCTCTGGGGCATTGTTCATTCTTGTGGACGTTGTTTCTTGGAAATTAGTTTGTTGTATTTTACTAGTCATAACTCCTCTCTCCCTGTGCCCCCCCCAACTAAGTTCCCAGCTTCTTTACCAGCCCGCATGTCTCCTATTTCTTTTTAACATGAGGCGTGTAGAAAAAAACAGAACTTGTTTCAAAACCCATAATGATGTTTCTAAGAGACTTTCTCCACTCTCATGCCCTTTAAAATTCTGTTGTGAAGTCAAATGACCTTGGGAATTTATAGTATAGGGTAAATCTAAAGGAATTTGAGGTGATTTAGCACGGGGAAAAAAGTGTATACTTTCTCCTGATTTCCAGTCTATGGGAAAATATCATTTTGTTTATTTATATACGAAGAGGGGCTTTCAGTAATCAAAAGTCATTCATGAGGAAATGATGAACTCTTCAGGAATAACAAGTATTTTATGTTTCTTGTTTTACTGTAAATTCCCGAGGGCGATGGCATAAACACCCACACCCATGCCTGCATTGTATATGCACATCAATTAGCATGGTAGCCACAATAATAAAACAGGATTAAAAGAAACATTATTGGAAAATACAGTATGAACTCCCAAATCAGTGACTTGTTAGTATTTAGAAAACAACCAGTGTTCACCAAAAACCAATATTGCACTCAATGTTTTAAATTGAACGTTGGAACGGAGAAACCCTTAGGTTGTTTCCAACTGTGGGAATTGGGACCTTCCCACGCTGACCTGTGGGAGATCCCAGTTTACTGAGTTCACCACTTTGCTGTCCGCACTCCCGCGGGCTCTGTGTTCCTTGTTTTGGCATCTGGAAGCAGCCTCTCCCCATATCCGAGAACTGAGACGTTCTTCCAGGGCACACTGTATCCTAGACGTTCTTCCAGGGCACACTGTATCCTAGAGCATAGACGGTCTTCCAGGGCACACTCTCTTAGAGCATAGACGTTCTCCCAGGGCACACTGTCTTAGAGCATAGACGTTCTCCCAGGGCACACTGTCTTAGAGCATAGACGTTCTCCCAGGGCACACTGTCTTAGAGCATAGACGTTCTCCCAGGGCACACTGTCTTAGAGCATAGACGTTCTCCCAGGGCACACTGTCTTAGAGCATAGACGTTCTCCCAGGGCACACTGTCTTAGAGCATAGACGTTCTCCCAGGGCACACTGTCTTAGAGCATAGACGTTCTCCCAGGGCACACTGTCTTAGAGCATAGACGTTCTCCCAGGGCACACTGTCTTAGAGCATAGACGTTCTCCCAGGGCACACTGTCTTAGAGCATAGACGTTCTCCCAGGGCACACTGTCTTAGAGCATAGACGTTCTCCCAGGGCACACTGTCTTAGAGCATAGACGTTCTCCCAGGGCACACTGTCTTAGAGCATAGACGTTCTCCCAGGGCACACTGTCTTAGAGCATAGACGTTCTCCCAGGGCACACTGTCTTAGAGCATAGACGTTCTCCCAGGGCACACTGTCTTAGAGCATAGACGTTCTCCCAGGGCACACTGTCTTAGAGCATAGACGTTCTCCCAGGGCACACTGTCTTAGAGCATAGACGTTCTCCCAGGGCACACTGTCTTAGAGCATAGACGTTCTCCCAGGGCACACTGTCTTAGAGCATAGACGTTCTCCCAGGGCACACTGTCTTAGAGCATAGACGTTCTCCCAGGGCACACTGTCTTAGAGCATAGACGTTCTCCCAGGGCACACTGTCTTAGAGCATAGACGTTCTCCCAGGGCACACTGTCTTAGAGCATAGACGTTCTCCCAGGGCACACTGTCTTAGAGCATAGACGTTCTCCCAGGGCACACTGTCTTAGAGCATAGACGTTCTCCCAGGGCACACTGTCTTAGAGCATAGACGTTCTCCCAGGGCACACTGTCTTAGAGCATAGACGTTCTCCCAGGGCACACTGTCTTAGAGCATAGACGTTCTCCCAGGGCACACTGTCTTAGAGCATAGACGTTCTCCCAGGGCACACTGTCTTAGAGCATAGACGTTCTCCCAGGGCACACTGTCTTAGAGCATAGACGTTCTCCCAGGGCACACTGTCTTAGAGCATAGACGTTCTCCCAGGGCACACTGTCTTAGAGCATAGACGTTCTCCCAGGGCACACTGTCTTAGAGCATAGACGTTCTCCCAGGGCACACTGTCTTAGAGCATAGACGTTCTCCCAGGGCACACTGTCTTAGAGCATAGACGTTCTCCCAGGGCACACTGTCTTAGAGCATAGACGTTCTCCCAGGGCACACTGTCTTAGAGCATAGACGTTCTCCCAGGGCACACTGTCTTAGAGCATAGACGTTCTCCCAGGGCACACTGTCTTAGAGCATAGACGTTCTCCCAGGGCACACTGTCTTAGAGCATAGACGTTCTCCCAGGGCACACTGTCTTAGAGCATAGACGTTCTCCCAGGGCACACTGTCTTAGAGCATAGACGTTCTCCCAGGGCACACTGTCTTAGAGCATAGACGTTCTCCCAGGGCACACTGTCTTAGAGCATAGACGTTCTCCCAGGGCACACTGTCTTAGAGCATAGACGTTCTCCCAGGGCACACTGTCTTAGAGCATAGACGTTCTCCCAGGGCACACTGTCTTAGAGCATAGACGTTCTCCCAGGGCACACTGTCTTAGAGCATAGACGTTCTCCCAGGGCACACTGTCTTAGAGCATAGACGTTCTCCCAGGGCACACTGTCTTAGAGCATAGACGTTCTCCCAGGGCACACTGTCTTAGAGCATAGACGTTCTCCCAGGGCACACTGTCTTAGAGCATAGACGTTCTCCCAGGGCACACTGTCTTAGAGCATAGACGTTCTCCCAGGGCACACTGTCTTAGAGCATAGACGTTCTCCCAGGGCACACTGTCTTAGAGCATAGACGTTCTCCCAGGGCACACTGTCTTAGAGCATAGACGTTCTCCCAGGGCACACTGTCTTAGAGCATAGACGTTCTCCCAGGGCACACTGTCTTAGAGCATAGACGTTCTCCCAGGGCACACTGTCTTAGAGCATAGACGTTCTCCCAGGGCACACTGTCTTAGAGCATAGACGTTCTCCCAGGGCACACTGTCTTAGAGCATAGACGTTCTCCCAGGGCACACTGTCTTAGAGCATAGACGTTCTCCCAGGGCACACTGTCTTAGAGCATAGACGTTCTCCCAGGGCACACTGTCTTAGAGCATAGACGTTCTCCCAGGGCACACTGTCTTAGAGCATAGACGTTCTCCCAGGGCACACTGTCTTAGAGCATAGACGTTCTCCCAGGGCACACTGTCTTAGAGCATAGACGTTCTCCCAGGGCACACTGTCTTAGAGCATAGACGTTCTCCCAGGGCACACTGTCTTAGAGCATAGACGTTCTCCCAGGGCACACTGTCTTAGAGCATAGACGTTCTCCCAGGGCACACTGTCTTAGAGCATAGACGTTCTCCCAGGGCACACTGTCTTAGAGCATAGACGTTCTCCCAGGGCACACTGTCTTAGAGCATAGACGTTCTCCCAGGGCACACTGTCTTAGAGCATAGACGTTCTCCCAGGGCACACTGTCTTAGAGCATAGACGTTCTCCCAGGGCACACTGTCTTAGAGCATAGACGTTCTCCCAGGGCACACTGTCTTAGAGCATAGACGTTCTCCCAGGGCACACTGTCTTAGAGCATAGACGTTCTCCCAGGGCACACTGTCTTAGAGCATAGACGTTCTCCCAGGGCACACTGTCTTAGAGCATAGACGTTCTCCCAGGGCACACTGTCTTAGAGCATAGACGTTCTCCCAGGGCACACTGTCTTAGAGCATAGACGTTCTCCCAGGGCACACTGTCTTAGAGCATAGACGTTCTCCCAGGGCACACTGTCTTAGAGCATAGACGTTCTCCCAGGGCACACTGTCTTAGAGCATAGACGTTCTCCCAGGGCACACTGTCTTAGAGCATAGACGTTCTCCCAGGGCACACTGTCTTAGAGCATAGACGTTCTCCCAGGGCACACTGTCTTAGAGCATAGACGTTCTCCCAGGGCACACTGTCTTAGAGCATAGACGTTCTCCCAGGGCACACTGTCTTAGAGCATAGACGTTCTCCCAGGGCACACTGTCTTAGAGCATAGACGTTCTCCCAGGGCACACTGTCTTAGAGCATAGACGTTCTCCCAGGGCACACTGTCTTAGAGCATAGACGTTCTCCCAGGGCACACTGTCTTAGAGCATAGACGTTCTCCCAGGGCACACTGTCTTAGAGCATAGACGTTCTCCCAGGGCACACTGTCTTAGAGCATAGACGTTCTCCCAGGGCACACTGTCTTAGAGCATAGACGTTCTCCCAGGGCACACTGTCTTAGAGCATAGACGTTCTCCCAGGGCACACTGTCTTAGAGCATAGACGTTCTCCCAGGGCACACTGTCTTAGAGCATAGACGTTCTCCCAGGGCACACTGTCTTAGAGCATAGACGTTCTCCCAGGGCACACTGTCTTAGAGCATAGACGTTCTCCCAGGGCACACTGTCTTAGAGCATAGACGTTCTCCCAGGGCACACTGTCTTAGAGCATAGACGTTCTCCCAGGGCACACTGTCTTAGAGCATAGACGTTCTCCCAGGGCACACTGTCTTAGAGCATAGACGTTCTCCCAGGGCACACTGTCTTAGAGCATAGACGTTCTCCCAGGGCACACTGTCTTAGAGCATAGACGTTCTCCCAGGGCACACTGTCTTAGAGCATAGACGTTCTCCCAGGGCACACTGTCTTAGAGCATAGACGTTCTCCCAGGGCACACTGTCTTAGAGCATAGACGTTCTCCCAGGGCACACTGTCTTAGAGCATAGACGTTCTCCCAGGGCACACTGTCTTAGAGCATAGACGTTCTCCCAGGGCACACTGTCTTAGAGCATAGACGTTCTCCCAGGGCACACTGTCTTAGAGCATAGACGTTCTCCCAGGGCACACTGTCTTAGAGCATAGACGTTCTCCCAGGGCACACTGTCTTAGAGCATAGACGTTCTCCCAGGGCACACTGTCTTAGAGCATAGACGTTCTCCCAGGGCACACTGTCTTAGAGCATAGACGTTCTCCCAGGGCACACTGTCTTAGAGCATAGACGTTCTCCCAGGGCACACTGTCTTAGAGCATAGACGTTCTCCCAGGGCACACTGTCTTAGAGCATAGACGTTCTCCCAGGGCACACTGTCTTAGAGCATAGACGTTCTCCCAGGGCACACTGTCTTAGAGCATAGACGTTCTCCCAGGGCACACTGTCTTAGAGCATAGACGTTCTCCCAGGGCACACTGTCTTAGAGCATAGACGTTCTCCCAGGGCACACTGTCTTAGAGCATAGACGTTCTCCCAGGGCACACTGTCTTAGAGCATAGACGTTCTCCCAGGGCACACTGTCTTAGAGCATAGACGTTCTCCCAGGGCACACTGTCTTAGAGCATAGACGTTCTCCCAGGGCACACTGTCTTAGAGCATAGACGTTCTCCCAGGGCACACTGTCTTAGAGCATAGACGTTCTCCCAGGGCACACTGTCTTAGAGCATAGACGTTCTCCCAGGGCACACTGTCTTAGAGCATAGACGTTCTCCCAGGGCACACTGTCTTAGAGCATAGACGTTCTCCCAGGGCACACTGTCTTAGAGCATAGACGTTCTCCCAGGGCACACTGTCTTAGAGCATAGACGTTCTCCCAGGGCACACTGTCTTAGAGCATAGACGTTCTCCCAGGGCACACTGTCTTAGAGCATAGACGTTCTTCCAGGGCACACTGTATCCTAGAGCATAGGTTTTCACGTTTAATTATCAGTCTGCCGCTCATTAACCCAGTGATTCTGCTTTGTTTTTTGTTGGGGGTTTCGTGTTGTCTAATTATGATCTTTGAGGGATTATTCCCACCCTCGGTTATTTTCACCCTCGCTGCTTATTGGTGAACACCCCTGCTGGAGAATTTTAATGCGACTCCGGGCTCTGTCATGCCTTTCTGGGTTAGTAACGAGAGCAGAGGTAGGCAAATTAGAGAAGCTTTGGCGTTTGTGATACACAGCTCACCCCCTCCCTCTCCTCCATGCGGGGAACAGGACAAGCTCGGTTGACTCTGCCCCCTGCTCTCTTGGGGGTGGGAGCGCATCTTTGCCTTTCCTCTAGGAGGTGTGAAATATTCACTCTCCCTGCAATCTACATGCCAATATCTCTTGAAGAGAGACCGTGCATTCCACTGAGGGACAATGTCAGTGAACAGGGATCTGGGGATCATCAGGTGGGCAGGAGAATAATCATGCAGGCTCACCTGCTCAGAACCCGGTGAGTTTAAGTGATCCTGGAAACATTCAGTTGACTGAGGGTGCCCTCCTCAGTCAGCTGCCCCCCAATTCATATGCTTTATCACACAGAGCTTCTTAGACCTTCGCCAATCCCTTATTGAGTCTCACTTTAGACACAGTTTGAATACACTTCCTTGTTCGGTTTCACAATTTGAATCAGGGATAATATGGGGAACCGAGGAAATACCTTCTCTCAGCTTCATCGCTAAGAGCCTGCGTGAACCTGAGCAAATAATTCCAGCAGGCTGGACGTGGGCTTCTTATCTACGAGTGGGGGCTTGGATGAGGTGACTGCTAGGTCCCTCCAGTTTAAACACCTTGCTTTTCTGACTTTTGTGAATGCCGCAGGGACCTCAGGTTAGACCTGCCTGAGAGAGTAACTCAACAGCAATAAAAAGAAGCACTTCTCGTCTTCAAGACCAGAGATCAGGTCATCAGGGGAGAAGAGACCCAGTGAAATAGGGACAGGGCAAGGAGTGCTGAAAGAAAAGGTCACCCAAGATAGAAGGTCTTTGCTACCCAAGGAAAGAACTCTGGGTTCTGTCTGACTTGGGGAAGCTTTGTGCCTTGAGAGCCCTCACGGGCTGAGTGGCAACACTGTTTTGCTTTTCTCAGTTCCTTTGAGGAGATGCTTCTCTGTAAATGCCTGATTCCGAAGGCAAGCAGGCTTCCCGGGAGGCGCCTGGGCTCTGATCTCTGGGCTGCAACATAAACTGCCTGGAGGGTGGCTGCGGAATGGAAACTGAATGGCAGCTGGATGCAGGATGCTTCAGCCCTGTGCTGAGTGTTAAGTCAGGGACAGGGAGTGGAAGGAGACTCAGAGGACAGAGGCCACGAGACACAAAACGACGAGAAGAGGACGCAAGTGATAAAAGCCGCAGAGCAAAGCTGAGGACTCCGGCAGGGAGGAGACTTCCCTGCCGTCTTTAAAGCTGGTTCTTAGCAATGGCGTCACAGGATGTCCCGGTGAGCTCATCGGTGCACCTGACATCCCACCAGTGTGATGATAAATCACACGGAAATAACCCGCAAATTAAGAAGGGGCCTAGAAGTCCTTGGTTGGACAGAGGCTTCAAGGTGAAAGGCAAGGACAGTCCACAACCCCTCTCCTGCGGGATCACCCGGAGCTATTTCACGCCGTCTCCCCAGAAGCCCGGCTTGTGCCACACTCAGCATTCTCCCCGGCCATTCATCCTGCAGGAAAACGTCATCATTTTCTTGCCCCACCTTATCCTCATCCCCCATCCTTCAAATCCCTCTAGTTCTATCCCCAGCGTGAGCCCTCCTCCCTGCACTCCACGAATTCTAGGCTCACAGTCACTTCTGTTAGCATCTGGTAACCAGATCGTGCGTGAATTTTGCTTCCACGTCTATGTCCTAAGCTTCCTGAGAGCGGGGATGATGTCTTATGCTACTCTGGATTTCCCCCGATGCTGCGTCTGGAGCTAGAACGCACCAAACCTTCAGGACATAATGCTGCACTTGCCTTTTGCTGGATGTATTCGTGGGCTTCCTAAGTCAGCCCTGAAATCAAGGTCTGCGTCAGGTGTCTAATTCATACGACCTGCTTCATTCTTTAGGAATATTTGGATTCGGGACAGCAGAGACCATCTCAAACTCCAAATTCCTCACTCTTTCAAGTAGTGCCTTGTAGACCATCTTCCGTGCCAGAACAAAATATTTGTGAAAGGGGTGGGGTAGGGTAGGAATGTTGAGTGTGGGCGTTTATTAGCAAATCTGGGAGAAAGAGAGGGGGATAGGCTTCTTCATCTATAGAATGAGAATCATGCCTAACTCACAGGACGGTAGTGAGGATTCAAGGGAGTGTGCGCACACAATGCAGGCCGTATGGTCCCCAGTCTGCAAACGGTAGGTAGTAATAATTATGATTTACTCAGGAATCTCCAGACGCGCCTCTGGCCAGTATCTTCTGCCTGGCGTGAATGTTCATTTTTCCAAAAATGGTTTTCAGGTCTAGTTGAAAGTGAAATTGAGCCGCACTGCCCATCAGGTTGTCATCCAAAGGCCATTTAGGTATGCTAACTGAACAGGAGGTCATATTGGACATAGCCGTGACCAGTTGTCTGGTTGAGAAGGCTTTTAGCAAGGATGGGTTCTGGGCGAATTCTGGTTAAGTGATAATGCAAACCAGAGTACAAGGCTTTGCTCGAAAATTTCAGGAGAGATGTGTCCAAGCCAGGCAGTAAACAGTAGATACCCACCCAGGGCTATTCAAAGGGAAGGTCCGGGATCAAGCGCTGAGCATGAAAAGCTGGACGGGGAGAGGATGGAGGGCGTGGGGACCAGTGATGAAGGTTGACAGCCCTGGTGCCGCAGAGGCGCCGTGGCCTCCAGAGTGATGCCCCGCGGAGGGCACAGCACCTTTGTTCTCTTCTCCCCAGTAACGGGGAACCCCAGCCTGACCGCGGGGAACGTCAGACAGCTGGCTGCCTCTCTGCCTCTTTTACTGGGCTTAGGACTGAGCTCACCCCGGGTGTGTGTCATAGGGCACAGCAAGGTCTTTGAGAGTAACTGGCTACAGGAAATACACATTTTCGTTAAAAACGAGTTTAGACATGGAGACTCCCTGACTTTCTCTTCTGAAGCTCACCTCTCTGTAAACCGGTAGCCACACTGAATGTCTTTGAAAAATGCCCCTCAAGGGCTTCCCTGGTGGCGCAGTGGTTGAGGGTCTGCCTGCCGATGCAGGGGACACGAGTTCATGCCCTGGTCCGGGAGGATCCCACGTGCCATGGAGTGGCTGGGCCTGTGAGCCATGGCCGCTGAGCCTGCGCGTCCGGAGCCTGTGCTCCGCAATGGGAGAGGCCACGACAGTGAGAGGCCCGCGTACCGCAAAAACAAAAACAAAAACAAAACTAAATGCCCCTCCAAGGGACCCCAGGGGAGCCTTGGTTCTCCTCCTCCAGTTTCAGAGTGCTTCATGGCCTTCTCTTTACTTACTGCAAAAACTCAGTCCACTAAGTTCTTTACATCCACTGCAGAACCCTTCTTAGCTGCTATTGCTGTGGCTATTTGGGAGGTCCACACTGAAATTCTTGGCTGTTTGTTTTTTTAAATCCCCTTTGCCCATCTTCTCCAAGGGCTCTAGAGCTCTCAGTAGCTCAGCAAGGGCACAAATGCCCTTGTCTATTATGTGCAGAGGATCACACCATATGTTTAGAGCCTAAAGAAAGGAGTGCAGTCAAGTTCCCTAGGGTTCTGTGGGGCGGGGGGGAGTGAACAAACAAATCCTGCTTAAGGAACATGGGGCAGAACTTGCCCTGTGGCAGGTGAGAGGTAGGCGACTTGAGGAAGGAGAGGTCACAGCTGGCTGGCGTGGTCAGAAAGGCTTACAGGGCAAGCAGGGCTCACCCGGTCTTTGATGGAGGGGATTGGGAGGGTCAGGGAAAGGCCTCAGGTCCGAGGACACGCATACCCTCTGAGGACACTGGGTCTCTCGAGCTGACTGGAGAGAAGGATGCTTCTTGGAAGGAAGCTAAGACAAGTAGGTAGGGGTCTCTCGCGCCCAAGTGAAGAGTTTGGTTTTATTTTGTAGATAATAGAGGCTCAGAGATTACTTTTATGAGGGATAACGTGGTCATAAGGAATGCATAGATGTCGGACACATGTTGGAACCAAGGGACGTGGAAGAAGTAAAGACATGAGGGACTCACTGTGAGTGTTTAGGACCAGATTTAACCGGTGACAGTAGCAAGGGAATGGACAGGAAAGTCAGAAACGTCACAACGAAAGCTTGGGTGAGACGTACTCCCTGACTACGGAGAGAAGAACAAATAGGAAGCATTACTGATGTAATGCGATGGGGAAAGATCAACAAATGGGACCAGGAATCAGGAGACCAGTGCTCCCGTGAGACTTTTCTCTAGTGACCCTAGGAAATCGAGCTAACTTTGGACCACCTCTTACTCCTGAATGAGAGAAGCAACCATAATTTCAGGCCTTGCTTCTCAAATTTCCTTGAGAGTGTAAGAGTTGAGAAGAATACATTTTTGAAACGTTGGGACGATCCTGCAAATCAGGATCATGATTAATATCCCCGTGCAACTGGAATCCTTGTGACTCATTAACTTTGCAAAAGTCGTGCCCAGATTAAGGGATCTGGGGCAGGTACAGTGCGCTAGCATCTGTGTGTTTCTGGAGGGAGGTCAGAAGACCGCCTTGCCTCACGGCGGGAAGGGAGTTTCCTATTTTCAGGCAAAACAATAAAAAAGAGCAATCTCTCCCCAGGAGCTAGTCTCCGAAGACATGATTCTCATAAAAATCGTAATTGAGGTGTAACCTTATGTGGTACCCGAGCATTAGCCTCAGTCCCCCTGCTAGGGGAGGAAGTTTCCACCGGCCACAATAAACATCAACGCCAGATAAAATCACAGCCCGTGCGAAGACTCTGCAAAGCGCTCTGCTGCCGCCACCGTGTGTTCTGGCTTCCCGCACGCGCTGCCATTTCCAAGCTCCAGACGGATGCTGAGGGGACTGGTGCCCACCCCGACCCTGTGACTTTCAATCAAGCAGACACCCTATTAGCAGGTGGGGTTCCAAGCATCTTGCTGGCTGCCTGGTACTACAGCCCATGTCTTTCTCACCCGGATGCTGGCCAGAGACGTAGGGCTGAAGGCGGTGGGGTTGCCGGAGCAGACGGTCACTGTAACTCTGGGAATTATCAGCCTTTAAACGACAGATGAGGTTCAAAAGCCGTCAAGTGTTCTACAGATGTCGGGGGATCAGTGTTGTCATTTTGTTAGTTCAGCATTAATTTGAGGAGGTGATAAGATCTTAGTACGCATCAGGGGTTGGTGCCATGAAACTAGCTGGCTCCGTAATAAATGTTCCTTCCAGATTATCTTGTTTAATCTGTACCAGCACCTTCCAGTGAGGCACTTTTCTAATGCCCATTTTATGGATGAGAAAACTCAACATTGGAGAAGGTAAATACCTTGAATAAAGCCACAGAACTAATAAATGATCGTTCCCGGATCACACCGAAGTCCGCACCAACCCAAGCGTTTCACTAATTTTGCCAGCTCTCTGACATCCTGGGAATGAAATTCTCTGCCTGCCCTTCCGCCCCCGCCAATTCTACCTCTTTGCTCGGCGTGTACAAGCACTCGGTAAATATTTTTGGATTGATTGATCACGAATCGAATGAGGCTGGAAGTATGGCATCTGCCGCCCGGCATGAGAAGGGACTTAGCTGGACCAGATCATCTGAGTTCGTGGAGGTCCCGGGGCTGACACGGTGAGAGGAGAGCGGGATGGGGAAGCAACCAAGGACTAAAGAGGGAGAAATGCGGGAAAGTGGAAAAGATGAATCAGAATGAGTTAAGAAAGTAGAGAGGAGAGGCAGAGGCAACGAACAGAAGTGAGTGCTAGGCATTAGAAAACACTGTATGATCTCACTTATTGGTGGAATCTAAAAATAGCCAAGCTCCTAAAAACAGAGTGAAATGGAGGGTCCCAGGGGCTGGGGGCAGACTTGGGGGGAAGAAAAGGGGAGATGTTTAAGGGCACACACTTGCAACCAGTAGATAAGTCCTGGAGATCTAATGCACACTCTTGTGAATATAGACAACATTATTGCATTATAATTGTTAAACTTGCTATGAGACCAGCTCTTCATTAATCCCACCATGACAAAGTAATAGCTGTGCCTGAAGAGAGGCGCTGGCTAACACTGCGATGGCAACCAGACTACAGTATGCACGTGGATCAAATCAACATGTTGTACACTTTAAAATTACTCAGTATTATAGGTCAAATATACTTCAAGAAAAAAGAGAAAAGTGGGCTTCATGTAATTGCCTTAAGACAGGTAATGGCTTTCTTACACCTTCATTTTGAAGTACAGAAATGGGTTGATGCAGGTGGTCCTGAATTAAATGTATGCGCTGCAAATCAAAGTGCCACGAGTTTCCCTGAGCAGGCGCTGTTCATCTTTGTCAACCTGTTCACTGAGGTCTTTGCCCTCCTTCCCTCTGGGAAAGGAAATGTCGCTGCCATTAACAGGCACCTGCTTCCATCAGGTGTCACTCATGGGTAATTTGTCTCCTGCAGGTGCGAGGGCCTGATTAACCCTTCAGGCCTCACAGGGCTCCTCAGCCCCTTACCTTTAAATTATTTATTCCCTGGCTCCCAGGGAAGAAAGCTCCCAGCTTTCAGTCTCTTATTTCTCTAATTTATTCCTTCTAGCCAAGGTTTCTCACCTTTGGTCCATTATGGAACAACATTTGATAATTGATGGCCCTAGAGCAGGCACATTACTTTTGTTTCAAACTGTAGAAAATCTCAGAAAAGACAGGAAATCTAAAAAGTTATCTACAAGTGCAAAACAGTTCTCTGTCTTTTTTTTCACTGAGTCCTTGTAGGGAAACCCAAAGGCGCATGCAGGACCCTTGAGACTGAGAGAATTTTTTGCAAGCTGCCGAATTTTAAATAAAAGATTTCCCCCACACTTCAGAGGAAAACAAATTGTATTTCAGTTAAAAGTTGAAAGGGGAAGGAGGAAAATGGGAACAAGTGGGGAGAGCTGGAGGGGTAGGGGTCCTGGGGGTTTAGCCATTCCTGAAAGGCGCGTGTAAATAAAGGCTAGGGTTACTGTTTGTGAGAGGCTTTCCCCTCCACATAGCCCCCATCCCGGGTCTGTTCACGTTAAAGTCCCTGGGCATCTCCTTTTGTTGCTCCTGCCTGAGATCACAGAGGCCTGTGGTGGCTTAGCGACCTTGTCCCGCAGAGGGAGAGGGTGGCGATCTTGGCCAACTCGGCCGTCATTCTCCTGGGTTTGTGTTTCCTGTGCACTGGCTTAAAGACCCAGCCTGTGTGGTATAGGGGAGGGAGCGGGCAGAATCAAGTGCATTCCAAAGAATAAACAACTTCAGCGAGAGAGGAATTCTTGAAACACGATTCTTCGATAAGCTTGGGATTGTCTTTGAACTGATCATGAAATCACTTTCTCTTCCTCTGGGGCTAGAACATATCTCCCCGTTTCGCCTGCGGTTCTGTGCGCCAGGTCACAGATTTCCAGGCGCACAGCATCCTGGGCCCCTGCCACCACGCTCCTCCTCTGGTCCTGATGCAAATGAGCAGCACATCCTCACAGCTTCAACTGAACAGGTTGCTTCCCACATGCAAGGGGCTTGGGTTTCCTTCTAGAGAAGGAAAGCTGCCTGCAGGTCAAGAATACTCACGTGGGTTTCACGTGAGTGAGGAATAAATCTAAAAACATGTAATAGCTCAACACAGAGATTTATTTGTTACAGCAACACATGGAATTGAGTGAGAGAGAGCGCTCTGTTTCTCAGAAACAGTCTTTTGCATTAAAAAAAACCCTGAATTTAGATTAAAAAGAAAAAGTAACACATTCTGGGGCAAGCCAGATTTTAGAAGGAAAAATAACATTAATTTATTCTTTTAACAAATATTTATTAAGTAGGCACTTATTTATTTTGGAAGTTTGCAAGCAAAGGGGGTGTTCTTCATAAGAAAACAGACATACCCCTGCCCTCATGGGGCTTACAGTCCAGTAGGGAGGCAGACTAAAAACAGATAGGTCATTAGCGTGACTTTAATAGGTTCAAGGGATGTGCTCTGAGCTAGTGAACAGGGTGGGACTCACTCTTCAGATCTCAGAGAGGACTCTCTGACTCCACAATTTAAAGTTATAATTTGCAGAGCCTGCTCTGACTTAACATCTGGCTGAGGCAGTAGCCCGTGCAAGGGTCCTGACTCCGAAGAGATCTTTGCTGGACCCGAAAGAATATTACTATCACTAGAGAATAGTGAGTCAGATGAAGGGGAGCGTGAGGACAGATCATGCAGGGTTGTTTGGACCTTGGTAAGGATCCTGTCGGATGTCCTGCTTGTGAACGGAAACCACTGTAGGCTTTGAACAGGAAGTGATATACCAATAAGACTTTGTCAGCTATGTGTAGAATGGATCAGAAGTGGATACCAATTAGTAGCCTGTGGTTTCAGTTCAGGTGAAAGGTTATGGCTACCCCGGACAGGGGATGATAGTGAGAATTCAGATCCACAGATGTAGATATGGAAATGATAAGACCTGGTGATGGGTATGAAGGTGAGTGACGGTGAGAAGACAAAAGTGAGTCCCAGGTCCTGGGTTTGAGCATCTGTTTACAGAGACGGTGAAGACTAGAGGAGGAACAGGTGAGTCACCTTACCTGGTGTGAATTCAAGCCCAGGTAATTCACCCTGCTTAAATATACACAGATCCTGGCTAGGGATTATATTTTGAAAGACAGAACCAAATACAAAATATGTAGGAGATATTGGGAATGAGAAGAACTTTAGATGATGACATATTCACGCCCTTATATTAAAAAAAATGTCTTAGGGGCTTCCCTGGTGGCGCAGTGGTTGAGAGTCTGCCTGCCGATGCAGGGGATGCGGGTTCGTGCCCCGGTCCGGGAAGATCCCACATGCCGCGGAGCGGCTGGGCCCGTGAGCCATGGCCGCTGAGCCTGCGCGTCCGGAGCCTGTGCTCCGCAACGGGAGAGGCCACAACAGTGAGAGGTCCGCGTACCGCAAAAAGAAAAAAAAAAAAAAAAAGCTTAGAAAACAAAAATTGGGGCCTTATTGGTATTTTCAAAGATAGTTTTTGGTCTTTAGTCATTTTATTAGGGAATTTTCTTCAGTGTATGGTATTTTCTCAAATAAAAGTCGTCAGGAGTTACTGATAGATGTTTACTGAATAGATGCATTTCCACGGTTTCTCAGAATTCAGAATATGGAAATCATAGCATCAAAAAAAGCCCCCAGTGGCATCAGTTGTTTCTCCAAACAGTGGTTCCTGACTCTGAAAGGAGAAAGGACAATTCCTCAGCTTTTTAGAAAACTTCTTTGGATACCTTGCATACTTGGCAGATACAATTTTCAGAACGCGTTGGGTGTTCTGGTGTGGAAACAAGAAATCCAAGGGAAAGCATAACACAGAGAGTAAAGCCTCTTGTAAGTGTTCACACTTTGGGTCGTGCTGTCTGTTGTAAGCGTCCACAGCATGAGAGAAGTGAAGTCTTAGAAGGAATATAGACCTATCAGCCTGAAGAGCTATCATTTGCTTTAATACCGTTCTCAGTCTATACATTTTGTACTTTACGAAGTTCCTCGAGCTGTTCAGTATTAATTCCTGCTTTAATATAAGAGCATTATTAAATTCAAAAAACACAGGAGTTTAAAGGGGGCTCCCAATCATTTTGCCCTAAGAATGAATGAATTTATCCAGCAGTTTTTGTTCCCAGTTGTCACTGTGACATGCTTGAGGGTAAGCAGAGGAAATATGATTTAAGGTATTGGCAACAGACTCACTGGGTAGGCAGAGGGGCGGCAGCAGAAGTCAGTTTGGGCAGAGGGGGAAAAGAATAAAATAAGTTATTTTCTTAGACCAATGAGAATGTCTCCCTTCTGCACCGTGAGCCCTGGAAGGCGAGGTCACAGTCTCCACCTCGGCATCCACCACACAGAGGTTAGCACAGGGTGTCCCTGAGTGTAGGAAATAGTCATTGGATGTAGAATGTAGAAGAGGCCCCAAGAGATACTGTGCCTATTTTAATCCTAAAATTGGTCCCAAATTACAGAGACCCAGACCAGTCTGTGCTGCTCTTTCCGTGGGTCCTTCAAACATTCCGGAACTTCCTTGAAGCCAAGTAAAAGCAACATTTCATTTCATGAAAAAGAAAGGCATTGATGGGTAGCATACCTAGTTGAGAAAAATGATCCTGGTGAAATGACTATTAGATGACATGCTGACATGGAACTGACCTTGATGAAGGTGGTTTTGGTTTTTATCGTGGAGATAACAGTCTAACTGGTGTAGTTTCCCAAGGTAATGATGGGAAAGGATGTGGATTCAGGGACTGTAGGCTCTCTTTTGCTGAATCGTGATAAAAGGCGAATTGGACACATGGAGAAGCAAGAGACTCATCTGAGTTCAAGGGAGGTTCTTTTATTATTGTTTTTAAAGATGAGAACATCTTTGTACGATCAAGGGAAATAATCCACAGAAAGGGGCATTTATGATGTGAGAGAGGATGGAAAATTGCCACAGTGATATCTTTGAGCAGATGAGAGGGGATTGAATTCAGGACACAAGTGAGGCGGGAGGTGGGTGGGTGGGAGCTGTGCTTAGATACAGGCAAACAGATCAAAACAGTGATCTTTAAGAAAAGAGGGGACTGTTCTAGTGATCCACAGATGGCTGTCATGATCACAGGGAGCTAACGAGGCTGGCTAATGGCAAGAGCTTCAAAGAACCAGATTCATTTCATGAGCGAGGAGGGATGACGGTCTAGATACCACGATGAGGAACTGGAAACACCTACTTCACGTCCCAGACCACCTGTGCGAGGGGTTCGAAAGAACAGGCTGAAGGGGATGCTCAGCCCTCCACAGTCAGCCAGTTCCAGCCGAGGAGAAGGTGAAAGATTGTTCCAAGAAGAGGTTGAAATAGAGAAGAGCTTGCTGATGACCTTGAGTTCTAGAAGGCCCGGTGGGAGGATTTGGGCTATAGGGGAGCGTGAGTGTCCAGAGATGTGCAAAGCTAAGTGGGGTGAGTTTCCAGTTAGTAAAGGATGAGGTGTGACTCAGTGATGGATGTGTATACGATGAAGTGCACACAGGAGTGTTGTGCAAACTGGGGTGGTGAGGCTGTGCGTACCGGGGACAGGGAGGAGACTTCTCCAAAAGCAAGCAGGGTTCTGGGTGTCTCCAGCCCCATCACTGATCGTGGGACAGAGGCTGGTAGATGGCCCACGGTGTGCACGGTCCTGGGGACACTCCCTGGCGCGTTTGCGGAACAGGGCTATGTCATGTGGTCCTGCCTCTTCACCCGCTGCACGCCTCCGGGGGAAGCCATTTCCATCTGTTCCACGTGAATGGTGCCCTGCGGCAGCTCTTTCCGCAGAGACCAGTGGCACCAGTAGCACGTGGGGCTCACCAGTATTTCTCATTTAACTGATGAGGAAACGGAGGAACAGAGAAGTTCAGTGACTTTCCCAATTTCATGCTGCTATTGTTAAGGGAATCAGATTTTTTTTCTAAAATTAAAAGTTTATTATTTAATACAATTTTTATTTATTTTTTGCGGTACGCGGGCCTCTCACTGCTGTGGCCTCTCCCGTTGCGGAGCACAGGCTCCGGACGCGCAGGCTCAGCGGCCATGGCTCACGGGCCCAGCCGCTCCGCGGCATGTGGGATCCTCCCGGACCGGGGCACGAACCCGCGTCCCCTGCATCGGCAGGCGGACTCTCAACCACTGTGCCACCAGGGAAGCCCCTATTTTTTAATACAATTTTTAAAGGTTACTTTCCATTTACAATTATTATACAGTATTGGCTATATTCCCTGTGTGGTACAATACATCCTTGAGCCTATCTTATACCCAATAGTTTGTACCTCCCACTCTCTGTCCCTATGTTGCCCCTCCCCCCTTCCCTCTCCCCACTGGTAACCACCAGTTTGTTCTCTGTATCTGTGAGTCTGCTGCTTTTTTGTTATATTCAGTAGTTTGTTGTATTTTTTTAGATTCCACATATAAGTCCTATCGTACAGTATTTGTCTTTCTCTGACTTAGTTCACTTAGCTTAATGCCCTCCAAGTCCATCCATGTTGCTGTAAATAGCAAAATTTTGTTCTTTTTTAATGGCTGAGTTGTATTCCGTTGTATACATGCACCACACCTTTATCCATTCATCTGTCAAGGGACATTTCGGTTGTTTCCATGTCTTGGCTATCATAAATAATGCTGCTATGAACATTGGGGTGCCTGTATTTTTTAGAATTAGTGGGATTTGGGGGGATATATACCCAGGGGTGGAATTACTGGGTCCTATGGTAGTTCTATTTTTAGTGTTTTCAGGAACCTCCAAACTGTTTTCCACAGTGGCTGCACCAATTTTTTATTTACATTCATGGAACCAGGTTTGGTTCCGGCATTTGCACGTGCCCTTAATCTTAATGCTGCTTCTTGAAAGCCAAGATTCTTTTGTCCCTCCGAGGCTACTGTTAACAGTGAAAGGAAAGCCAAACAAACATTGAAATGCACTTGAAGGGAAGAGAGTCAACCTATTTAAGAGAAAACTTTAAATACCAGAGCTGTCTTTAGTGATACAGGCTTGCCTCAATTTTCCGGTGGTCTCTTGCTTTCTGTTCTTATTTAAGAGTCAGCAGCAAAGGAGATCTGTGAGCATGGTTAAAGCAGGATTTCATTTACGGTTATTGGGCCGAGACCTGGTCATTTTGTTAGAGGCACCCTGAAATAGCAGGTCTTGTATCTTTTGCTAGGCCGTTTCTCTTGGGAAGATCCTCTGGCCTCGTGCCTGAGGATATAAATATGGCCACTGGTTTCCTGAGACCGAGCAAGGGAAGTGGACTGGGGAAGTCCCTTTCCGGTGTTTGGGTTTTTAATGAAAGCTTTTGTTTTCTTCCCCTTTGCTAAAACCTTCCCCTGTGCCTGGAACTCCCAAGCCCAGAGCCTCCAGCTCATAATTGTATTTGCGACCTGTTTTGAAGCACTTCAAATCCCCCCCATCTACTTTGTTCCCATCACTGCTGTGGTGACAAATTCCATGCAGGGGTGACCAGCCCCACGCAGGTTTACCCTGACAGCACCTGGCCAGCAACTCTTGATTCTGCCCCTGAGCTTCCTGGGTGCCTTGGAGGAGAAACTCAGTAGGTATCACATGCGTGCAACCTGGAGGGACAGGGAAGTTGATGCCACCAGTCACAGTAGGTGGAGGTGATGGACGTGTATTCTCCCCGCCCCTTTCCCAGGGCAGGGGGTTCTATGAACAAATTCACAAGCCTCCTCAGAAAGCCTGGTGAGCTGGGACAACTGGTCACCCATGCGCTGGTCCACAGAGTAAGGTACCTGCTCATGACTCTCTCCTTCTGCTCGTCCTTCACTCCCGCTTCCTGGGATCAGATTCCTAAATAAAGTATTCCCAAGCAAGCCTGTCTCAGCTCTGCCTTTGGGGTACGTGTATGGAGAGGTCTGCCTTTGTGTCTTTGCGTGGGTGTTGAAGGGTGAGCTGGCCGAGTGAAGGGACAGAGGGAATTGAAGTCCTTCACAGATGTCCCCCAGCCCCTCTCTCAGCCCCACTTTCAGTGGCACCTGGAGCGTTCACCTCCTGGGGCTTTTCCACAGTCCCGTGGTGTCAATCGCCTCGCGTCTTGTTGCTTCTTTCTCTACAGGAGATGAGGTTTCAGCTTTCCCCACGAACGTATTATTTACCACCTAAACACCTGCTTTGCCTCTTCCAGCATTCTCTTGGCATCTCTCATCTGGGATCAGCTCCTCAATGGGTCTCTGTGTCCTTGTAGGTTTGTAATATAACGTCACGTGTTTGCTTTCCTTTTAGTGGGGCTTCCAGAGGGATCGTAGGGGGAGAAAACACACGTGTTCTGTGCCCTGCTCACAGGCGAGCTGGTATTTTCCCTTCGTGTCACCTAGTGTGACATAAAGAGCAAAAACCCTGTGCTCTAGTTCTGCGTCACTGGTGATTAATGGTGAGATTTGGGGCAAGACGTGGAATGCCTCGGAGCCCCGGTTTCCTCATCTGTGAAATCTGCTGTGTGACTTGACCTCTGACCCCTCCAGCTCTAAAGTGCTCCACCTTCGGCCCTCGGAGAATCCCAGAAACTACCAGTGGTCAGTGTCTTAGGGAAGAATTGGATTGATCTTCTGGCTTAGGGAACCATGTTCTGTACTTGCCTCCCCAGGAAATGCCCAGATTGATGAGTTTTCGTCTTCTCCGGGGCCTGGAGTCAGCTTGTATTAACTCTGCAGAACGTTTCACAGGCCCTGTGTGTCTGCCTCTAGAATTCACTCGCTATTTGCTCCCCTTTGGCACCTTTAGAAAGCTGTGTAGGACATTGGCAGACAATTAAATGGGAGTTCCTGGCCTTGTATTCATGCTTTTCTCCCTTTTTCTAGCATTACCTATACCTTCTGGAATAGGGGCCAAAACATGGACTCTAAACCCATGGCCTATTTGTGTGTGTGTGTGTGTGTGTGTGTGTGTGTGTACTGGGATACATATACACACACACACACAGAGCAACGTGAATATTTTCATTGTCTTAAAGCCCTCCCTTCTCCCAGGTCAGTGAAGCGTATGTGTGGCAGGGGTGTAGCTTCTCTCTAACTTATCTGTTCAAATCCATCTTTACTATTCCCATCTCCCCGTCCTTTCCCTACAAATGGTTTGACAGCCACTGGATGTCAGGCTCTGGAAACCATTTCTGAGATTGTCTAATGAGCACGAGCTGTCACAGAGAGAGAAGCACTTGGCTCTGTTAAACCTAGAATAGCACCGTCTCCGTCAGAGCTGAATATCTCCCCTTCGACCTTCAGATGCAGCTCACATATCACTTCCTTTGCAAAGATCCTCTTAATTGTCCCAGACAAGGTTGGACACTCCCTCCTTTGTTTGCTGTTAGATTACCATATAATTCTATTGCAATATATGCACGTTTCCCTTAGAATAAATACCACCTTGAATTATAACCGTACATGAGAAACAAGATATTAAAATGAGATGCTTGTCAGTTTCGGCTGAGGCCCCAAAGCCTGGGAGCACGGAAAGCAACACGGCATTTTCAAGAGAGGAGCTAGTTGACTTATGGAGGAATTGCTTGGGGAATGAGCCGAAGCTGGTTAGTCAATGTTAGTTAATCTTCAACCTCCAGCCCTCTCAAAAGATGAGGTTGAAGAGGATGAGGCCAAAAAATCCCTCTGGGGAGGGTTTTCAGAGTGCTCGGCATTTCCCCTCTACTTGGCCACTTCACCACCCCTATGGGGATGAGGGACAGGGTGTTGTAGTCAAGAAAACCAGAAGGAGGCTCCAGAAGTTTCCATGGAATGTGCAGAACATACAGCCTAGTGTCTGATATCCCTCAGATGCTTAAAGGCAGGAGGATGTGGCTGGAGCTCCCTGATGGGAGGCAAAGCTACACATTTCCCGAACATTCCACATTGTCTTAAAACTGATGCATGCCAGGGAACCACCAGGAGGGGAGGGGGACCCCAGGGAGAAGGGAGGCTATAGAAGCTCAGGGGCACGGGGAGAACTGCAAGGGGCCAACTGGAGGAGGGGGGTCGCTCAGCTGAACACAGAGTGCAGGTGGGCCTCCCAGAGGAAGAATCTTGAGGAAGGAGCAAAACACAGGCAGACACAGACACACACACAAAGACACACACAGACACAAAGACACATACAGACACACACAGAGCTACACACACAAAGGCACACACAGACACATACACACAGATATACACAGACACACACACAGACACACACACACAGAGGTGTTTTTTCGCTGTTCACACAAGCCAGCGGTACCAATGCCAAATCCCCCGGTGCACCTGCCTTGTGGACGTAAAGTCACCTTTGCTTCTGTAGCTCCTCCCCCTACATCTAATCCTGGAAGGGTCAGAGATAGGAGCTCGTGGGTTGGGGATGAACTGGCATGAAGAAACAACAGCTGACTGTCCTTTCCTCTGTGGTGTCTCCTTGCCTGGTGACACCGCAGTAAGTACCCCTCAGCTCTGCCGGCCCCTTTCCACGGGCTCCACCCTGACCGCCTCCTCCTCCCCCTACTGTGATCACACCCAACCTTCTGAACTCAGCCCGAACGCACATCGAAGATAAACCTTTCCCTGAAAGGTTTCTATCTCTGGGATTCCTCGTGGATAGTGAACCCCAGCACGTCTAGGAATGGGACACAAGGCACAGAGGTCCCCATAGCACATCGGGCAGAAGAAGGGGATGCTTCCCCATGGTAGACTAGGGCGTTAGGCTGGGCATCAGGGTCTACCAGGTGGGTAGGGCATACGGTCCAAAGTGCATGACCGGCTCCGTTTGATTCCGACTGTAGTTAGTAGCAGAATGCCCTGTGAGGGTTTCAGAGCTTGGGTCCAGATCAGGAAATCTGGGAACGAGGAGTCTTTGGTGAGGCTGTCTGCTGGGTGCTGCTATCACACCGATGGTCCCACCGGATAGTGGCTGCTACAGGCTGGGATTCAGAAGCAGAGTCTGGGGCCTGAGGTAAGAGTCCCATGCGCTGGAATGTGACACCTATTTATTCATCCATAGAGTCGAGTTTGACTTTCACAAAGTTCAGTGTGGCAGATGTGACTCTAGACTGGCATTTTCAAACACTTGCAGGCATAGGTCATCACTAGGAGAGCCGATTAAAATGTACATCTTCCCATCGTCAGGTAGGATAAACCTTACCTGTTCCTCCTTCCGGAGGACAGAATAGAACATGATGACTGGAGCTCGCATGATGCGTGATTAGCAGCTACGCGTAATCAGGCCTTGCAAAGTGTACATCTTCCCGGGGGTTGCACTCAGTAATTAGAGAGTTTGGGGTGGGCCCTGGCAATAGGCATAGAAGCAAGTTTCCGGGTGATCGGGGGAAACCACACATGGTCCCCAGACCACCAAGCATGTGACTGAACTCTGATCAATTTCCATTTTTACTAAAAGACCGACACAGGCTTTGTCTTTTCTGTGTTTCTCCCTCCAAGTGTTATGTAATTAAAGCCAAGGCTGTGAGGGAGTAATTCAACAGGGGCTGGGGACCAAGGTGACCATTAGATTTTCCTGCAGTAGCGTGACGACGGGTTATTTCAGCCCTTGAAGAGGCAGGTGGGCACGCATTCTAACAATGGGCAGAATGGTCTATGAGTCACCCTCCCGTCTTACTGAATGTTTGCCCACACGGAAGGTTTGCTCCATCACTCGGTATGAAATTGGGCTTCCTACTTGCAGCTGCCTGGTGAGTAATTTATAGGACCCAGAGGATGAGGACAGTAATGAGGTTTTGGTTTTGGTGGGTGATTCAAATGCCGTTGTTCCCTCGTCATTCCTGATTTCTGAAAAGTCCACTGCTCTCCCACAGTCACATGTAGAAGCCAGGGGATGTTTACAGTTTCTCTGCAAAGCAATTTCTTTGAGAGCTGTTTTTCTCTCTGCACACTGCATGATTAAAAATAGAAAACCATGAGCCCCAGAGGGAGTTGGGAGTAGGTCCTCTGGGTGCTTTCAGCTTAGGCGGTTTAGGAAAAAAATATGCCTTCTTTATTTTTGGTAGAGGAGGTAGTATTTCCAACAGGTGGAGCTGGGGGAAAAAAAACCTGTTGCGACTATGTTTCTTAGTGGTACAAATTCTCTTAGGACACTGTTTGAATGGCTGAGTTGAAAGTCAAATTTGCGTGCAAAGGAGATGCTCTCTAGGAGACGCTAATGTGGTTTGTGTTGTGACTTTCAAGGATAGTTTCTAGATGACCTATAATGTGTTTTCCTTTCCCTTGTAGATAACAATCCTCTTATTATCGGCAGCCTCAAGAAGAGAACAAAGCAGACCAGGCCGTTAGGGGACTGAAATTACGCATTTAATTCACCAACATTGTGTCTAAGTGGCCTCATTCGTTCAACATATATTTATAAGTAGCTCTACGCCATATACTGCTCTCAGCACTGGGGATGCATCGGTGAACAAAACAGTCCAAATTTCTGCACTTAACGCGGCTCACTTTCTGATGAGGTCATCGTTTGACCCCCTGGCCCTTACAATATGGATTTCGGCGTGACTTTGGACAAGCTGATAAAACTCTCTGAATGTGAATTTCCTCATCTGCCAAATGTGTTCATCGTGCTATTTGCGCTTCCCCAGTTCTCCTGGTCTTGAGAGTCACCAGGAATACTTGATGAGTAAGCCCCTCCCACAGGGACTCTGATTCGGTATGTCTGGACCAGCCTTGTCCAGTAGAATGTAATATGAGCCACTCATGTCATTTCTAATGTTCTCACAGCCACATTTTTTAAAAAAAAGTATAAAGAAATAAGTGAAATTAATTCTAATATCTTCTTTTAAATATAAATGTATTGATTGATTGATTTTTGGCTGCGCTGGGTCTTCGTTGCTGAGCGCGGGCTTTCTCTAGTTGAGGTGAGGGGGGCTGCTCTTTGTTGAGGTGCGCGGGCTTCTCATTGCGGTGGCTTCTCTCGTTGCGGAGCACGGGCTCTATGGGCGCGTGGGCTCAGTAGTTGTGGCTCGCCGGCTCTAGAGCACAGGCTCAGTAGTTGTGACGCACGGGCTTAGTTCCTCCGCGGAATTTGGGATGTTCCCAGACCAGGGCTCAAACCCGTGTCCCCTGCATTGGCAGGCAGATTCTTAACCACTGCGCCACCAGGGAGGTCCATATCTTTTACTTAATCCCATAAATTCAAACTTCTATCATTTCAAGATGTAGTCAATAGAAAACAGGAATGAGGTATTTTATACTCTTTCTTTGTACGAAGCCTGCAAACTCTAGTGTGTATTTTATACTTACAACACAACTCATTTCGGATTTGCCACCTTTCAAGGGCTCACTCATCACCTGTGGCTGCTGGCCACCATCTTGGACAGCACTGGTCCCCACAGAGCCTTGGAATCTGTACATTGAACAAGTGGTTCAGATGATTCTTATGTCTGAGCAAGTGTGGAAGAGACTAGACCAGATGCTCCCCAGGGGAGCTCCCAATTCTCACTTTCTATTAGAATTCCGAGGTGTGGGGGGGGGCACATCAAAGCATCTATCACTCAGTTGGCAATTACCACATATTCTTATTTTCAGAACATCAGTTTCATAACTTATTTGATCTCCTCTGTTTTCTCCCCCTCCCATCCTCTATGTGGTTAAACTGAGAGTCAAGCCTTCTTAAGAATAATGACATAACAGTGCCGGAGACGACTCAGTGAAGAAAACTTCACATGATCAAAGGGCTAAGGAGGCTGCCTTAGGAGGATAACCTAAAAAGAACAAAGCGCTTCAAGCTAGAAAAAGAAGGTGGAAAAGCCAGGGTGATCAAAGTTTGTAAAGTCGTGAAGTAAATGGAGGCCTGAACAGGAACCTTTTGAAATCCAAAACTTAGCCGAAGAATGGAGCCTATTGGATAGCTTGAAATCACTCGCCTTAAGACAAATGATGAGAAAACAATAATCATTCTTCAGGCAGCAGATACAGAATTTAGAGAACCCATTCCCTCTAGGATAGCAAAGGATATAATGCAAAGAGATTCAGGCAATGTTTCGGTTTAAGCCCTAACCTCTTACAATATCCTAAAACATTCCCTATCTCCCTAGTAAGTAGTTGGTTTTATCTGTGGGAGGAGGTGAGCTTCAGGTCCTATTACTCTGCCATCTTGATTGCCTCCCCAGTCGTTGGTTTTAGATAGAATACTTTCCATCTGTCCATCCCTCCACCCGCCTGTACATCTGTTCATTAAACTTTGTAAGGGTCTACTCTGTGAAATAGGTTTTGTTAGAGGTTTTCATATGCAGGGCTTCACTGAATACACATAACAATCCTGCAAAGTAGATACTATTATATCTTATTTCACAGATGGAGTTATAGGCTCAGAGAGGTTCAGTGACTTGTCCAAATTCTGACAAGTCGTGTTAGTGCTTGGTTTAAAAACTCCAAGCCTTAAACAAAGTCCAGGGGTCTTTACAAACAACAGCATGAGGCCAGATGTCTACTAGGTTGACCCAGAGCATTCTTAGGAGCAAATGGGGAAGGTTCTCCTCTCTCAGAAGATCTATCACCAAGGCTGAGTTCAGCGCGCCTGCCAGGACCTCGCAAGACCGAAGCCAGCATCCCCCGCACCCCACCAGGCTTGTGGAAACCCTCTTCTGAGTTGTGATCAGGTGGTTACAGATGTGTTCAATCAGTTTTGTTTGTTGAGCTTTCCTGGGGCAACACAGCATGACAAACCTTGCTAGAATCACAATAGTAGGCAATCATCAAAACTAGTGGAAACCATTAAGACCATCTTTTCCAATCTTCTCGTTCACAGTAATGGCCCAGCTGCTATGTGTTTGTGGCCTTGGCCAGCGCTGGGATTAGAACTGACAGCCTGACTCCCTGGCCAAAGCTCCTTCCACGCTGGTAAGCTTTGCAAACGATGCCCTTTCACTGCTACCCAGTAGGCGAAACAACTCAGAATTTGACATTTCATTTCTTGACACTTGATGGGAAGGCCTGAGATATGTCACATCAGACTGAAAAATCACTGGGCCTGATAACATGCAAAAATGATTTTCAGCTTGTAAGTGAAGATTTAGCATTGGCAAAAGTTATTCTGGGTGACTTCAGAGGAGAGGCTTAAATTTCCCCCATTTGTTTTCTCTGTATCCCACTTTAGAGTTCTTGGTACCCGCTATCTTCTCCGTCCGAAGTAACTGTTTGTTGCAGGGCCCAGCAGTAAGGGCAGGTAAGAATCACGGGGTTGGAGATACACGAACCGGTAGTCAATAGTCACGAATCACAATTCACATACTGCACACACTTAGAACACAACACAGGCTAGTCAAGTAGGGAAAGGGGGTAACGAAGGGTTGGGTCCTCCCGCAACGAGCCTTCAAGTCACTCTGCTTACATCTCTTTTTAAGACGTCACGGTTACCCCAGGGGAAGGGATCTTGGCTCTATCCATTGCTCCGGTTCCAGTGACACGCGTGACCCATCCAACTTCTCATCTAAAGCAGTAGTCTTCGTTCATCACTTGAAGACTCCCGCAGTCCCGCAGCGGACATTTCAAAACAACTAGCATGGAAGTTCCCATTGGCCACTGTGACTCCATGTTGAACTACTTAACATGTCTCGACAGTGCTTAAATCCTGTAAGTTTCACAGAGGATGAATAGGAAACCTAACATGAAAGAAATCACCTCATAACAATACCCCATGTGTATTAGATAGACTAGAATAAGCTAAGCTGTTGTAGCGAATAAACCCTAGCCTCTCAACCCTGGGATGTGTAAAGACCCTGTTTCTCACTCACAGCACGGTCTGATGTGGGCTGAGCGGATCTCCTGCATGGGTCCCCTGAGCGAGCTTCCCCGCACCGCTCTGCTTTGCGCCTCTCACAGACCTGGGTCCTCTCCTTGGCAGTGGCTCTGGGATCTGAATTGTTTTCATAATACAGCTACACCATCTTGGACTCTTTCCTTCCAGGCAAGTGGAGAGAGACAGAGATGGAGGGAGGGAGAAAGGGAGGAAGAAAGAGATAGATACATACATACATAGAGAGAGAGAGAGAAAGAGAAAGAGAGAGAGAGAGAGAGAGAGAGAGAGAGAGAGAGAGAGAGAGAGAGAGAGAG
>NW_020172629.1:1003151-1168820 GCF_003031525.2 Neophocaena asiaeorientalis asiaeorientalis
AGAGAGAGAGAGAGAGAGATAGAGAGAGAGAGAGAGAGAGAGAGAGAGAGAGAGAGAGAGAGAGCCTAGAGAAGACACACGTGCTTGTATTTGCCTCAAGGATCATGTGGATACTTGGTAGGGAGCAACAGTCTCTACCACGCCAGATCTGGACTGTGTCCCCCTGCCCCTGCCACACGTCAAGAAGCCTTTCTTCCCTAAGCACTTAACCCAGCAAGATTGGTTCCATCTATTAACAGGTTCTTGGTTCACCGACAGGACTGGAAGCTTTCAGGGGAGGAGTTCCTAAGGACCTTCATCAAGTATTCTCAGGGATCATACGCTCGTTCGCTCTGGCAGGTGGTTGATTTGGGGGAAGGAGTGTGACTCCAATGCAGATGGCCTGTGGCTCGCTCCCAATGCCAGGTGGGGTGCAGGGCGTGAGAAGGGCAATGCTGACTGTCCCTGGGGCCTGGGGGGAGGAAGGGGCGTCTCTCTGAGTAGAGGAGCCTCACTGGCTTCCTTTCCTCATTCAGGAAAAGCTTTCACTCTGTCCTGTAACTCGTTCCCTCCGCGACATTTACAGAGTGGTTGCCATGAGCCAGGATGTGTCCTAGGGGCTCCCTCTGCTTCATAAGAAGGGTGTAGCCAGTGTCGTGAGGTCTGATGAGGGGACTTCACGAAGCACAAGGATAGGGCAGACAGGAGTCATTTGCCTCAATGGTAGAAAAAAAGAGATATTCCATAAAAGTGGTCATTATTATCTGGAAAATAGTACAGAACAACCCGCAGAGAATGAATTTCACACATAGGATTCCAGCTGTGAAAAAAGTACTGGGGAAAGGACAGCCTTGCCCCTCAAGCCTTAGGGGACAGATATGACCAACAGATAAAGGAAAGTCTCTGTTCCTAGAAAGCGAGTCAGAAGACGAACTGGCGGAAACTGGTGCTCAGTGTGGCCTGCTCCCCTGTGATCCAGTGGAGAACCAGTGTAAGGGGTATTTGATCAGAATGGAGAAAGCTGCCCAGCTGCCTTAAGCCCCTCTACTACCGTCCAGGAGTCCTTGTGGTTCCCCTCTCCAAGAACAGGATTAGACCCAGAGTCTGAGGCTGATGGTTAAATGCCTCCAACTGCAAAGACTGATCCGTTGGTGGGGCAGGGAGCCACGAGCAGCCACAGAGAAAGTTCATCGTCATTAAGTGATACCACCGGGAATTAGTGGGACCAGGACATCACTGTAAAGAATATCATTTCCATGGGCAGACCTTCCACCTCACTTAGGAGTCATACCCCGGAAAAGTAACTTACATGTTAGTGTTGCCTTTGCGATGGTCAGTGAATGCGGCCGGCTGAAAGGCACACAGACCAAGGTCATAGTGTGGGTCACAGGGGGCAAAGTCATGGTACGGGGCCGTATAGGAACAGGTGACAGGAGAAAGGACCAGGGAGGAAAAGTGCCGTGCTTGGTACAAGAGTCTGGGATAGTTGGATTTGTCTTGAGTGTTCTGGACGCTATGGTTAGAGGAACAACCCGACAGCTCCTGTTAATAGCAACTGGTCAGAACCGCCTACAGTTACTCCCAATGGGCATTTGTCAACCTAGATTCCCAGGGCAAGCATCCCAACAGAGACAGAAGCTGTATCTTTTTTTAAGACCCAGCTGTGGAAGTCGCTCTGAGTTTCTTCTGCCACATCCTACTCATTAGAAATGAGCCATTAAGATGGCTTGTCTTCAGCATTTATTGTTTGTAGATTTTTTAATGATGGCCATTCTGACTGGTGTGAGATAATAAATGCTGGAGAGGGTGTGGAGAAAAGGGAACCCTCTTGCACTGTTGGTGGGAATGTAAATTGATACAGCCACTATGGAGAACAGTATGGAGGTTCCTTAAAACACTAAAAATAGAACTACCATATGACCCAGCAATCCGACTACTGGGCATATACTCTGAGAAAACCATAATTCAAAAAGAGTCATGTACCAAAATCTTCATTGCAGCTCTATTTACAATAGCCAGGACATGGAAGCAACCTAAGTGTCCATTGACAGATGAATGGATAAAGAAGATGTGGCACATATGTACAATGGAATATTACTCAGCCATAAAAAGGAATGAAATTGAGTTATTTGTAGTGAGGTGGATGGACCTAGAGACCGTCATACAGAGTGAAGTAAGTCAGAAAGACAAAAACAAATACCGTACGCTAACACATATATATGGAATCTAAAAAAAGAAAAAAGGTCATGAAGAACCTAGGGGCAAGACGGGAATAAAGATGCAGACCTACTAGAGAATGGACTTGAGAATACAGGGAGGGGGAAGGGTAAGCTGGGACAAAGTCAGACAGTGGCATGGACATATATAAACTAAATGTAAAATAGATAGCTAGGGGGAAGCAGCCTCATAGCACAGGGTGATCAGCTCGGTGCTTTGTGACCGCCTAGAGGGGTGGGATAGTGAGGGTGGGAGGGAGGGAGATGCAAGAGGGAAGAGATATGGGGACATATGTATATGTATAACTGATTCACTTTGTTATAAACTAGAACCTAACACACCATTGTAAAGCAATTATATGCCAATAAAGATGTTAAAAAAAAAAGATGGCTTGCCTTCAAGGAGAGGTGAATTGGAGCCCTCCTTTTCATGAAGGGTCAAAAATGAGCAGATATGTTTTGGTGATTTTTTGTTTTTGAATACGCTTCTTTTTAAATTTTTTTTATCATTAACAAGAGTTCAATATTTTTTTACACTTTTTTCTTTTGAAACAAATCTTACACATGATAAATGCACAAGTCTTTCAGGTACATCTGTCGAGTTTTGACAAATGAATACATCTATATACTCTAAACCCTATCGAGAGATATAAAACATTACCATCATCTCTGTAAGTTCTCTCAGCCCTTTCCCAGTCCATTCCTGCCCTAATCCCAGATGCCAGGGGTGTTCTGTTTTTGTTTTTTTCTATTGTAGTTTCAAGACGTGGATTTATACCGGTTAGTATCATTACTGAGTCCTCAAATAATTTTTCTTCGGTTGTTACTTGGTCTTCTTTTTAAAAGCATATTTTCCATGTTCTGGCCACAAGTTATTTGCATTCATCTCACAGGCCCACTTCCTCCCAGGATCTCCCAAAGTCTCATCTGTCATGGGATTCGACTCATGATATCACCATCTAATTAGGTCCAGACAAGCCCCTGAGTTTGGCTTGCCCAGCACAGCACCCTCAGCTCCCACCCTCTGCAGGAAAGAGACTTCCTTACAGAGTGTAAGCGCCCTGCAGACAGAAACTCATCTCCTTTTACCCCTCATGGTGCTTAGCACTAACTAAATATTAAATGCTCTGGAGACGTCATCTTGCAGATTTTCTAATGTTTCGGAACAATCAAACCTCGACATCCCTCCCTTCTGTTCCCAAGTAGCACAATTCCTTGCCACGGTTGGCTTTCTGCCCTTGGAGCTCAGGAATTGCCTCAAGAACAGCAAGTAAGCCCGAGCGCTCGTGCCAGTGCAATGACCATCAGCAGTGGCTGGGAGGGGCTTTGCGGCGTAACGAGGGGGCACTGATGCCGCCTCACTTCCCAAACTCTCAAACTGCACGCTGCTCCTGGGATCCTCTTGGCAAGGCCTCCCTGCCTTTGGGATATCAAACCAACTGCAAAATCAAAGAGACAGCCTTACGTCGAAGGCCCCCTGACACTGTTTACAGCCAAATCAATCTGTTCACGGTCATAACTGAGATACAGGGGCCCCAGGTGCAGCCTTCAACTGGACCTCGATCTGCCTCGAGACAGGACCAGGGATGTTCAGGAATACAGAAGGAAACCTTCTCTTCCCCTGCAGTCTTCTGCCGCCTGTCCCCATGCCCACCCTGCGCACACACTCCCACGAGAAAGACTTTTCAGGAACAAAGGGTGATACATAATAGTAGGAGCTCATTTAATCTTCACAGCAGCCCTATATGTTTCTTATCCTCAGATAAGACACTGAAACCAAGAGGGGCTCATGACTGGCTGGGGGTCCACACCCCATGATAGGCAGAGCCAGGATTCAAACCTTAGTAGATTCCAGAATGTGTGCTCTTCACCACCACCTCACTGTGAAAGGCAGACAGTGTGTTTTGGGTACAACAATGACACAAACAGGTTTCTAATATAGGACTAATAATGCAACATATCCTACGTGTAGGTCAGGAATTTTATGTAGACTCATAAGAAAGCACTGAATGTGTGTACGTTGATTTATAATTTATAATGATTGGCAGCCATGCGCTGGGTGCCTTCCAGGAGCAGACACTACACTAAACATTTTACATATCGTGTCACTATTCTCCATACCCTTGCAACATAGTTATTATAAAAGTGGGAACTGAAGCACTGAGGAGTCCAATACGTCGCCTACATTTGCATAGCTGGGGTGTGACCGGGCTGCGGTACATATGCTTCCTAGCTTTCCAGATACAGCTCCTGCCATCTGTTTAACCTGACTGTCCCTGTCACCATTCCAGCCCTCTATGTAGTATTCCCAGCCCTCCATGAAGTCATCAATTTGCTAAAAATAATTTCTGTGGTTGATGGGCTTTTAACGGAGCATGCTGTCTCTGGCCCCTCCCTAGAAGTCTATGTCCAAGGGGGTGGGGAGTGGGTGTTCAGAGCTCCCGCTAACCTTAGCAGAGGCTCCAGGGCTGAGGCTGTGCCCTCTCTGATTTCTGCCTCATCTTATTTTTAATGAGGTCAAGGGCATCCACTGGGGAAAGGGAGGGGGCTATCTCTCCTGGTGGTGCCTGGAGCTCTCTGCTGTCACCCCTATTTCTTTGGCTTCTCACACAGTTGGTGTCAGAGGCAGAGACATCACTCACCCAGCTAGTCCTCGTAGGTCACGTCATTTCGAGCCAGATACCCCAGGTGGGTGAAGGAGAGATGAACGTCTGTATCTCCCAGATGTCACCTGCCTTCAAAGCCCTCTTTCCATATCCGACAGGCAATTTTCTCACTGAGTTCTGCCTGGTGGGCTCTTCCCAGCCAGAACCAGCAAACTTGACCCTTCAAGAACAGATGCTGGTGGCAAGAGGCTTTTCCTGTACCTCAAACTATGAGAAGCTGGTCCCAGGGACCGCTCGAGCTTGGAGTCACCCAAGAGATGGTAGGAGGGGCCACCCACATGGAGCTTGGTGTGACCGGTGGAGCGGACACCAGCTTGGGAGTCCAGCTCAGCCACAAAATCGCCTCTGGGAGAAGTGTTTCTCCTCTGACGGCCTCGGTCTTCCCATCTGTGGTGTGGGGATAACTCCATCTCATCTCCCACATGAGCGTAAAGTCAGTGTTGGAACCTGGCTCGTGAAGCTGCAGTCAGAGCCCTTTTCTCCATCCTCCTCGCTATCCGTCTTCTCAGCCCAGTTCCTGGTCCCCCCCCCCCCACCCCCCCCCGGCCAAGCCCCGCCTGCTTCCCTCTTTACAGCCACATCTGTCCCTGCCCTGCGTGCTGCTGGCTCACACTCACCGCACTTCCCCATCTGCACTGGTGGGCCTGATGCCTCAGCCATGACTTCTGCAAACTTGACCACAGGGGACTTATCTTACGCTCACCTCTAAAGATGGGGAAAAGCAGAGGGCAAAGGTTATGCACACTTTTACTCTATTTTCCTGTGATTTTAACATTAGAGGTGGGACTTCGTTGTTAGTTGCCTATACGTTAATAATTTTTATGTCTACCTGTGTATTGACACTTTTTATTATGAACTGTCCCTCTTTGAACTCTAGCAATGTTTCTCGTCTCTGAATCTACTTTCTATGATGGTGATATCATCTCTCTAGTCTTTCACAGTCACTGTTTGCACAGAACATCATTCATCCTTTCATGCTCAAGCTATTTGTGCTCTGGAATCTGAAGTGTTTCACCCGTTGACAACACATAACTGGATTTGCTTTTTTTTAAATCAAGTTTGAAAACCTGTCTTTTAATTAGAGCGTATAGAACATTCACATCTAACGTAATTATCGAAGTGCTTGGGTTTCACTCATTTTGCTATTTGTTTTCTCCAGGTCTCATGTATTTTTGTTCCTCTGTTCTTTCTTTACTGCCTTTTTTGTAGTGTGTAATTTTTCTTCCTCTGTTCATTTTTACGTATATTTTAACCAGTTTTATTGAAGTAAACTTGGCATATAATAAACTGTGAATGCTTAAGGTTTATAATTTGGTGAGTTTTGACATGTACACACCCATGAAAGCACCAGTGTGCCCCTTTGTCTCCCCACCCATCCCCGCCCATCAACATAAAATCCCTGGCCTCATTTCTGTCAATGGGCATTGGTTTGTATAATCTAGAATTTTATATAAACGGAAGCCTACAGTGTATTAGTTTAATCTAAATGCACTCAGCATGGTTATTTTTCAAAAATGATACATAAGTAAAAACAAAGGTAAATAAGCGTGATTGATTATTTGATGATTCATCCAGGTTGCAGTGTATAGACAGTTTATTATTTTGAATGGCTGAGTACTATCACACGATAGATAGATATTACTACAGATATAGATATGTACTACATTTTGTTTATCTATTCACCTGTTGGGACATTTGGGCTGTTCCCAGTTTTAGGCTATTATAAATAATGCTGCTATAAACATTCATGGCCACGTTTTCGTGTGGATATATATTTTTATTTCTCTTGGAGATACGGCTGGTAGTGAAATTGCTGGATTGTATTATACTTTTCTAAGATATAGGATTTGAAAATATTTTGTGCCAGTCAAGGCTTGTCTTTTTGGTTTTTTTAATGATGCCTTTCGAAGAGCAGGCATTTTGGGGGGAGGGATGGATGGGGAGCTTGGGATTAGCAGATGCAAACTATTATCTATAGAATGGATAAACAACAAGGTCCTACAGTATAGCACATGGAACTATATTCAATATCCTGTGATAAACCCTAATGGAAAAGAATATGAAAAAGAATGTATATATACGTATAACTGAATCACTTTGCTGTACAGTAGAAATTAACACAACATTGTAAATCAACTATACTTCACTAAAATACATTTTTAAAAAAGATAAAAAAAGTTTTTAATTTTGATGGAGTCCAATTAATCAAATCTTTCTCTTTTATTTATCCGCTCAGTTTTTAGTCGTTGCATGCTGTATCTTTTAAAATTCCTCTATTCTAATTATTTGATTATCTTAGTTTTAATTCTCTGTGCTTTCACAAAGTCCTTTAACCAGTACACGGTTACGCATTCTGTTTTCATCCACTGTGACCATTTGCTGTCCTCTATTATCTCACCTGGGACCATCTGCACCTTAGATTTCATCTTGAATTCCTGTGGTACTTAAGCAATACCCAGCACGCAGAAAGCCCTCAAAGAACAAGGGTTGCGTTATTTGGTGCATTGCTCATCTGTGCTGTCTGTGACCAGACTACGCTTTGGGGTTCACATTCTTCCTTCAGAAAGACAAATGGCGACATCTGAGATAGGGGACCTCTCCAGTACCGCTCCGTGCCTTTTAATCAACGGGAATCATGGTTTCATGACTATCCATCCCTCCAAACTCAAAAGAAACTGCAGACACGTGCTTGTTGAGAATATGACACGTGCTTCTTGCTCTGTGATCCTTTGATTCATATTAGATGTGGCCTCAAACACACCCCTCCTCCCTCTGTTGCAGGAGATTGCATCTTGCTAGCAAATGTTTTGCCTCTGCATCCTGTGCATGGAAAAGGCCTTTGCATCCCACGGAGATTTTGCGTTTTTACCCAGGTCAGTAGAGGGTACGGGATCCCACTGTGCCATCCAGGTTACGAAACAGCAGGGTGAACAGCCGTGATCTTGAGACAAGCTTCACTCCCAGGTTTGTCCTGAGCAGCCCTGCCAGCCCACACCTGCGCTGACAGGTGTCACATGTCACATGTCTCTTATTTTCTCCCCTCAGCATCACTGTGAAGGCTGCACGAGCAAAGGGCTAAGGTATGTGGAAGTGCCTGCTACAGGGCAGGTACATGGTGGGGGCTTGTTCCATTATTCCTGGTGTGCCTGAAACGATTCATACCTTTAAAAATATAACTGGTGTATTTCCAGGCACCGTGAGGGGCCAGGGAGACGACAATTTCTATGAAGGTCTGTCCTGCACCTGTCAACGTTCTGCCCGTTTCCAAGCGTCTTGTTTCTGGCGCACCTCCTCTGCCACATCTCTGCGTTTCAACAACTAATCTGAACATCGGTCAGTTGGAAGCAGCTTCACCGACACCAGGAGCAGACCTAGAAGCACATAGGAAGCTGTGGTTGAGCTCCTTTTGGGGTCCGGTGCTGCCTGTCCACTGGGAGTGGTGCTGAAGGGTGTGCCAGAAGGGAGAGGAAGGGCGAGTTCCCGGGGCAGAGGCCCCCGCAGTGAAAATCACTACGCTTTGTCCCCCAGACACTCCTGTTCCTGCCCTCGGCTAATCGTAGCCATGGGCTTTCAGGTGATTCTAGCCAATTTTTGATAATGCATATCAAAGGGTAACAAAAACACTCACTTCTGAAAATCGCCACTGCCCTTGCTTCCCTGGCAATCCGAGAGGAAACTGACATTTCTGGGACAAACTGATCAGCTTTAGCGGTGAGCGATGGGCCACTGACCTCAGTGGGCAGAGGAGCTGCTGAAAGGCACCAGTGGGCGTCCTTCAGGCTTCCAGGGAGCCTTAGGGACGTGAAGTCCTCATTTACATGACATTGTCCCAAGTCCAGCCATGCTGTATTTTCTTGGTCCAGGTCTTGGGCCTGCTGGCAGGGTACTTGGAGTCAGAATGTGTTTGCTGTGGATTGCATCAGATGCAAGGAAAGGTGGCCGTCAGCTGTGGTGGGCCAGGGGGGATGTGCTTAGGTTGGCACTGAGTCCTTTCTCCTGAGGACAAGCTAGTGACCCTGAAGATGGCTCAGTCTCAGGCCAAGAGGGGCAGCCCTCTACAGGGGCCCAAAGCAGGAGTAACGTGTGATGACCTCCACCGACACCGTTCCCGGGCCTTACCCCGTAACAGGACCCGGCAGGATGCATCTAACAGACCTGCTGTGTATTCAGCTTCCTCATTTTTGAAGAGGGTGGGCCTCAGTGACGTGGGGATAGGGTGTAGGACTAGGAATATGTTCTTACTGACTTCCAAGTAAGTGAAGTAAAAAATACTATTTTTTTATATTAATTTTTATTGGAGTAGAGTTGATTTACAGAGTTGTGTTCATTTCTGCTGTACTACAAAGCGAATCAGTTCTACACATGCACATACCCACTCTGTTTTAGATTCTTTTCCCATATAGGTCATTGCAGAGGATTGAGTAGGGTTCCCTGTGCTAGACAGGAGGTCCTTATTAGTTATCAATTTTATATATAGTAGTCTTCACAGGGGTTTTGAGTGAGTCAGATGAGGAAATACATGCTGTTTAAGAAGCCAGATGTTCCCAAAGCAAGTTCACCTGTGTGAGTTGTCATTGCTTCCCTCCTCTGAAAAGCAGAGACTATTCCAGCAGATTATTATAAAGTTTAAACGTACTCATCTTAAACCCTGAAAAGGTAATCTTTTGATGATATGGACCACTTATAACTTCGTTCCAGTACAGCGGAATTAAGAAATAATCTCCAGATTGAACTCCATTATACAGTCGAAGGTCTCTTCTTATTAATTTTTCAATTGAATTTATTTTAAAAAATAATAAAAAAAATTGAGTATTATCTATCAGGTATCACTCCAAGTGCTTCAAGCTATTACCATAAAAAATTTCATTTAAAGCATGAAAATGTTTTTTTTTTTGCATCAGAAATGCATAGTTACTGCATCCTATGAGAGTTTAATAGTTAAATATTGTGTGTTTTTCATTCAATGATTGTACAAATGACTTAGGTATAGGAAAATACCTACTGCTTACTTCCTTATTTACATTTATGAGAGGATCTTCATGTAGATGATGTTTCTGGTGAAGCAGGGGGCAGAGGCCCGCTGCACTCAACAGAAGGGACCTTTGGAAGCCTGGACTGGAATAATGGAAGGAGAGTATGAGAAATGTGATGGGACTTGACGACGCTGGTTCCTGACAAACAATACGGGCCACGAGGAATACATCTAATTCCAGATGGCCACACGGCTGCAACGCAGTGCGTGTCTCAGCAATGAACTCATCTTAGAAACCCGTCTTCTCAAGCAGCCCATGATCTCCAACAGCTTTATCTTACAGATGAGACCAAGATGTACGGCCTCTTGCTGAGGGTCCTGGAGCCTTGTACAGGTTTCCACGTCCCTAATCTCTGCTCCCTCTAACCTGGCAGTAGTATGCAATTGACTCTTACCCCTTGGGTGCATCTGAAACTTGACCTCCAGGATCCATCCTTACCACTGCCTGGAGCAGAGTGTCACGAGGGTCCTTACCCCTGGCGTTTGTTCCTCAGCTGAACTTTGAGTCAGACCTCTGGTCCTGCCGGGGTCTCCTCTCCAGGGTCCTAACACTGGATTCTCACCTTGTGCCCCAGCTGTGCTCCTGGCTCCCAGGTGTTAGAAGTCTCCATACCTGCTCCCCAGGTCTCCTTGGAGCCCGTGGCTCGGGATTGGGCTGGGCCGTCTGCTCGGCTCCTGCTGGATTCAAGGCTGCTCCGTCCCCTGCTCTTCCTGATATGCCTCCAGCCCCTCCTGCATGCTCTTTATCGCACTGACTCCTTAGTTTCACGCACAGTTCCTGTAAACCTCCCTCTACGTCACTGATCCAAAACTGATGGTCCTGGTGTGACTGTCTAGTGGCCACCATGCCTCCTCCTGAGTGGCTGGCCGTCTCATGGTTCTGAACCTCCCGGGCCTTCTGCCACCAGGTTGATTCTGATTTGCGCACTGAACAGTGTTTACAGGGAAGGCGGCTGCTGGCTTTCGTGCTCACCTAAGTCTGGCTGTTCCTTGTCTCCATCGGGGTGTCTGATGGAGGGTCGTCTACGGCTTTGACCTCAAACTCCCTTTGCCTTTTGTCTTTTTAGACACTACTTCATCTGCTGGGCTTACCTGCCATGGGCCCTAGGAGGGGAGCCACACTGCAGCTAATGGGATAAAGAAACGGCAGCCTTTCCCCTCCACCCCACTGACCCTCCCACCTTCCCTCACAAGACAAAAATCTAACAGGGGATGTACAGAGAGAGCTCCCTCCTTCTACCTAACCTAGTCATTCCAGGCACTGCCTGTTTGCTGTTCCAGGCACTTCCTGTCTGCTGTTCCAGGCATTTCCTGTCTGCTATTCCAGGCATTTCCTGTTTGTCCTTCCTGTCCTTCCCTGCCCTCCTCTGTTGGATCCTGTGCTCTGACTCCCCAGGCTTTTTTGTCAAGTGATCTCTGGCCTGATTCAGCCCCTGGGAGACTCGTGCTGGGGACCAACCCTCCCCTCTGTCCCCCCGGTTTCAGGCAGTGTCTATGACAGTGCCGTTCCTCCCACAAGGATTCCGCTCCTGCCAGACAGCCCCTCTGTCCAGGAACCCAGCTCAGGTACTGAGCCTCTCACTGAGACGCCAGCTTTTGAAGAACTGCACACCTGGGGAAGGGGAGCTCACTGTGACCATCTCCTCTCTTTGCACCTTAGCCGGGGGTGGGGGCAGCTCCCGGGATGGCTCTTGTCTGGGCCCCTCACTGTGCCCTCCCTCTCTGCTCTGACTTCATTGATTGTCCTCTGTACCATCAATTATACAGTAGCCTTTGGGTATAAGTGAAGTCACACTACATGGTGCATATGTCAACTTCCACATAATGCAGCTTGTACTGCATATATCAGGTTTAATGTGACACGGTTTCAGAAATATTAACACATAAACAATGGTCTATTTTAGGATCCCATCCTTAGTGCGATGCTGATTTCGCCTTGTGAAGGTTGAATATGTGATGTAAATCCTTGCAGGAATTCTCAGAACATCTCAGGTGTTTAGTCCTATTCCTATTAAGTTTAAAAAAATTTTTCCATTTCTCAAACTTACCTGACTATAGCTACCCTTTTGTGCCATATCTATTAACAACCAGTGGAAAGGCGTTTCCCATAATATACACTGAGAAATATTGTCATCATATGAAAAATACATGATTCACAGTAGACCTCACATTTCCCATCCCTTCTTTCCTTCTTTCTTTCCCCTCCTGCCAGCCTGAGGTTGAGTTTTAAACCTTCAATGGAGACTGTGAAATAAAATTCATATTTTATGGCAAGACAAGAAAAATTTAAACGTAAGAAGTCTTCTCCGCTCTTTGGCCTCCTCTCTCCCTACTGTGCATTGTGTACCTGCATTATGCATGGACCAAACCTCCCCCACGGGCAGAAATAGCTGCTCAACCATGAAGAGCAACATTCTCCCAGCATCAATAAGACAACTCCTTAAAGACAACATTCCTCCTTGATCTTGTAAGGGGTCACATGATCCACCTCGATGGCGCCTACCTCTGGATTATGTAAATCATCAATAATACGTCATTTGATGTACAGCCCTCTGTCTCATAAAATTTATATAAACTATGTCTTGACTTCTAACGGGTGGAACAGTTCTCAGAGCTTTCTGAGATGCTCTTCCTGGGTTATAATCCTCAAATTTGGCTAGAATAAAAATTTCCATTTCTTTCATAGATCGACTGATTAATTTTTCTTTGACAAGATCTACTTCATCTCTGCTTCTCAATTGATGAAAATTCTATTTTAATTTTTTCGTGGAACCATAGACCACTGGACCCATGAGGAGCTGTGCTGGGCAGAAGTCCGATATTGTCCCCAAGTTCTCAGCCCCTGGTGTACACGCGCTTTCTCCTACTTATTGAAATGCTAATCTGGGTGCTGTTCTGAAGGGATTTTGCAGGTGTAATTAAGATCCCAAATTAGTTGACCTTCAAGTAGGGAGATTATCAAGGTGACCTAATCAAGTGATCCCTTAAACAAAGGTGAGACTTTTCTCTCCTGGAGAAAGAGGTTCAAAGCACGAAGGGTATTGGATATGTGAGAAGGTCTCCTTTGCTGGATTTGAAGGTGGAGGGACCACGTGGCAGATAGCGTATGTGGCTTTTAGGGGCTGGAGCAGCCCCCGTTGACCCCTAGCAAGGAAATGGGACCTCAGGGCTGTAACCACCAGCAGTTGAGTTGTGTCACAACCATGTAAGCTCCAGATGACGATGAGCAGAGAACTTGACCATGGCCAGCCCGGACTCGACCTGTTGAGCTGTGAGCTAATAAACGGGTTCTGTTCTGAGCTGCTTACTGCGTGGGGATTAGTTATGCCACAATAGGAAAGTAACCCAGGGACAATGTTTTTCTCTTTGCCACTGGGGAAACTGAGGCTGAGAGAGGTAAAGTTGTGTCTCTTGATCTCCTACGTGATGCCTTCGGCACCACGCCGGTGTCCAGAGGTGGGACCAAGGTGACTACACGGGGCTCTCTTTCAAGGGACAATTTTTTTACAAGAGGAAACACCTGGTTTTCCATCAGATTAATCAGACACTTGCTTATCTCCATTGCAAACCCCCTTAGGTATCGAGTAGGGGGTCCTTCAGTGGAACTCTGAGTAGGGCCAGCCCTTCATGCTTCAGTTATTTTATTCCCAACCTAAAAATAGGTGCAGCTGGCGCCGTCCTTGGCCTGAGCCTGGATGTGGCCGCTGTTTGCCCAGGATCCTGTTGCCGAGGATCCAAGGCTCCAGAGCTCCCAGCGGGGCACCCCTCTCCGGTTCCAAGACAGATGGCTCAGCACTGGTGAGGAAGCTCCTTCCTGCCCCCCTTCCCGGTCGCTACTGCTCCATCTGCTTTCCCTTCCAAACTGCCCCCTTCCTACGTTGGCTTCTGACAAGAGGGAGCAGAGAGAAATTGGGCGTTGGGGGTCAGCTGGGCTTCGGGGGTCTTCTCTTCTCCGTATTTCATTGTTTCCTGGTACCCCAGTGCCAAGGTAAGCCTCAGTCCTGGGCACGGGAAGTGAATAGCTCCACGTGCCAGTTCATAAGCGCAATCTGACTCAGCATCTAGGTCTGCTTATGTACAACTGGTCAACCCAGGATACGTCCAGAAAACCCCACGGTGCGGTTTAGAGAGTTTTAAACCCCTAAGTCTGACTTAGGCTACGCCGAACAGACAGTTCTTACTAGAGGAAATGTTGCACTGCCGTCACTGGAGTACAGTAAGCCTTTCTAAGCATCTCCTACTGGCCTATCCAGTCTTCACTAGGTCCTTTAGGAGATGCCAGAGCAGAAGCATAAGATATAAATCATCAGGGCAATGCAAATCAAACCACAACAGATATCACCTTACACTTGTTAGGATGGCTATTATTTAAAAAAACAAAAGGTGAGTGTTGGCAAGGATGTAGCAGGAAGTGATACATTGTTGAGAAGTGGTACACGGTTGGTGGGAATGCAAATTGGTAAGGCCATTACCAGTATGGAGGTTTCTCAAAATATTAAAAATAGAACTACCGTATGATTCAGCAATCCCACTTCTAGGTATTTATCCAAAAGAAACAAAATCAGGATCTCAAAGACTCATCTGCATTCCTGTGTTTATTCGGCATTATCACAATAGCCAAGATATGAAAACAACCTAAATGTCCCTCAATGGGTGAATGGTTAAGGAAAACGTGGTATATCCACACAGTAGAATATTATCCAGCCTTAAAAAGAAGGAAATCCTGCCATTTGCAATAAGATAGGTGGACCTAGAGGACATTATACTAAGTGAAATAAGCCAGACACAGAAAGACAAATGCTGAATCACCTCACTTAGATGTGGTGGAATCTAAAATGGTCAAAGTCATAGAAGCAGAGATTAAAGTGGTGGTTGCCACGAGCTGTGGGAGGGGTTGATGAGGGAGATGTTAGTCAAGGGGTACAAAGTTGCAGTTATGCAAGATGAACACTTCTGGGGATCTAATGTATAGCATGGAGACTACAGGTAAAAATACTGTACTTTATTCTTGAAATATGCTAAGAGAGTAGATCCTAGGTGTTCTCACACACACACAGAGGTAACTGTGAGGTGATGGACGTGTGAATTAGCTTGATTGTGTTAATTCTTTCACAGTGGATACAGGTGAACCCCTCACATATATACAATTAAAATAGAAAAATAGGATATAATTTCTACTCTCAGATAGTATATAGAGAATAAAATACAGATTAAAGTTAAGTGACATAATTTGAAATATACACAAAATCTACTGCACAATGCCCCAAGCCAGAAGAATCACTGTGGGATGAATCTGGAATTTTTTGTGGAGGACATAAGATTTGAAATATATCTTGAAAAAGAAAAACGGAGCTGGAGGAACCAGGCTCCCTGACTTCAGACTATACTACAAAGCTACAGTAATCAAGACAGTACGGTACTGGCACAAAAACAGATATATAGATCAATGGTACAATATATCTTGAAGAATTAATATTCAATTCCAGAAGCCTATCTTTATTTCAGGTGGATACACAGATAAATATATCCACTGAAGAAAACTGGACCAGAAAAGATTTGAGAAGGCAAACATTTCCTCTAATCCCTCAAGCCTTTGATACCAAAATATAACAACCAGAACAACCTTGCAAAACTTTTATTTTGCCCATTATCCTGTTTGTTTCTGTATCTTCACTAGAATTTATACTCCATCTGGTATTGAAACAGTTTTGAGACATCTTCAAAATTAAGCACAGTGTAGAATACAAAACATTTTAAAATTATAATAATTCTTACGGTCCTGTAAGAACTTTTTTGCCTTCTGTTAATTGACTGTATTCTTCTTACATTCCTTGTTACCAAGGCAAAAGAGAGAGGCATTGATTTATATTTCTGCTACTTTCTGAAGGCAAACATTCTGGTTTATTTATCAAGCTTTTTCCCATTATTGAATTCAAATGGGGATGAGTCAGAGAATCCTTGGTAAGAGAATAGACAATGCATTTAAATACAGTTTTAGAAAACATGCATACGTCTTGTTCAAGTGGAAGTAGGCACACCACGAATTTATCTTAGTTGCCTGTGAAACTGCTTTGACTAGGTTATAATAGTCTGTGTTCGTTGCAATCTAACATTCTGGCTTCCTGTAGCAAAAGGACATAAAAAACCCTATTAGACTGTTAGTGAACTTGGGCATTAGATGGCCTTTCTCAGATATCAGATGTCTCAAGTGAGCCTTGGCAGGCATGGATTTCCATCTACTCAGATCGGAATTCTCTAGCAAGTGCCTGCAGCACATTCATCGGGGTTCATTAATGTGAGTCTTGTGTTTTCAACACCATGCACGCTGCAGGAAGAGCTGTCATTCCAGTGAGTAAAATTAGTCAGGTAGAGACCCAGTGGGCTGCAGGGGGATCTGCAGGACTTAAAAGTAATGCACTCTCCACTTTTCAGATTAAAATAGTCTTTTCCATGTGATGGGACCTTCACACACATGCTGAAGATGTCTAAGGGAATGCCTTAATCAACTTCTCCTTGTTAATTTATTTACTGATTTTACTGACTGGGTTTGAATACAATTTCTTCTTGGTAGATTACAAGAATGAGTAACTTACAAAATTCATCACCAAGCAGTCTAATCAATCGTCCCGGGAGTGTGATTATTGATCATCGTTCACTTAAGTGTTCCAGCACATCCAACTCAAACAGTTTAATTTTCATGTATTTGAGGCTGAGCTGATTAAGTTAAGCTGAATGGGCTTTGAATTGTAAGATATTAGTTACTGTTCCCAATATAGGAACTGGACAGGCCTGGAGGTTCTCAAGTCTTCCCTGAGGCCCTAGTGATCACAGAACAAATTCTGCTAAGTGGGGGATATTCTCAGTCCTGTTCATTTTTTAAATCAGCAGAAATATCAAATATGTTCACAGGTGCTTTTTATTGCCTCCATTTATACTAGATTTTCTCAAAAATAATGTTTACAGGACTGAACCATACAGAATTGTGTAGAATACTGTCAAATTTGGATGCTAAAAATCATTGACCTTCTCCATTTTATTCTATTCCACTACAGAATGTAATTTATCAATTTAGAAGGTTGAGACATTCCCAAATGCAATTATGAAATTTCCAATTAAAAATTTCAGACTATTTGGGATTTTTTCATTTAATTTATCACCTCCTTGCTTTTGAAGGGGTGCGTTTCAGTGCCTCCTTCCTGAATAATTACAATTCACTGAAAGGTGTCAAATCTGAAGTTACTCTTGTCGTATCAGGTAACGACATTTTTTGAATAAAAAGGGTCCCACCTGAGTTTGAAAGACATGAAGTCAAAATTTAGAGGATTCATTTAGTACTAAAAAAACGAGTTTAATACCATTGCTTAGGTTGTTTATATTGAAGTACTTCAAAGGCTCACACACTTCTGCCATCTGACGGCAGCTTCAAAAAGAGAAAGCGCGCGCTGCCGTGCTAAAGTATTTTTATTGTATCCGAAGTCAGATTTTTCTCAAAAAATACTGCAGTTCAGTTATTCTTTCCCCACCCCTCTCTCTCCCCTACACCCTGCCCCCCGTACTGGCCATACACCCAAATAAGTTGCAATATTTTACCAGTCCAAATAGAAGCTGTCACAGTTTCCTTAATTTAGTAAAATTGCCTTTACAATGTGACTCTGCTCTACCAAAATTTGTATTACCAGCTCAAAACCAAATAATTTTATGTTTAACGTTTACCTTTAAATTGGATTTGGAACGGGCATTCAGAGTAGCATCAGCCATTTCAACTTTGACAGGATGAACTCCCCAAAGTTCTTCTTTGATTCTAGAATAGGAGGAGAAAAGTGGAGCTACGATTACAATTCATGTGGCTGATTTCCTTTTAGAAGTACCTGGTGACAATAATAAAAAAAACTGTTGTCCTTCAACTATTTGGAAAGTATTTCTGCTGCTAATGAAGTCCAAGTATCAACAGCCATGACTTGCGTGCGTTCTTACACACTTGAACTTGGAAGAGAAAATGAACGTGATTCACTTTGAAGAACAGTCCTCTGATGAAAAGGAAAACTCCTTCGCAGAATGATAGGAAAACACACTTTCTGTATCCGGTGAAATCATTATTTGGGGGCTCAGTCTTTTAAAAATAGCTAGTGGGTGTCAAGTAGGTGTTAATTTCATTTTAGTAGGTTTGCACCTTCTGGTTTCACGTGGTCAGGGATGTCTTTAGGATTCCAAGACTGGGAGCTCCACATCATCTCTGAGCCCCAAGTCCAGTCCCAGATCTGACATGGACCATTGATTTGCCTGTTTGAATTTATTTAAACCCTTCTCCACTCCCCAGCGGGGACACCCATCCTCTGACTGGATTTCCTCATGATTTTTGCCTTCCCCCAGGGTCCCCTTCCCTGTGATTTACCTGTAATGCCATCACTACTGGGCTCGTGGCTGCTCTGGTCTGCCTTCCTCCCTCAGTGACAAATCCGGACGCAGGTTTTGCCTTTTTCCCACCGTTAATCTTAATCCACTGTGGTAAACCTCTCCTTCCTGCTCACTTAGTATGTAATGGAAAGCAGGTGCTTTCCATTACAAATAGGTGAATAATTAATTTGAAGGGCTGGGGCTTTCTTTTTGACAATGCTATAGGCCACTTCTAAAATCCACTGTCCACAGATGCTGTCCCAATTAACTTCACAAGTGACAGTTTGTATCCTGTCTAGAAAAGTGGGTCCCTATCTTTGCCGAATAATTCTGGAAGCAGAAGATTTTCTCTCGGGGAGTTTTTCTTTCATTATTAAGTGATAACTTAATAGGTAAAATTACTCAGTGCTGTTGGGACGTGGGCGAGGTGAGAGGCGGGTCTCTTATCCACCTGTTGGCAGGTGGCAGGGTGGTTTCCCAGGTCCCGACCTGGCTACTAAGTTCTAACCAAACCTGGCTTTCAGTGACCCTGAGATGTACTGCAGGGGCCTGGCAATGGCTGCCTTGGCTAAGTAAGATGGAGATCCAGTGAACAGAACTTAGATTTAAGGGTGTTTCAGAGTTTACAAAGCACATCCATAAATGTGTGAAGCCCCCCACACGAGGGCTAAGGCAAGAGCACATTAGTTGGAGGTGGAAGCGAGGTCAGATCAGGCCGCCATGTTTTCGAGACCCTGGGCTCCTACTCCAAGGCTGGTAGATGATATTCTTCCAGACTTGGGGACGGCTGGAGAATGGCTTGTTGAGATGACCAGAAAGACTACCCCTAAAGCCATCCACATTCCCTCAGAGCCTCCTCTAACAAATGAAGGAGTGGAGAGAGCATTCTAGCCCAGGGTTTACTGTGGGGGAACAGCCAGAGCAAGGTCACAGAAGAGAGACACTTTTCTAAAAAGGGTTGGAACCTTCCTGCACCCAGACCATGAGTCCCAGCCCTCTTAATTTTAGCAGGAAGGAATGGGAGACCTGAGCATCGGGGCGAGGTCTCTGCTGGAACCCAGGGGAGAAGCAAGGTGTAGCAGAGAGGAGGCAGAGGTCCTACGGGCAATGGTTTTGGCAAGTGAGGGTGCAGTTTGGGTTCATTTTCGGGTGAGGGATGGGACACTGAATGTGAGTAGGAAAGGAAGTCGGATACAGGATCACAAAGACAAGTCAGAATCCTGGTGTTGCCTTTATACAACAGAAGACACGCATCTCCTAAAGGAAGTCAGTTCAAGGGAAAACTGTGCATTCCAAGATCTTAGGTAAAAGTTCCCCCAACTAAGAGGCTCTTATTGTACTCAGCATGCAACAAATCCAGGAGAAGAAGGGCCCCATTTCTGAAATGGCAGATGGAGGATTAAAGAGAGGTGGAGCGATACCCAGACCCCGACTTAGACAGAAGAAGTTTCCTCCATCGGGTCCCGTCCTGACCCTGGCTGTGAGAAAGCCGGGCAGTGAGGTGGACCTGTTACAAACAAGGAGAGGCTGATGAACAAAGAAAACCTCCGTGCCAATGCCCTCAAGCAGGTAATGATGTTCCTGTTTTCATCTGCTTCCTAATGTCTCCTGTCCCGTGGTGGTGTGACGAAGCCTCAACTAGTAATATCATCCCAGAGGGGTGAGCCAGCAGCTAAGAGTCTGGGCTTAAGAGGGGGACTCTGTGTCTTCAAGTACCAACTCCTCCCTTACTTCCTGGTCTCCTCATCTGTGAAATGGGTCTAAGACCTTTTCAGGTTGCTAGATTTAATAGATAAAAATACAGGATGCCCTGTTAAGTTAGTACTTCAGATAAGCTATGAATACTCCACATGTCGCATGGGGCATAATTAACTAATCATTTATTTGTTGCTAATCCGATATTTAACTGGGTGTCCTGTATTTAATCTGGCAATCCTAACAAGGTTACGTTTATTATCTTATGTGCTTCTCATAGTAAAATGCTAGCATATTTTATGCACACAGCAAGCATTAAAGTGTTAATTACCACGATTTTTTTTCTATAAAGATTATCTAGGGAACGATACTCAATACTTTGTAATAACCTATAAGGGAAAAGAATCTGAAAAAATATATATATATGTATATATAACTGAATCACTTTGCCGTACACCCGAAACTAACACAACATTGTAAATCAACTCTACTTCAATTGAAAAAAGATTATCTAGTACAAACCACTTATATAGTATATTAGGAAGCTGAGGCTTGGAAAGTTTATGCTGCATACCCAAGAACATACACATGGGTTATTTTTTGTTTTGTTTTGTTTTTTTATTTCCCAAGAGACAAAACTCAAAGCTCCAGATGCCTCACTGCTGATTTTTCTACATCTCACTGGTTACAGCAGCTCCACGGAGACTTTCCCAGTGAGTGGAAAGATCCATCCATGACTGCCCTTTAATTATTCCTTTTCTGAGCTGAATGCTGGTTATTTGTACGTAAAGTGGGGCCAGAGGACCTACAGCCTCAGCCTACCTGGGAGTTTGTTAGACAGGCAGAAACAAAGTTCACCTCTTTCATCGGAGTCCACACTTTAAACAAAATCCCCAAGTGGTTTGTTTGAACATTTGAGGGAGTCTTCCCCGCCATGTTTCACCTTCAGAGCAGTGGTTCTTGTTCTTGGCAGTAATTGAATCCTCTGAACAGGTTTTAGAACCTACTGAGGCCTGAGCCACACTCAGAGATTTTGACTTAGGCAGCCTGGGGTAAGCCCTGGGAATTGGTGGTTCCTTTCATCTCCCAGGTGGTCCTCACGTGCAGTCTTGGCTGAAAACTACTGATTTAAAGAGTGCCTCCCCACCTGAGGCAAAAGATGCTGGAGGAAATCAATGTCTCCAGTGATAAATCTTTTCCTTTAGCTTCGAGAGATTGAATATACAAATGGACAACAGCAAGACCGAATATAAAATCAGCACACTGGGGGACTTCCCTGGCGGTCCAGCGGTTAGGACTCTGCAGGTCCACTGCAGGGAGCATGGGTTCGACCCCTGGTCAGGGAACTAAGATCCTGCATGCCAAGCGGCATGGCCAGAAAAAAAAAAAAAAAATTAGAACGCTGACCAAATCTTCAGCAGCCAGCCCAGGAGACAAACCCGTTACTTACAGTGGCCAGCCCAGGAACCAGCCTACCATCCATACGTCAGACTTGCAGGAAGACAAAGAAATCCCAATATGCACCCCTAACTGATCACACAGGAGCCCCACTTCCGGCTCCCTGGCGCCCACAGCCTCCATCAGAGCACCCTGGGGCTCCTCCCACCACCATGAAGCTGTCCTGCTTCCCTGCCTGCCTTTGAGTCTCTGCGGAGCCCAAGGGCTGGCAGTCGACTCCTGTGCTAAAGCAACCTCTGAATGAAGAGCCCTTGCTTGTTCTCATTTGGTGGGTCTTCATTTACTTCCACAGCTCCTGCTGGAGATGATGGGACGGATGCAGGATGAGCAGAAGGGACACACAGAGCCACCTTTCAGTACCCCCTGAAGAAGCTGACACTTGTCTACTCATCCCAAACCCGTCTCAGCAAACAGTGGGATCAGAATTAGAATGGGCCGGGTCACTGGTCACCTCAAGTTCCCAAGGTGACCTTGCTTTCGAGGAGCTTTCCTGCTCCTCGTTTCTCCTCTGTCCTCTGACCTGCCCCCTTCTGGTCCACACTTCTGAGTCATTGCGATGCAGGGCATGCCTGGGTGTGGACCCCTAGTGAAACCGAGCAGGACCCTGTGGGGCTCCTGGGCACAAAAGCCTTTCTGTGTCCCCCATTTCTTGATTATGGGAAATGGCCTCCACTCAGCCTCCATGACCTTCCCTGAGTTCCAACAGGCAGGTTCAGTGGCTAATCAGGGAAGGGAGGGGATGCGGAGACAAGGGAGCAGCAGCTAAGAAACAATAGTGCAGCCTTGGGGCAGGGTCCTGGTTCCCCTCGAGGGACACACAGAACAATATCTTTGAGCTGTTTTGCAGATTCTGAAGCCACCACCGGGCAGGAGAAGTTAATTGTCTGCTGCCCACAAGCACACAGACCCCAGACCGGTTGGCACCAGAAGGTTGATGATGCGGACTCCCGATGACCTCACCACCAACCAATCAGAAGAATGTCCGCAAGCTGACCGCCCTCTTTGAACCATTCCTATAAAACTGCTCACGACCCCCTCCAGGGAGGGACACGCAGTTTGGAGGGCATTAGTCCGCTGTGGCCCCCTTTGCCTGGCAAAGCAATAAAGCTGTCCTTTTCTACTTCACCCCAAACTCTGTCTCTGAGATTTTATTCGGTGTCAGGGTACAGAGCCTGGGTTTGGCATCGCTAGCTCCACTGTGGATTAACTGTCCTCGTCTCCTGATCCCATCTCCTGGGGTTGTCGCGAGACTTAACCAGGTTGATACATGTAAAGCCCTTAGCCCGGGACCCGGGCTTATTAAGCGCTCTGTGAGCTAAGCCACTGTCATCATTATTCTTCACGATGCTCTGTTTTCTCCTCACTTTGTCACTCAAGCAAAGAGACAAACTCCCTCCCTCATTGAATCAAGCCATCGATTGAATCAAGGGCTGCCCTAAAATACCATGAATGGGGTGGCTTAGGCAACAGACATTTATTTTCTCACAGTTCTGGAGGCTACAAGTCCAAGATCAAGGTTCTGGCTGGTTTGATTACTGGTGAGACCAGTCATTTTGGCTTGTAGACGGCCCCATTCCTGCTATCCTCACACAGCCTTTTCTCAGGGTGTGCATATGGGGTGGGGGGCAGGGGAGGGGGAGGGAGAGAGAGCTCTGCTCTTTCTTCTTATAAGGACACTGATCTTATCCGATCAGAGCCCCACGGCCATGACCTCATTTAACCTTAATTACTTCCCAAATATAGCCACTCTAGGGGTGGAGCTTCAGCACAGGAATTTGGTGGCGACACATACATTCAGTCCGTAACAGGCGCATGTTCCAAACAGAAAGTGGAAAAACTTAAAAGTTCATATCAGACATCCTGGTTCCAGTCCCGAGATTCCTGCCACAGGGGCACCGTCACTCATGTCTCATTCTGTTCTTATCAACGTAACTAGGGGTCCCATTCAGGCTTCCAAGTAGCTTCTCTCTTCCCCTGATGCCTAGAGTCCCAGGTCCTTCAAAACGTCTGTCGTCTGGGCTTTCCAGGGTCTGTTCATCAATCCACATGAGAACAGCTCCCGGCCCCCCTGAGAGCATTCCATTTACTTCATTAAGTCAATCTATTCAGCTCTCCTCCTTTCAACAGCTCTCACCCTCACCTGATCCTCTTAAAATGTGAAACGCCAGGTTCAAAGACCCATGAACTCCTGCCACATTCAAGCATTCAAACCGATTTATTGAACTGTGCCGACTGGCGGGGAAAATAGTGAAAAGAGGAAAGAGTCCTTCTCTCCTGGAGTTGATGTTTCTGGAAGAGAAGGAAATGTGATGTAGACTCGGGGTGAGGGAATACACCTGAGGGAAGTGACCTTGGCTCTGGGATCTCAATAATGAATAAAAATTTTCTTGGTCAAGGGTGTGTGTCAGGGGTGGGGCTAAGGAATTGGAGAGATCATTCTTGACAGAAGGACCTCACGAAGAAAGAGCCATTATCAGGAGCAAATAAGACTTCAGGACTTTTAGGTGCATCAGTCAGGGTCCAACCAGGGAAACAGAAGCCACTTGTAGTTCTCAACCAGAAGGAATTTAATAGAGGGAATTGCTTACTTTGGTTAAAAAAAAAAAAGAAAGCTAAGAAACAGAACGCAAGGCAGTGAGACACCAGAGATTAGTAACGGCTCACAGCTCTTTCTATATTTAAGTTTTAAAATTTAAGTTCTTCCACTTGATAACTTTTGTACTTCAAAGCACATCGTTACAAAAGTTAAGTCACAGACCGTGCGAAAATATTTGCAGATCAAACTCTAATGAAGGACTGGCCTGCAGAATACATAAAGAACACTTACAATTCAGTCATAACCTCAAAGAACCCAACTCAAAAGTGGGCAAAAGGGGGCTTCCCTGGTGGCGCAGTGGTTGAGAGTCCGCCTGCCGATGCAGGGGACGCGGGTTCGTGCCCCGGTCCGGGAGGGTCCCACGTGCCGCGGAGCGGCTGGGCCTGTGTGCCATGGCCGCTGGGCCTGCGCGTCCGGAGCCTGTGCTCCGCAACGGGAGAGGCCACGGCAGTGAGCGGCCCACGTACCGCAAAAAAAAAAAAAAAAAAGTGGGCAAAAGGCTTGAGTAGACATTTCTCCAGAGAAGACATGTGAATGGCTAAGAGGCACATGGAAAGGATGCTGAACACCATTAATCTTTAGCGAAATGAAATCAAAACCACTTCGTACCCCCTACGATTCCCATGAGACTCCTAGGAATTTACTTGAAAGAAATGAAAGCGTATGTCTTCACGAAGACTTATATGTATGAATGTTTATAGCAGCTTCATCACAGCCCCAAGATGGAAACAACCCAAATGTCTGTCAACTGGTCAATTCAGAATTTGGTAGAGTCACACAATGAAATACGATTAGGCGATAAAAAGGAATGAACTACTGGTACACGCTACAACATGAGTGGACCTCAAAATGTTATGCTAATTGAAAGAAGCCAGGCGATGAATATTAATATTAATAAGCAAGCGAATACTCCTTATTGAATGTAAATTTATAGAGCCTGAGTGCCGATTGGTGGTTATTGGGAAGGGAGCATTGATTGACTTCATGGGAAGTCTTGAGGGACAATGGAAATGTTCTCCGGTGGAACTGTGGTAGCGATGGTTCATCTCTGCAAATTTACTAAAAACTATTGGGTTGTACACTTGCAGTAGTTAAAGCAGGGTTAAACTACACTCCAATAAAACTATCAAAAATTGCACAGAATATATCTTGTTGCTGTGACTTGGACTCACCCCCTTCTGTTGACATGATCACATTATCTCCAACCTTCCTCCCCCACCCCCTGCCCCATATTTGTTGCTCTTGAAGATTTCCTACCCATTTCTGGACAGCCTTGTTCAATTTCTAGCTCAGTTCACAGGCATCAAACACTTCACTAGCACATGATGTTCCTCATTCTGAAAACTGCTTTCCTTCCAGTAATTCTGAACCACTCTCGTCCAAGCCCATCTCTCACGCTAGCTGGCTACAAGTCTGAGTGTTCTTGGGCCATTCATCACCAAGGCGACACATCTCTTGTTCTCTGCAGGCTTCACTGCCTTATATAGTAGAGGAGCATCCCGTCCTGGGCCTGCCTTCCAGTCTGTAGTCCTTTGCTCAAGGCTGCTTCTTCCACTCAGAGTTGATGTAAACCTGACCTTATTCCTCCCTCTGCGATTTGAAACAGCAGAGAAAAAAAATGGCAGGACAGCAGCTTTGAATGGTTTTCAACTTCTCAACAGGAATCTGCACACAGGCTGCTATAGACTGAATGGTCATCTTACTCCAACACTCGTATGTTGAAAGCCTAATAGCCAATGTGAGGGTTATTTAGAGGTGGGGCCTTTGGGAAATGATTAGGTTGTGAGGGCAAAGCCTTATAAACGGAGTCAGTGCCCTTATCCAAGAAGCCCAAGAAAGCCCCTTTGCCCCCTGCCATGTGACGATATGGAGAGAAGGTCCATGAACCAGGAAGAGAGCTCTCACCAGACACTAAATCTGTTGGTGCCTTGGTCTTGGACTTCCAGCCTGCAGAACTGTGAGAAATAAATGTCTGCTGTTTATAAGCCATGCAGTCTATGGTATATCTTTATAGCAGCCCAAATGGCCTAAGACACAGGCCTGTGGCCTACACGTCATCAAGAAGAAAAACCAGGGGCAAGCAAAGGAGCAAAGAAAAAACTGGACAAATTCTATGACTGGGCTCATGCTTAGAAGAGGCTTGAATTTCCCCTTTCCTTTCTTTTCTAGAAGGGACAGAAGAGAAGTATCCTTCCCACACCCGAGTCTATCAGAGTGAGATCTGCTATCTTTGGTTCTCTGTCATTTATCTTCAAATATTTAACCAAAAACCAACCAACAAGCAAAAAGAAAAAACACTGGACGTCCCTAGTGGTGGAGTGGTTAAGAATCCGCCTGCCAATGCAGGGGACACGGGTTCGAGCCCTGGTCTGGGAAGATCCCACAGGCTGTGGAGCAACTAAGCTCGTGCGCCACAACTACTGAGCCTGTGCTCTAGAGCTCGCCAGCCACAACTACTGAGTCTGTGCTCTAGAGCCCGCAAGCCACAACTACTGAGCCTGCGTGCCACAACTACTGAAGCCTGAGCACCTAGAGCCCGTGCTTCACGACAAGAGAAGCCACCGCAATGAGAAGCCCACACACCACAACGAAGAGTAGCCCCCGCTCGCCACAACTGGAGAAAGCCCACGCACAGCTACAAAGACCCAACTCAGCCAAAATTAATAAATTAATTAATTTTAAAAAAGCAGGAATTAAAAGAAAGGAAAAACACTGCCTCCCACCCATACCCCCAAAGAAAGAAAAATTCATGTTGAACCCTCCCAGAAGTGTGGTAAAGACAAAAATTCCAGCTCTGACCTGATACTGCATGACCCAAGACAAGACCCCAGAAACTTTGAAGGAAACTATTCTTGTCCTTTGATTGTCAAAGATTCTTTGAAGAATCTTCTAGGAAAGAGGGCTTTGTCTTCTTGATCGTAGAGGATTTACTTGAAACTCAGCCGCAATAACAGAGCTAATGGCCCAGTGGGAAAAAAAGAGAAATTTTAAATCTTGTGGTTAATGTCATATGCTGCATTTCTTAACCCACTGAAAAGAAACTGCTGGTACCCAAAGAGTGAGTGGGATGATTTATTCATTTTTATTAGTAGTAACATGACACTCAAGTGTGCATGAGCGCAAGCATGTAGGATAAATTTGCCAAACAACTTCTCAGCCAAACCAGATGAAAGAGTGAAAGGAAACACTATGAATCATTATTCCAGGGCTCCAGAAGTAAGACGCACCTGCCTTGGGAAAACAGGGTCATTTAGTTACTGTAAATGTAAGGAGCATCTCTTGCAAATCGAAACAACGAGGTACCACCTCACGCCGGTCAGAGTGGCCATCATTAGAAAGTCTACAAACAACAAATGCTGGGGAGGGTGTGCAGGAAAGGGAACCCTCAGGCACTGCTGGTGGGGATGTGAATTGGTGCAGCCACTATGGAGAACAGTATGGAGGCTTCTCAAAAAAAACAGAAAACAGAGTTACCATATGATCCAGCAAGCCCACTCCTGGGCATATATCCAGACAAAACTATAATTCAAAAAGATACATGCACCCCTATGTTCACCCATGAAACAGAAACAGACTCACAGCATAGACAACAGACTTGCGGTTGCCAAGGGGGAAGGGGGTGGGAGAGGGATGGATTGGGAGTTTGAGATTAGCAGATGCAAACTATTATATATCGAATGGATAAACAGCAAGGTCCTACCATATAGTACAGGGAACTATACTCAATATCATGTAATAAAGCATAATGGAAAAGAATATGAAAAAGAATATATATATATCTGAATCACTTTGCTGTACACCTGAAACTAACACAACATTGTAAATCAACTATACGTCAATAAAATAAAATAAAACAACAACAACAAAACATAAAGAGCATTTCTGAAAGTCTTCAGAAATGGCCCTCCTGGAAATCTCTTTTGTTACATCAGCTTAGAGAGTTTCAAGTAGAGCTTTATTTGCTTCCCAAGCAAGCTGTCCTGGGTGCATTAGGTGTGGGCAGTCTCCTGCCACCAGTGGGGGGCTGCTCACAGCTCTGGAGGCTGGAAGCCCCAGATCAAGGTGTCGGCAGGTTGAGTTTCTTCTGAGGCCTCTCTCCTTGGCTCGCAGGTGGTCGCCTTCTCACTGAGTCCTCACCAGGTCGTCCCCCTGTGTTGTCTGTGTTCTCATCTCTTCTCACAAGGACACCAGTCACAGTGGATCAGGGCCCACCCACAGGGCCTTGTTTCACCTCAATTACCTCCTTAAAGGCCCTATGCCACAGTCACGTCCTGAGGTCCCGGGGAGGGGCGGGGGTTTCAACGTATGCCTTTTGAGGGACAGAGTTCAGGCCATCCCACTACCTTTTCCACCCACCTGTGATGACGACTCCATACCCCGCAGTCAGACCCCCCGCTCCCCTTGACTTTGCCCTCCTGGCTTTGTCCCCATCCCAGGACGGACTTGGAAGGACTCAGCCGCCAGGCGGCAGTGACCTCTCGTTACAGACAGCAAGGGCAGGAGAGTGAGGGACAGGAGGGGACACCCGGTCAGCCTCAGGGTCTCAGTGTGAGACACCAGGAGAGTCTGTGCCTCTAGCTGAGCATCCTTCTTTCACTTAATCCTGTTCCTCGTGCCCCCTCCCTGGGTGCAGGGAGACCCAGGGACAGAGGCTAGTGGGGCGCCATTAGTTCTGTGTTTACGTTGCCGTTCCAGCTGCCGACAGGGCAGACTGATAAGGAGGATTCTGCCTGTGAGGGAGACTGTTTACACAGGCACTGCAGAAACAGAGCTGCTTGGAGAGTGACTGTTTTCCTGGGGAGCAGCTAAGGGGCCTCTCCAACGGGGAGGTGGGCGGGGCGAGCTGTAGTTGGCCTGTCAGCTGCGTTTCTGGGGCATCTGCTGGGGGACACTGTTGTCACGGAGCCCAATCCTGCAACAAGGGAGCGGACAGGTCAGCCCTGGTTTCAGGTGTGTCCTCAGCCCACCAGCAATAGTCGCATGAAGACATCAGAAGAGAAAGCACGCAGGTGACAACCAAATGAGGGAATGTGTAAGGGAGCTAGAGACATAAAGGCCCCCTCAGCTCACTGGTCCTCAAATCCTAAGAGGATGGAGTTGCAGGGAAGGGCACAGGGTCGGTTCTCGGGGGCTGTGTTTTCTGGGGGACTCTGCTTTTGTAGATGGTCCCCTTTGGTTGATGGAACATGCAGCCAATCTGACGGAGCCACCCCTCCTGGGGAACAGGGGATGGAGCCGCACCAGGGCTGGCCATGCAGACGCCCAGAAACCTGGCATCTCAGAAAGTCGGCAGACCTCACTTAGGGCTTCTGCTCCAGGGGCGTCCCCCAGCTGCAGTGTCTGGGGCAGTGGCTCCGTTCTCCCCGGCTGTGCACTGCCGTGGATGCTGCCATCCACACGTCTGCTGCCCTGCCCATGGGGGCAAATCAGTGCCGACCTTGAGGACTCCCATGCCCTTGGTCCCAGCCCCTGAGGCACTGCGACTTCAGAAGGCGTCCTGTGCAGGATACAACTTCCGTTCAACGAAGGGGCACGGAACTGAATAATGCAGCGTTTTGGGATTTTGCTGATTGCCCCGTGGGAGCTAAAGCCTCTGCAGAGCCGGGCAGAATCATCCCCTCTAGAAAGCAATCTGCACATTCGTGTTTCTTTGTATCAGTCGTCTCTGTCCATCGTTTGCCTCCCGGGTTTGGATTTTGGGGCAGGACGATGTAATGGGAAGCAGGAGGTAGTGTGCAAACCGAGACCCACCACCAACACTCTGAATTCCAGAGTAAGCGCGACTCAGGGCACCCCAGGGGGTGGAACATGAGCCTCGGGCCTCCCGGCTCAGGCTCTGACCTCCAGCCCGGGGGAACCTCACAGACCAGACGGCCGCCCCGGTCTCGGGGGCACTTCCTTCGGGAGGGGCGGGGGGATGCACTTTACGTAGGGGCCGCTCATCTCACTGTTCCAGCTGCTCCAGTGAAAACTGTTCCCGCAGTTCCCGCCCCGCTCGTGAAAGCCCCTCCTTCCCAGCGTCCCTCCCTCAGGGTCACTCTACATGATGTTTGTTGAAGGTGGTGGGCCTCTGTCTGGCTCCCCCCAGGCCCCACCAAGCTGCCTGTTTCACAGCTTTCCAGGACCTACGTTCTCCCTCCGTCTGCATATTTCCCTTTTCCTTGCAGAACAAAGAAGCATCTGAGCCTTGCCGACCCCCTGCCTCGGGGATGGGGGGATCCCTCTCCCGGCCCCTGGCGGGAGGTGGGCCACCCCTGGCCCAGGCTCTTGGGATGCACCGGCGTGGAGGTGAGGTCACAAGGCCCCGGAGACACCTTCCCCCGGGAGCGGACTGGCCCTGCTAGCAGAACTGAAATGAGTTCTAATGAGGAACAGACACCTCCACATTCCCCAGGGCAACCACGGGCTTGGCACCGGCAAGAAGGTGCTGCAGGCCATGGACCACTTGAGACTCAGCTCCTCCCCCCGCCTTTCCTATTTAATGGCAGAAACGAGACGGTGGCCCCGATGGCAGACACGCGGCGACACGCTGCACCGGGGAAGGGAGAGGCCTCAGCTGGCACCGCAGGCAGTCCCATAACTGCAGGGCCTTTGGAGGGAGAGGGGTGGGGGGGGACACTTGGCTGAAATGTGATACCGGGCACCATGACCTGAACACACGTGGGTTTGGGGGAAGGGAAAGGAGAAGGTTAAGGATTGCGGGAAGAGGAGAAAGTCACCGAGATCCCAGAAATGGACGGACGGGCAGAGATGACGGGGCCCGGGGGAGGGGCTGGGGGGTGGGGGATAGGATGCTGGCGGGACAGTGATGCAGGAGGGTGAACGGACACTGTAGGGCCCGGTCTGCGAGGCTCTGAGCCGCTAGCAGACCGGCGGGGTGCGCGGGTTGGAGGCCTTCCACATTCCCATCCCATGGCTGGTTTGTTCTGACCGCCCACATCTCAGCTTGATGCCTCCTTTGAAGCTTGTTTTGCAAAGTGTTGCACTGATCACCACCTGCGAGGCCATCTGTGCTCGCGAAGGCCGGCACCCCAACACCCGCCCACCCACAGGTGCGCCTGGCAGCCATGCCCAGGGCTGGACCCAGAACCTCCACCTAGAGCTGGGCTGCCCTGGGGCCGGTGGTCCTGGTGCCCCTGCCATCGTTCCCTTTCGCCTCCCCCTCCTCGCCGTGCGGGATCTCACACACACCGAGCACACGCTCTACACACGGTACGCACTGACACAAAACAGACACCGCACAGACCGCACACACTGCGCACGCGCATAGCCCTTTCTGTTACTTGGTCGGAGTTCGTTGCTTCTGCTTCCAGACTTAGCACACACCTTTCGGGACTTTAGCTGGGCGGAGGTTGAGGGTAATTTGATGAAATAAGTCCCTTAAAGTTATTTCCGTTGCAATAACGCTTACCGTCTACTTGCGTTTCTAAAGGGGCTTTTCTTCCCTCTCAGTTTCCCTGGTTCTTCCACAGCCTGGCCCACGTGACACAGAAATGAACCTTTTGCTGGAACAAGTGTCTCTTGTGATCCTAACGTTGGTACCATTGGGGAAATAGGAACAGATACCAAATGCAGCGGCACAAAACGGGGCTCATCAGCGATGCCCCCGGCCCCAACCCACCTCTTTCCTTTGTGAAGGAAAGAGCAGCTGTGTGGGCTTTTTACTCATGTGAGGCTCATTTCTATCCCTTGTTTGAGGGGAAAATATTAATTCCGTGAAGTAACATGAGAACTCGCGACCCGCTTGGTAAAGTAATTTGAACGTATGCTGACATAGTTTTAACTGCAATGGAGGTTATAATTATTACTTCTCTGGGAACCCAGCCCCAAATCCTGCCCTTCCTCAAGTCCTCACAGTTTTGTTTTCCCAATGAATTTTCAAAAGATAGAGATGGAGGGTTTCACCGGTTTGAGACCAACTTATGTGCGACTGCTGTGGATGAACCTTGCCTTATGCAGCCCTGGCAGGCAGCAGGGATGCGAAGATTTGCTGAATGAATGAAGAATGAGCTAGTGAATGGGTGACTGATTGGAGGGGAGGAGCTTAAACTTCGAAATGTTCACAACTGCCCTCCTATCGGTGGCGTTAGGAGTCACGATAGCAAGAAGCTCTCTATATTTCATTCATTCCCTCAGAACTATTCATCAAACTTTTAAAAAAATTAATTATTGGTCTTCCCTGGTGGCGCAGTGGCTGAGAGTCCGTCTGCCGATGCAGGGGACACAGGTTCGTGCCCCGGTCCGGGAGGATCCCACATGCCGCAGATGCCGGCTGGGCCCGTGAGCCATGGCCGCTGAGCCTGCGCGTCTGGAGACTGTGCTCCGCAACGGGAGAGGCCGCAACAGTGAGAGGCCCGCGTACTGCAAAAAATTTTTTAAAAATTAATTATTGAATTTATTTATTTTTGGCTGTGTTGGGTCTTCGTTGCTGCACACGGGCTTTCTCTAGTTGCGGCAAGCGGGGGCTACCCTTCGTTGTAGTGCGCGGGCTTCTCATTGCGGTGGCTTCTCTTGTTGCAGAGCATGGGCTCTAGGCGCCTGGGCTTCAGCAGTTGTGGCACGTGGGCTCAGTAGTTGTGGCACGTGGGCTTAGTTGCTCTGCGGCATGTGGGATCTTCCCGGACCAGGGCTCGAACCCGTGTCCCCTGCATTGGCAGGCGGATTCTTAACCACTGCGCCACCACGGAAGTCCCGCCAAACATGTTGAAAACACTAAGGTATGTGACAGCTAATAAGGGAGAGATGCACATTAATAGGTGTCATTTAATGCCTTGCATGGCTAAACACCTAAAACATAAATTTGATTTGTCAACAAATATTTGTTGGATGATTACTCCAGATTAGGCACCAGATTGAGGGCTGGGATAGGGCAGTGAAAATCTAGCCCAAATCTCCCTGCCTTCATGGACCTTACACTCTAGAAGGAGATGCAAACAATAAGCAACAAATATACCAAAGAGTTTATATATAAAACCATAATTTAAAAAAAACATAATAAAGATTGTACAGTATATATTATATATATACATACTACATACTGTAATGTGTGTACATATATAGACATACATACTATATACACACATATGTAGTATACATAGTATCATATAGGTAGTCTATACAGTACATATAGATACCTTCGTGTGTGTATATATGTGCATGCATGTGGTACGTAGTATATTAGAAGGTGATAAATGCCATGTGAAAAACTTAGGGCAGGTACAGGTGGTCACAAGCACCTGTATGGGGAGGGGTGGTTGCAGTTTTAAGTTGGACATCAGAGTAGTTGGCACTAGAAGCTGTCATTTTAGCAGCTCTTGAGGGAGGTGGGAGAACTGTCCATGTAGACGTCTGAGGTGAGCATCTTCGACGTGGCGTACCTGGCATGGTCCTCCCCCAGGGAGAGCCATCTAGCCTGTCCAGAGGTTCTTGGAGATGCGTAGGTGAGGAGTGTCCTGCCGGCTCCAGGAAGAGTAAGCCAGGGCAGAGCATGGCCCCTCTGTTTGGGGTTTTGTAGGACATGTTCCTGGTTAGACGTGACCGTACGAGCTGTTGGGCATCTCCTTTCTGTTCCAAGATCCTAATCAGGCCGCAGTAATTCTTCTCCTTGTCTCTGTCCTTCTTCTTCTTCATTTGAGTCTCTAAAAATTAGTTGCTGTTCACTTTCTGCTCTTTCCTTACATGAAGTTTGATTGGGGCTGTGGATATGGGCTGTTGGGGTGGTCACTTTTGTTTTCTGCTGAAACACAGAGGGTGAATGCCCTGAAGGTAAATGGATGGGTCCCAGCTGAGAGTAAGGCCCAATTCCGCAATGTCTGGGCAGGAACGGGGGGTTGTGGACGCAGATACTGATGCCATAGAACGTGCTGGGTATTTGGCCGCAGACCTCAAGGCACAGCCCACTCGGCTGCCTGCAACCTGTGTGCTCCAGACAACCTGTGCGACTTTGCTGCATGTAAAGTGTGTTCGTGGATTCTGTGAGGCATCTGATGAATCGTACGGAGATAATGTATACAAAGTTTCTAGCACAGTCCCTGGCACTAAAGTGCATGTTAAATCTTAATGATAACAGCCCTTTTTATTTCTGAAGCCAGTAACGCCTTGATCCAAAGGGAGACATTTTTCATGGTAGAGCTCCAGACCCTGCAGAAGGGAATGTCTTTATGTCTCACCCCTAAACCAAACCACAATGTGGTCCTTCTGTCCACGTCTATCTTGCCCGTGACCTTTCTGAAACGTGCGTCTGTGGTTGCTCAGGGTCCTTGGGAGAATTTGCCCATCTGAGAATTCTCTGATCACCAGGTAGGATGGGTGTGGTGAAGGTTCTTACTGCGGGTGGGAGGTAGGACCGTTCGCTGGCCTCCCTCTCAAACTTTTATTCTGTGAGTCAGAATCTGCTTTATATGTGTGGCTGTGCGTTTCACCAATGCAAGCCTTCAGGACAGCATTTCCCCAGCTCCCCGCGGAGAAAACGGAATTCCCTTAGAGCCAACAGTAAGGTCACAGGTGGGTGTCATGGGTGCCTGCTGGGCTCACAGGTGCCACTGGGGTGATTGACTTTCTCCCCAGACACGCTGAGGTCTAGGTCTGTTCCAAGGCACTCTGACAGAAGCACGAAGGCGCTAGAGGGAGGGTGTGCTTGGGCAAATACTGTCTCACCAATCAGTGTGAACAGCTCTAAGAACTGATGTACTTAAAGGCTCTCTGCATGTGGCAGGAAAGATAGCCACTGTGAGTCCCAAACCTATATTTTTGCAGCTTATAACTCAAAAGGAAAAGAGATCCATGTACTAGTCAGGGTCCCCCAGAGAAACAGAACCAACAGACTGTGTGCGTGCGTGCGTGCGTGCGTGCGTGTGTGTGTGTGTGTGTGTGTATTTAATATAAGGAGCTAACTCATGTGATACGAAGGCTGACATGTCTCTAGATCTGTAGTTGGCAGCTGGAGTCCCAGGAGGGCAGGGATGCAGCTCTAGTCCAGAGACGGGCACGCTCTAGACCCAACAAGAGGTGAAATGTTTCACGTGAGTCTGAAGATAGGGAAAAATGATGTCGAGCTCAAAGCAAGAGGCATTCCTCTTAGCAGGGTCAGCCTTTTGGTTCTAGTCAGGCCCTCAACTGGTTGGGTGAGGCCCACCCACATGGGGAGGGCAACCTGCTTTACACAGTCCACCAATTCAAACGTTCGTCTCATCCAAAACACCCTCCCAGACACATTCAGAATAAAGTCTGACCAAATATATGGGTACCTGATGGCCCGTCAAGTTGCCGCGTGAAATTACCCATCACAACCCTCCAGCTCTCAGCTTTTCCTTTTGCCTAATTCCACTTAAGGCTTCTGTTGGGCTCTGTCTGGTTCGTGTCCACCCCGTGGGCCAGTCACTCTGTATAAGGGGACGAAATGCCATATCCGTGACTCTGTAGTCAGGGAACAGGTGTGTTTGATGGTCCCAACAAAGTCATATAAGAGCACTGACCCCGCAGAGAGGATGTCACATGACAAAAGCAACAAAGAGCCGCTGCAGCTGAAGTTTTGCACAATAAATCCATATATTTGTATGCAGTTTATAAGGCGTTTTCCTACATATTATTTTATTTGGTTCTCAGAAACACCATGTGAGATAAGCATGTGAGGAAAAGGAAACTGTACCATGGAGAAATTAAGTGGAGAATGGGGACTCAGACAGTTATGCCATCGTTCCCCCAATCTTAAGTGATTTCTGGCATTAGCTGGGAGGAAGAAATCATCTATCTGAAGTCATTGCCTTTTCTGAGACCTTCTAACCGCCATAGCTAAGGGTCCCTGGCTCTCCCTTTGGGGAAGGGCTTTAGGGACTATTGGGACCTGATGCGGCAGCCAAACTGCTAAGTTAAGGACTGTTTGTTCCATACCCTGTCCCTTTTCCCCCAGCTCTCACTGTTCCCCTTATGATTCCTGACCCAGATTGCTTCTCTTCTATTAATTTTGTGTGTCATGCCTCTCTACCCACGTGACTCCCATTATTACCCCCCTATGACTTCTGAGAGGAGGTCATTTATCAGAGTTCTCTTTTTGAGTAAAAAACTGAGAAATCTATCACTCCCAGGAGAGTTAGGAATTCAGGAGTCATCCATCATCCCTGAATGTGTACAATTTAGGAATCTCCTAGAGACAGTGCTTTAAGGCAAAAAGACGCTTCTGTGATAGAAACGGTATCATCGATGCTTCCAAGAACAAGAATAATATGGAAGTATCTGACCAGCAAGGCTGTGGTTGGGAGCCAGGGTCTTAGGGCATCTGCAAGATTTCAGACCCCCTCTACCATATAAAAGTCAGTCGTACGTGGTAAGACGGCCGTATAAGTATTCAGCTCTCTGCAGTTTGGGGGTCTCGGCCTTGAGATCCACAGGTGGCGCGAGTGGGGACGTGAGTCAGAGGGAAACCAGGGCGCTAGTCACCTTCCTGGCACAAGCTCATCTGCTGTCCACCTTCTGGACACTCCCCGAATCCTTGGGTCCTACGGGCCCCGGTGCCTTTGCAGCTGCTGGTGACTGAGTTTCTTCCTTGGAGCTTCTGACCCTTCAGATGCTCTTCTCTGTTTTGAATTGAGGAGGCGAAACTCATCTCCTGGCTGTGCTTTTTCAAGTATTATTTAGGGAAATCTGGATTCCATTCAGCAGAAATTTAGGAGGGTGTGGAGAGGGTTGGTTCCCCCATCCTGCCACCCTAGTGTTTAAACAGAAGACGAAAGGCAGGACTGGCTTTGAGAGAGCTGCTTCGCGACAGGCTTCCCCAGGAGACTGCCTCTGCTGGTGACAATCACACAATCACAGCTCCGAATGAGAGCCTGGAGGGGGGACAGCAGCGCAAGCCAGGAATGAACCAGGAGTCTCAGGGCCACCGCCATGATGCGGACAGGTTTCCTTCCAAATCAAACTGTGGGGCTCAGACGCCCGCAGGCAGCAAGGGCCCAGCTTCCTAGCCTGCCACCAGCTCCAGGAGAAGTCTAAGCGCAGACAATTTAACAGTGACTTCCGTCTCTCCACTTTGAATTCTGTACTTACTTAGTCCCCAGCTTTTTGGGGAAAAGGGAACCCTCCTACACTGTGGGTGGGGATGTAAGTCAGTGCAGCCACTGTGGAAAACAGTATGGAGGGTCCTCAGAAAACTAAAACTAGAGCTACCATAGGATCCGGCAATCCCACCCCCGGGCATACACCCCCAAAAAACTGTACTTCAAAAAGACACATGCACCCCCATGTTCATAGCAACACTCTTCACAATAGCCAATATGGAAACGACCTAAATGTCCATCAACAGATGAATGGATGAAGAAGATGTGGTATATAAGTACAATGGAATATTACTCAGCCATAAAAAGAATGGATAATGCCATTTGCAGCAACATGGATGGACCTAGAGATTATCATACTAAGTGAAGTAAGCCAGACAAAGACAAATATATAGCATCACCTGTATGTGGGATCTAAAATATGACACAAATTAACTTATCTACCACAGAGAAACAGGCTCAAGGACATAGAGAACAGACTTGTGGCTGCCAAGGGGGAGAATGTAGGTGGAGGGATGGATGGGGAGTTTGGGATTAGCAGATGCGAATATTATCTATAGGATGGATAAACAACAAGGTCCTACTGTATAGCACAGGGAACTATATTCAATATCCTATGATAAACCATAATGGAAAAGAATATGAAAAAGAAGGTATGTATGTGTATAACTGAGTCACTTTGCTGTACAGCCGAAATTAACACAACAATGTAAATCAACCATACTTCAATTAAAGAAAAAAAGCGTTCCCCCAGAATGTGTTCCAAGGACTAACTAGCACAAAGGCTTAACGTTTTAAATGTACTCTTTCCTGGACTTATTATCCGTAGGGTCCAGACCTAAGGAGTACTTGATAATTAAATCTCAATAGCTTAACCGTCAAATTATGTCAGTTTTGTCCTCAAAGTCTGTACTGTTTTAAACCAAGTGGAGTGGTAGTCATCCATGGATATATCTCTTTATATTATTCTGCTTTTAGTACATGTAGTTATTGAAACCTAAAAAGAGTTCAATCTCTGGTTTAAAGTTGAATGGAATGTTTGCGGTGCCTATGTTAATGTCCTCCCTCTGTCTTTAGGCCATCTTCCGTTAAAAGTAATGTTTTTGCCCATTAATTTCGCTACTCTTTCCTTAATTAAAAGTTGTGATTTTTTGCTGATTCAAGCTGTGATTCTCAAGTGAAGAGCAATAATGCATAAAAAATTCTTTATTTCGGAAAAATGACAAGTTAACACAATTCTGCCTTATTGTTAATTAATTAATTCATCCATTCACTGAGCATTTATTTATCGAGGGCCTACTCTTCCCAAAGCACTAAAGTGGGGGTGGGTGGGCAATAAAGGTGAATAAAACCAGACCCCATCTTCATGGAAAAAATGTGATTCTTTTAAGGCACAGAACAGGAAGAAACCATGTCTCCACAAGGGGCTCAGGAGAGGAGGTGACAGCATTTGAATTCACTTGAATCCCCAGAGGCTATCATCCCAGCCCTTGGGACCCCATAAGGGTTTGGACCTTCTATCGGCCTCATTCTGCAAAGGAAAAAGGCAAAAAAGAATAACCAGACATTTGAGGAAATCCTGTGGCTTGAAAAAGAAAGTTTGAAGTAAGTAGAACAACCAGAAACACTTAAATCAGAACCAAAAACTCGATATGAAAAAGGTTCAGTAAGAAAACAAGAATTAGCTCTTGGAAGTTGAAATAGGACCATGTGTATTATGGGATAGGGCATTAATTATTCAGTGTAAGAGGTCAAAGCGAAGTCTGAGAAAACCATGCAGAATTTAGAGCACAAAAATAATGTGAGAAAATATATGAAGAAAGATAAGAGGCTCAGATCCAGAAGTTCTAATATTTAATTAATAGATGTTACAGAAAGCAAGACCAAGGGAAGTAGAAAGAGGTAATAATCAAATAACCCCCCCCCCCGCCTCAAATTATCCAGGGCCAAGTAAGACCTGAGTCTTCAAACTGAACATACTTAAGTTTCAAATGGGACCAATTAGAGGAACAAAAAATGGTGCTGTAATTATAACAACTTGAAATGAGTAGAAGATAGAAATCAGTATAAGTATGCTGAATCCTTAGCTCTTACAACTAGAAGGCAATGAGAAATCCAGAAATAGTGATACAACATACCGTTTAGCAATATGAAAATAACTAGCAGAACAATTAAAACTGCAAGTGGCTAAAACTGGTTACACTCTGGAATGGGACTGAGGAACGTGTTATAGGACTTTTAATACTTCTATTGTATGACTTTTAATATTTGTTATTTTTTAATTAATTAACAATAAGGCAGTCACTATTTTAATATTGACTGATAAAAATCATTCGTTAAAATTTGTTCCTCAACTAGAGAAACTTGAGACATCTTTACTCCATAGGCAAAACTTGTTAGTGGGAAAACCAACAATAATATAATTGTACGATCAATGTATATACACCTGTGCATGTGTAATTATATATAAAATATATAACCTGCTCTCCCTGCTCAGTATCTTCATGGGAGCCATGACCTTGGCCTAAGTAACTGTGTCATTCTATGAATAATTAACACATTATTTATTTAGATTTATTCATTTACCTAGATTATATTCTTGTCTTGCCAGGCTGAGAGTTATCATGTCTTTTGAAGATTATGTAGCATACTTCTGATCTGTTTTGTGTGGATTTTAGAATTCAAAGGGTTTTTCCCCTTGTTTCCAAGTTCCAATGGCCATTTCACATTTTTTCCAAGGTAGTTCAAGGGAATAGTAGGGCTAGGGCTAGGGAGTAAGTAATCATAACTGTTAACGTGCTGGGTGTTTGGGGTCAGCAGATGCAAACTATCCCATATAGGATGGATAAACAACAAGGTCCTACTGTATGACACAGGGAGCTACATTCGATATTCTGTGATAAACTGTAACGGAAAAGAGTATAAAAAAGGAAGGTATGTATGTGTATAACTGAGTCACTTTGCTGCCCAGCAGAAACTAACCCAACATTGTAAATCAACTGTAGTTCAATAAAAAAAATTATTTAAGGGCTTCCCTGGTGGCGCAGTGGTTGGGAGTCCGCCTGCCGATGCAGGGGACGCGGGTTTGTGCCCCGGTCTGGGAAGATCCCACATGCCGCGGAGCGGCTGTGCCTGTGAGCCATGGCCGCTGAGCCTGCGCGTCCGGAGCCTGTGCTCCGCAACAGGAGAGGCCACAACAGTGAGAGGCCCGCGTACTGAAAAAAAAAAAAAAAAAAAAAAAAAATGTCCAAATGGGATCCATCAGGGTTTCTTCCTAAGCTTAAGTAGTCTGCATTATCAGGACAATTAAGTGATTCTTTTACTCCGTGGCCCCCAAAGCCATCTTTTAACAATTACCAAGTATACCTGACGTTAGATTCGCTATTATTAAAGAGATGTAAAGATTATAGCAAGATCTTGGAGAGGAGGTGGTGAGAGTGTCACGCTTATCACAAGAGGTCATACGTTTTTTAAAAAGGTTGAGAAAATAACCCTCTGAAGATTTTTATGAAAATATTATTCTGGTCCTTGGAAGCCCCTTCCTGGATATTTATTATCTATTATCTAATAGATAAATGGCATGAATTATCCACACCACCTAAAGAAAATACATTTTCCACACTCACTATCTATAGATATTAAACTGGTTCTTCTGTTTTGACATGTTCACCAAGCTGCGATTGTCTGCACTTTAAAAAATATGTACTGTCTTTTAATGAGACCCTGACAGTTTAAAAATTCTAAGCTCATGTCATTATTATTGTAAAAATTAAGAATTATCCTTGTAACTATTTCTATTGCATCTCAGCATGCATGCCCTCCATTCTTGCCTGTTATACTCTAATGTAGGCAAAGGAAAGGGGGCTCTAAATTACTTACTAATCTCAACAAGGAAACTGTTTCAGAACCTGAACAGCATGAAAACTGGAGGGGGGGGCAGGTCTTAAGTATTAATTAGTAAATAATTCACATCACTAGTAAGTAATTAACATCACGGCTTGTTCATTTTGCAAAGTAGTTTTATAAAAACTAATTTTTGTGTATGGAAATTAATTATATAGAAATTGGTGATAAGGCTGTGTGAACCTTCTCACCATATACAAATATGTGTTATAGCAGGAGAGCGAGAACCCAATTCAGGAAAACAATGGGAACCCAGCCAGCTCCAGAGATCCGCATGGAATCAGCTGAGGTCTCTGTAACAACCCATCTCAGTTCAACGCCCTGGTTGCTCTGACCTGCTTCCCGCGCAGGTGTGGTTCCTGTGTGAGCACTCCCTACTCAGCTTCCGGCACACACCTCCACCTCCAAGATCCTGGCTACTCCCAGAATAGGCCACCATTGGTGCTTGCAGGTGGCCTTCCTTCTGGGCTTACATGGGGGGCTTATATCAGTGGCCCTTTAATTTCAACATATGGCTTCTAAGATCACCATAGAAGGGAAAGGAAGAGCAGAGAAGGCACTCCTGCTTAACCACGTTGTTCCTGCAACGAAATGTGGGCTTCTGTGTACATTTCATTGCCTATGACTGTCCGTGTGGTACAGGACCAGGGACACGTGGTCCCGGCTAGACAGCCTCTTCCCAACTCCCCTCCCCACCCCCCTGACACAGATGCTCATTCCTGCCACATTGCTGGAAAGATGGGCTGCTGTCGGTTCTTTCTTAATCTGCTGCTTTTGTCCAGTCAGTTTGCTAAACTCTGTTGTAAGCTCTAAAAGTCATACTACACACCTTGGTCATGTTTCAAGAACAGTCTGGACTTTTCCAAACCTTGCCAGGAGGGTCTCCAAGAAAATTATAATGGAGTGTAGTTGGCAGGGATCTTTCTGTAATCATTGATTAAAAACATGCTTATAAATTTTCACTATTAATTAAGATGTCTCATGAGGGTTAATTAGTCAAGTAAACTTTTATTGAAGTATCACTTAAATTTTTTTTAAAAGGTGAATTCATAGTGTACAGTTTGATGATTTTCCACGAAGTGAACACACTCATCTAATCAGCACCCAGATTTTCAAAAAGAACCCTGCACATAAAATCACTTTTTATATTGATCTAGTTAGCAGCTAGCTTGCTAAACTGTTTTATAAGTCATCTATAAATTTGTCTATAGGTTCTCTTGGGTTTTAAGTGAAAACAGTTATAATTATACATCAGTCTTCTTCCTTTCCAAATCTTATAATTTAATTATTTCCTGGTCTTATTTCACTACCTAGGACCTCCTTTTAATATTGAATAGAAGCAGTACTAGAAGCTTTTTTTTTGGTCAGGAACAAGACGGGGTATTTCTGCTAACATTTTACCATTAACAATGATATCTGATGTGACCTTTTGGTAAACTGTATAGTTAGTGAAGTTCTCTGATTCCTCATATGCTAAGACTTTCGAAATTGTGAGTGGGTACCAAAGGTTTTAATATTTTTGGGCATGTGTTGCAATAATCCATCATGACCAAGTGGGATTTCCCCCACAAATTCATATACTTTATCTTCTTTAATTCATTAGCTGAAATTAGAGGAGATAAACCATATGGTTACCTTTTTTGTAATACACTGCTGGATTTCATTTTGCCAAAAATCTTTTGAAGAATTTTGCATTTAAGATTAGGAAAGAGATTGACCTAATATTTTTCATTCTTCTGACCTTATTTGGTTTTGGTTTCAGAGTTTTAGTGATCTCATAGAAAGGAGTTAGAAATTCTTTTCTATTCACTGGCAGAGTATGAATAAGGTTGAGATGAAATTTTCCTTGAAAGTTGGAAGAATGTACAGTATAGATAAGACAAGAGTGCCTTTTTTAGGGAAACTTATTTACCCACTAATTCAATTTCCTTAGTGGTTACAGTATTTTCAGGGTTTGTTAATTCTTCCCCTTGAGTTATCATAAGTGAGTTATATTTTTGAGAAATTTGTCCACGTATCTAAATTTCAAATTTATTAGCTAAAGTTGTTCAATGTATTCTCTTAATATCTTTACAGTGTCTGAGAAATCTGCAGTTGTGAAACCTTTACCATACCCAACGTTACTTCTTGTGTGGTTTCCTCTCCTTCTCCTTCCTCTCCTCCACTTTCTCCTCTACCTCCTCTTTCTATTTCACTGAGGATTTCTCCATTTTATAGTGTTTTTATAGATATAAATTTAGTGGGCCACAATTATTGTCCTGCATAAACTGAGTAGGAAAGATCAAGGGAAACTTCATCCTTGAGCGTAGTACCTGTACCTCATTTTATTTCTCCACTGGCATAATATATAACAACAAAAATAAAACAAGAGTTTGTGAATAAAAAAAGGAGAAAAGAAATAACTTTTGGTTTGTTGACATTCTCAACTGTATCCTTTATTTCTATCTCATTTTTTCCCTTCTTATCTGTACTATACCTTTCTACTTACTTTTAAAGAAACTTCTTAAATTGATTAGCTCATTTACTTTTAACCTTTCTTTTATTTAAACATAAGCTTTAATAGCTATATGTTTTCTTCACTTTTTAGTATGTGTTATATATATCATCTGACAACACTAAAACAATCTATGGATATCTAGACCAGTAGGTTATGTGGAACAATATTTTTTGGAAGGATCAAAAAATTCTGTTAACTCTCTGTGCTTGTAGTATATTCTTGAATCATTTTTAAAAGTTACTTAACTTTGGGCTTCCCTGGTGGTGCAGTGGTTGAGAGTCCGCCTGCCGATGCAGGGTACATGGGTTCGTGCCCCGGTCCGGGAAGATCCCACATGCCGCAGAGCGGCCGGGCCTGTGAGCCATGGCCACTGAGCCTGCGCGTCCGGAGCCTGTGCTCCACAACGGGAGAGGCCACAACAGTGAGAGGCCCTGTGCTCCGCAACGGGAGAGGCCACAAGAGTGAGAGGCCCGCGTACCGCAAAAAAAAAAAAGTTACTTAATTTTGAAAAGGTTAAAGGAATCATTGTTTTTTGTTGCAATGTATTATAATTCCTATAATTACATTTTATCCTAGAAAAAATTATGACTTATGCTCATGACTTGTCTCCCCTAACAATTCTTTGTGATTTCACGTTTTCCAAATTCAGGTCCCCAGGAAAGAATTATAAACTGTTTTATAAAAAAATGTCTGAAGCTATCATTGTGTTTGCTATAATGTCCAAGAGGTAACACAAGATTTGCATCTTTATCTTATTAAAATAAGGATCATAAAAATAGGCTTGACATTCCAATTTTATTTAATTATTGAGCTACTGAGATAACCTTTTTTTAAAACCAAACTTGAGATAAACTGGGAAAAAAACTTGACAAATTAAGAGGGGATTTTAGTCTCTTGTTTTACCTTATAGAAATAAGTTCACTACTGCAGTTCAATATGGTTCCAAAGACTGGTACAATAACTGTCTATGAATTAATTCTTAATTAATAATGGTCTATTTTTAAAATTGAAGTATAGTTGATTTACAATATTTTATTAGTTTCAGGTATACAGCATAGTGATTCAGTATTTTTACAGATTATACTCTAAAAATTAAAGTTAAATTTTTAAAGTTATTACAAGATGATGGCTATACTTCCCTGTGCTATACAATATGTCCTTGTAGCTTACCTATTTTATTTTTTATTAGTTAAAAAATTTTTATTTTATTGACGTATTGTTGGTTTACAATGTTGTGTTAATTTCTGCTGTACAGCAAAGTGACTCAGTTACGCATCTATATATATATATATATATATATTCTTTTTCAGATACTTTTCCATTATGGTTGATCACAAGATGTTGAACATGGTTCCCTGTGCTATACAGTAGGAACTTGTTGTCTATCCAATCTATACATGATAGTTTGCATCTATGAACTGATATTTAGCTGTAGATTTCAAAGCCCTTTTCAGTCCGATACAATCCGAGATGATCACAGTATTCTTTATGTAGGTTTGTCAGTGTTCTCACTGCTCTTAATATGTTTTTATTCCCGTTGTCTACCACTCATAAACTAATTATGTGTTTTACCTCAAGAGAGGATTTCACTCTTTCATGCTGAAAATGCCATTTAACATAATACATTATCCAGAGCTTTTCAGTCTTCAGTGAGGAAATTTCATTCAGATTCTAAGGCTGTTCCTGGCACTTGTCCCATCTGTCAAACTCATTACCCTGGAAAAACTGTAAAAGTGGGACAATGACAAGAACCAATTTCTCAAGTTACATTTAAATACCTTTTAATGGATTATATTCAACTGCCTTCAGCCATGAATTTTGACTTTGTGTTGACTACTATATGCCCAGATGGACAAGTCTTTCTTGGAAAGACAACTACCCTGGCAACAGCAAAACATTTTTCTAGACTTTGTATTCCTAGTCTGGGGTATTCCAATTTAGCTCTCCGGTGATGGGAAAAATCATTTCACAGGAATCGTTTGTAAGCGGCTTTATAATCTCTACCATTGACTCAAAAGCTACACTGTGTCTTCCAACCACAGTCCTATGGGAAAACACAGGAACTCCCACCACCTCAGACTGTGACCTTATTTGGAAATAATGTGATTGCAGTTGTAATGAGTTAATATGAGATCATACTGGAGCAGGGTAGGCCCCTAACCCAGTTAGTGTCCTTATAAGAAGATACACAGGCACAGACAGACACAGACACACACACACACACACACACACACACACACATACGGAAGGCCCTGTGACAACAGAGATAGAGGTTGGAGTGATGAAGCTATAAGCAGAGGAAGGCCGAGGATGGACATCCACCACCAGAAGCTGCAAAAGAGGCCAGGACAGATTCTGCCCGGAGTCTCATGGGCCGTGGGGTCCTGCTAACACCTCGATTTCAGACTTCTAGCTTCCAAAACTGTGAGAATAAATTTCTGTTTTTCTAAGCCATCATGTTTGTGGTACTTTGTGATAGCAGCACTAGGAGACTAAGATACTCCCTGCTTATTTGAAAATCAAATAGGAGGGAAATTAAATAGTGAAGAAAAATAAAATTACTAAAATCCCATCATGAAGAAGAAACCATTGTTAATATTTTGGTGAGCATCTACCCAGATATCTCTCTAAGCCTATGTGTGTTTTTGTTAGTGTTTGGGTAAAGGTATAAAACTAGATGAATGAGATGGAATTGGAAAAAATAAAACTTCTCATTGTCTTGGATGGAAAGTTACAAGGCTAAATATTTCATTGAGCCTTTACCAATGGTCATTTCAATACTTAGACTGGATTGTATGGTAGCTCTCTTTTCAGTTTTTTTGAGGAACTGCCATACTGCTCTCCACAGTGGCGGCACCAATTTACATTCCCACCAACTCTGCACAAGGGTTCTAATTTCTCCACACCCTCATCAACAATTGTTTTCTTTGTTTTTTGGTTACTAGCCATCCTGCGACAGGTGTGAGGTGATATCTAGTGGTTTTGATTTGCATTTCCCTGATGATTAGTGACATTGACCTTAGTGACAATTCGTGTGACTGTTGGCCATGTGTATGTCTTCTCTGGAGAAGCTGTCCAAGGGTGCATTTTGATTAAAGAAAAAGAAAAAAAAAAAGACCACCTTTAAATCAGTAAGGAAACAAGCAAACTGATAGACACAACTCCTTAACAGTCGCTTCACAAAAGAAAGTGTTCAAACGGCCAATAAACATGCCATTTTTTTTTTTTTTTTGCGGTACGCGGGCCTCTCACCGCTGTGGCCTCTCCCATTGCGGAGCACAGGCTCCGGACGCGCAGGCTCAGCGGCCATGGCTCACGGGCCCAGCCGCTCCGCGGCACGTGGGATCCTCCCGGACCGGGGCACGAACCCACATCACCTGCATCGGCAGGCGGACTCTCAACCACTGTGCCACCAGGGAAGCCCAAACACGCCATTTCTTTAAAGTACAGAAGCAGATGTAACTAATCTCACTGTTGAAAGTTAGGAGAGTGTTACCCAGCAGACAGTGTGAGTGGACGAGGCCACAAAGGTGGCTCCGAAGTGCTGGTGATGCTGTTTCTTGATCCGGACGCTGGTTACAAGGATGTGTTAATTTCGTGACAATGTACGCAGCTACGCCCTTACAATATATTTACACTTTCTTATATGTATGTTATACGCCAATAACAAGCTAAAACAAACAGTTGAGGACTTTGTGTAGCTAAGGGGAGAGGGGACACATTAACTAAATGTCAGTGGGTTACCTGCTTCTTCCTTCTAAACCCCAGGGCACAATCTGAACGTCAGGGTTGAAGCTGGGAAACCAACACTGTCTGCGAGACGTGAAACAGTGGAGCTGCTTTGGGAGATGGGCTCTCTGCACATGGCGAGGCACACAGAAATATATTTCTTCTTCGCGGATCTCTGAAAGTTCACTTTTGTCCTTAGGAGGTCTGAGGGTGTGAGTGTCTGTATATCTGTATGAACCACTGTATGACCATTCAGAATGTTATTAGCTATTGCATAATTCAGAAAGATTATGCGTATGCTCCCAACCAGTGTAGGTATGTGTTCACCCCTGGATCTTTGTTAATGCTGGATTTTGTCAGTTTTTCAAGATATTTGCAAATCAATAGGCAAACGATTGTTATTGCAATTGTCAGCCCTACCACTAATAAAAGAAAAATGGTATGTTTATCCACCATTTGTAATTCTAGGATGAACTGCCCATCTGTGCTCTCTGCCCACTTTCTACTTTGCAAATTCATCTTTTATTTCTTTTTTTTTATCTTTTATTTCTCAATTGATTTATATGAAATCAATTGATGATGGGTTGAAAATGTAAAATATAAATTTTCTCACAGGGTGACATTTGTGTTTCACCTTGCTTATTATAGTCTTTCTCTACAGAAATTTAAAACATTTTCATGCTCAAATGTATTAATCTTTTTCGAGTATTTTCTGGTGTTCTGTTATGAGAAGAAGCTGGATTATATGATTCAGATTCAGTTATACAATCAAGATTGTACATATATCATCAATGTTTGTACTCTGGTTGCAGTTATTTTACATTTTAATATTTGATCCTTCCATGCTTTATTTTTATGCAGAAAACAAGGTAGAGATAGAGCTTTATTTTTCTTTGTCAATAGCTAGCCAGTTTTTAAGGCTATTTATTAATAACCCATCTTTTTTATCCTATTACCTAGAAAACTATCTTTGCCACATACTAAATACCCTTATATACTAGGGCCAAGTAGAAATACGTTTTAGTGGTTTTTAAGAGATGAGTTTTTGTATCCATTCAGTGAGTCTATGTCTTTTGGTTGGAGCATTTAATCCATTTACATTTAAGGTAATTATCGACATGTATGTTCTTATGCCATTTTGTTAATTGTTTTGGATTTGTTTTTGTAGGTCTTTTCTTTCTCTCTTGTTCTCTTTTGTCCTCTTTTGCTCTCTTGTGATTTGAGGACTATCTTTAGTGCTGTGTTTGGATTCCTTTTTCTTTCTTGTGTGTGCATCTTTTATAAATTTTTGGTTTGCAGTTGCCATGAGGTTTTGGTATAGCAGTCTGTATATACACATGATTAAGTTGCTGATCTCTTAACTTCAAATGCACTTTAACTATCCTGCATTTGTACTCTCCTCCTCTCACAATTACTGGTTTTGATACCATATTTGTGTGTGGATGATTTCCTACCTTTATTGTATGTTTGCCTTTACCAATGAGCTTTCCCATTTCATAATTTTCTTGTTTCTAGTTGTGGCCTTTAAGAGATGAGTTTTGACAGGAATGATTTTAAAAATAATGCTCCACCTATTTGGAGTGTGGATGCCAACTCCAAATATCCTTAATTCCCAGTGACTCATAAAGGGACATGAACAGTACTGTTCTGCTACATGTAGATGGTTCAGTGCCCTCTGTGGTGTTCAGCCACTGAACCAGTATTCATTGGGTGCCTATCACATGCTTGGCACTGTCTTCAGAACTTTGAACACATCAGTGTCCCAAACAGACCATCCATGGGCTTGGGGAGCTTACCTTCTCTGTCAGTTTATTCTACATGGAAATCTCTACAAGTCCATCATAATCCACGGGTGACCCTGAATCCCGGTTCAATGGTTCCTAGTTTTTGGTTTATATTATTTTCCTATTCATGTAGAAATGCTCCTGGAATGTTCCATTAATTTCAGGGTTTGGATAGGAGTGGCAACACATCTTTACCACAGGAGTGCTTAGGGGGAATAAGAAAGAAGGAACATCTCACAGAAGAAGATTGAGTCTCTCTCTTCAGGACACATTATGGAAGTGGGATGGATTTCTGAGACTGGGATGTCCTAGTCACATTTTCTGAAAACTCTTCTGAGGTTTTTCTTAAAGTCGGTGCTCCCCAGTGTTCATAGCAGCACTATTCACAATAGCCAAGACACAGAAGCAACCTAAATGTCTGTTGACAGAAGAATGGATAAAGAAGATGTGGTACGTCTATACAATGGAATACTACTGAGCCACAAAAAAGAAAATAGTGCTATTTGCAGCAACATGGATGGCCCTAGAGATTACTGCACTAAGTGAAGTCAGACAGAAAAAGATAAATATTGTATGATATCACTTATATGTGGAATCTAAAAAGTGATACAAATGAACTTATTTACAAAACAGAAACAGACTCACAGACTTAGAGAACAAAATTATGGTTACCAAAGGGGAAGTGGGGGGAGGAGGGATAAATTAGAAGCTTGGGATTCACATATACACACTACTATATATAAAATAGATAACCAACAAGGACCTACTGTATAGCACACGGAACTCTTCTCAGTATTCTGTAATAACCTATATGGGAAAAGAATCTGAAAAAGAATAGATACATGTATATGTATAATGGAATCACTTTGCTGTACACCTGAAACTATACTTTGTAAACATTGTTAAGTCAACTATACTCCAATATAAAATAAAAACTAAAAAAAAAGTCAGTGCTCTCCTCTGGGTAGTTTCTACGCTGTTTTCACTGCATTTCTGTTTGGAGATTTTGTTAAGCTGAAAATCCTATGAAGCTTTTATTAGTTTTACCTGAGAGGGCATTATGCAGATGCTGAGAAATTAATAATGGATTAAAATTCCTCTACATTAATGTTTATTAACCCAGACTCATGCAAATGAAACTGGACGCATATCACAGGCCATTGGTGATCACTGAGTTAGTAATTACTGATAACGTAATTACGGGCCAAGTTTTCCCCAAAGGAAAACTTAGCTGCTGCGATGATCCATGTTGGCATAAAGTGAATAACTTCTAGGTAAGGAAATAAGGTGATTTGTTCCATTGACCTATCTCTGCCTTCTCTGGGCACCACTACTCACAGTTTATCACATAACTACCTACTGTCTTGTTGATCCATTAGGTACAGGGTGTTTGTGTGTGTGTGTGTGTGTGTTTTCTTTTAAACTAGATGTTAATGCTCCTCCAGGGACAGTTCAGCCTTACTTTTTGCTGCTTTTTACATTTGTCTAAATATCCCAAAACAGCAAGTTCAACTCTGGAGTGACAGAAGACCCTCAGTGATTAGCTGGAAGTATGTATTAGGGAGAATAAGTCACAAGGCCATCGCAGACTCAAGGGATGGGAACGTTCATGTCACTTCCTGATCCGATGGTCAGAAAATCCCAGTGCAAGCGGCGTGGCCACCGAGTCATCGCCTCCAGTTTGGAGCCTACTTCACAGTGTAGATACTTTTTTGTCAACAAATTAAGATATATGAATTATACCTAGATGCAGTAATCTAAAAAATGTCATTCCAGTGGCTATCTTTGGTATCAGAAAGGTTGAGATCAGAAGTGGAAACTCTATAGGTCTCCTGGGGATGCATCTGATAACAGCAGTCCTTTCCCCTTCCTCTTTCTGCATTTTCAAGGGAAGAACTCATGGGAACAACTCCATCTTCTTAGAAGAATGATTTTTCCAGAACAGGAGGGCTGGGACCTGGAGCAGTTCTGGCTTCATTCCTAGAGACTGAGCAGGGGAACCTGGCACGGCCAAGGGTACATAAAAGGAAGCACTAGTGACTCCCCGGAAGAAGGCAGAAACTTGCCCAAGCTGTTTCTAGACCTTCAAACTTCATTAAATATATGTCTTCTTATAGGTTAGTGATAAATGTGGGAAAAAATTATGCTTTTTAGAACAGGCAGAATGAGATTTGAACCCTCGAATAGTTGTACAGTCCTGAGCTAGGTAATTAATTTCTCTGAGCCCCAGTTTTCTTACAGATAAAATGTGGGGATAACACCAGTGTTGTTTTGAAGATTAAATATACAACATAAATCTGGCCACTGGCACATGTCAGGCATCCAGCGAATGGTCATTTTCATTCCTTCCTTTATCTACTTGAATTGGATTGTTTCTGTTGTTATTGTGAAGGTTTCACTTTTATTTATTTATCTTTTTTAGTGTTAGCTGGCAGGACTGTTTTACCTTCATTTATCATTTGAGGCCAGAGAGAAGGTTAGCAGTTTCTGTAGCCCAGTATCAGTTCACTCTGTGAGTTCAGGTTGTCACGATCGTTTGGAATACTCTATAGGTTGTACTGAGCTAGTTTCTCTCCAGTCCTGATATCTACCATATGAGAATGTCTAAACTTCCATTTTTGGAATGATTCATTTTTTACTAAAATTTTTTCATAGAAACCAAGCATAATCTCACTTTTTTTGTAAAAACAGAGAAAGACCCCCAGGTTCTGGGTTATTTGGGGTCTGGATCAGTTGACAGTTATTTTGGCCCCCTTCAGTGTTAGGTACAAGGACAGGCAGAGTAAAAGTTACCTTCAGATATTAACAAATCACTCCCGTTTCACCCCCTTTCAGATATTTCTTATTTCAAGCTATAGGGAACTGAGATAACAGAAAGTTTTCTCTGATATGTGAATAATAATCATGGCCACAGATGATCTTCACATGGTGCCTATAGCTTAACAGATGTCCACAACATTGATCACTTTCTAAGTCTTTTGTGCGTTAGAAAAGTTTACCAGTTTGCTTCTAATATTCACCTGGGCAAGACAAGTTTGCCCAGTGTAGGACCAATTTTGGTCTTGGGAGTAGCCCCTGTCCAAATCTTCTAGCAGAAAAGGAATGTGAAGGAAGTTCAGATTAATTCCACTTGCAGCTAAATGAGGGCTGAGGCATTTGGATTACGATTTGTATGTTCTCAATTATTTGCTTTTATGTCAGAAATTATTGAAGAACAGGTTGAGCTTTGAAAAAGTCAAGTAAACTCTTACACACACACACACACACACACACACACACACAAATCCACTAAAAACAACTGTGAACCCCACTATCTGTTTGCTTAGCACTTGTTTATATGCTCCATAGGGACACTAGAAACCTGCAATATTAATGAGAAGACTCCAAGTATAAAGTCAGCAGGTTTGGAGTCTGGTCTCACCTCTGTCATTCTTTAACTGTGTCATCTTTGGAAAGTCTCTAATTTGCTGGACCCAGACGTCGATGACTTAGAACTTTGGCCCTTCTCGTATCGTACTTTACACTTCTGAATTCCTTGCAGGAAATGATGTCGGGGAATAGTCTTCAGATGAGCTAACACCAAGGCTAGAGGCATCATAAGAGCTTCCTCGTAGAGATTAACTGGGACTGTTTACATCATTGTGGAGAAATAAACCTTCCCCAGATCTCTCAGGGCTCTGGTAAAAACTTCATCTCTTTTTCTTTTTTTTAATGTTTTATTTTATTTATTTATTTTTGGCTATGCTGAGCCTTCGTTGCTGTGTGCAGGCTTTCTCTAGTTGTGGTGAGCAGGGGCTGCTCTTTGTTGCAGTGCGTGGGCTTCTCATAGCGGTGGCTTCTCCTGTTGCGGAGCACAGGCTCTAGGCACATGGGCCTCAGCAGTTGTGGCACACAGGCTCAGTAGTTGTGGTACACGGGCTCAGTAGTTGTGGCACATGGGCTTAGTTGCTCCGTGGCATGTGGGATCTTCCCGGACCAGGGCTCGAATCTGTGTCCCCTGCATTGGCAGGCAGATTCTTAACCACTGCGCCACCAGGGAAGCCCAAACCCTCATCTGAAATTCTTGAGTCTTCGAGTCTAATTCCCCCAGCCCACGTGAATGAGATTTGTAGCTGTTTGTGTAGTTAATTGCTCTGATCCTAAAAGTAATAGAACTTCCCTTTTCTCTCCAGGAGAGCCAAATGGTTCAGCCCAACTAATTCCCGGGGTTAAGCCTCAGGTGCCAGAAATCTGCAGTACCTATCTCTTAGGGATTTAACCTCAAAAGGTACAAAACCCAGGCAACTGTGACTTTGGTACTTACATGCCGAAGGGTTGGAATAAGGGCCACATTTCCAAGGAGGTACCACAGTGCAGGAGGGGAGAACAATTGCTTCTTTTCCAGTATACATAGAGAAAAATGATATTTGTTTGTCTTTCATCTCTGGCGGTCTGACTACTCATGCAGGAAAAGTTCCCACCAACTCTCACTGAGCAGCCCACAGCAGGACAGAGCACAGGAGGCTGACACAGTTGTTATGTACTGCAAAGTATTTCATAGGAAATCTGTCTCCAGAACACCTCATGTGTGTATTCAGGAAGAAATGAATATAAATCCATGCTAAACACCAAACCAGAAGAAAACCAACCAACTGACCAGCCAGAAGGTATCAGGGCAGTGCCAGCCACATGTGGAGCTTTGTCACTTTTTCCCCATTCTTCTCTATTGTGCCTGGGCAGTGCTTGGCACACAGAAGCTGCTCCAACGGTTAAGTGAATGTGCTGGGCTTGTCTCTGCATCCACACGTGTCTCTCAGAACCAGGCTAACTAAGAGTGCATGTCTGAGTGACCAGAGGGGCCACAGGCAGAGTTGAACCCATATACAAGCCCCTGGGTCCCTGTCCTTTGAAGTCAAAGGCTTTTGCTTTAGTCTCCCAGGGCCCCCTTGAGTCTTAAAAGGCTGGCTCAAGAGTTAATGATTAGGAATGTCAAGATGTACAACAGAAACAAAGAACAGCTGTAGGGCTGGGAAACTGGTAACAATTTAGACTATAGACCAGCCACATAGCAGAGTCACTGAATTCCCAGTTCCCTGAAAGATATAGATAAAGGCCTGACACACATTCCTAGGTTGTTTTTAAAGGGAACAGACCCCCACCAGATGAAAACTCTGACCGCAAGAACACAGGCCCTAGACTGGTTGAAACCAGAAGGTTGATGATGCTTGAAACTTCACTTTGATGCCAACCAATCCGATAACTGTGCACGAGCTGATCACGCACCTGCGGCCCCTCCCTCACACTGCATTCTAATCCCCTTCCCTGAAAGCCATTGGGGAGTTCAGGTCTTTTGAGCTTGAGCTGCCTGTTCTCCTTGCTGGGTGCCTGCAATAAATGCTGTACTTTCCTTCATCATAACCTGGTGTCAGTAGATTGGCTTTACTGCATGTGGGCAAGCAGACCCAAGTTAGGTTGAGTAACAGAGTCAACATTGTATCACCTCCGGGATACCACTTGGAGCTTGTAAAATGTCATATATGATTTTGATTAATATCACTGCACGTATTCTATATGCAAATATACAGTCTTTATCATAAATTAGTTGCATCCCGGGTTTGTTTTTATGACTTTCCTCTTTGGTTCCTAGGAAACCTGAAGATAACAGTGTTACTCAGGTAGCACAAATTTATGATCTTCCAGATTATTTCTGGACGGCCTTCTTTGCTGAGTGTACCCCTCCAAACACGGGCTTAGCCCATGGAAGGTGTGATGGTGCCACCCGCAACAGTACATGGCATACCAAACATTTCCTGGAATGACTGGAACCCATTCTTTTCTGAGCAGGGGGTCAGAGTGGACCTCTTAGGGCTGATGCCCACAAAAGAGAATTGTCTGCAAGCACCAGTCTGGAGCGCCCAGGGAAGATGGGGGTGGCTTACTGCAATTTAAACCATAGTAATCAGCTCTAAAAACAGATACGAGCAAGATTACTCTTCTGCTACCAGTGTCCTGGCCTCTGCTTCCAGATAAAGATTCCTCCACGCCACTTTCCTTAGGGAATTTTCCTCCTACAAGTCCTCTGTAAGCTCCCTGTTTTTATGGTATCAAGAATTCACTCCTCTTCTTGACTCCCAGGCTTCGGCTCCTGTATGGCTCCAGCATCCTCCTTGCTCCTCTCGCCCTAGTAAGGGTTTTCCTGCATCCTTCCCCGCTTCCCTGTCAAGTCCTACTCATCCTTCATAGCCCAGCTCCAGCACGGCAACTGCCGTTCCTTGACCAGCCCTCCTCAAAATCTCTATGCCTTCCGAATTTGTGCTGCAAAATTTAGCATTTAGGTATCTTGTGACTTAAATTATTTATTGTTGGCCAAGACACGGAAACAATCTAAATGTCCACTGACAGATGAATGGATAAAGAAGATGTGGTATATATATGCATTGGAATATTGCTCAGCCATGAAAAAAGAACGAAATAATGCTACTTGCAGCAGCGTGGATGGACCTAGAGATGATCATACTAAGTGAAGGAAGTTAGACAGAGAAAGACAAATATATGATATCACTCATATGTAGAATCTAAGATACGACACAAATGAACTTAACTATGATACGGAAACAGACCCACAGACATAGAGAACAGACTTGTGGTTGCCAAGGGTGGGGTTGGATTGGGAGTTTGGGACTAGCGTATGCAAACTGGTATATATAGAATGGATAAACAACAAGGACCTACAATATAGCACAGGGAACTATACTCAATATCCTGTAATAAACCATAATGGAAAAGAATCTGAAAAAGAATAGATATATGTATATACACATGTATACATATACATATTATACATATACATATATACACATATATATATAAAACGGAATCACTTTGCTACACACCAGAAACTAACACAACATTGTAAATTGACTATGTTTCAATTAAAAAAATTATTTATTGTTGTTACATGCTATTAGTGGCAAATGAAGCCTGATAGGACAACGACCACCTTACACCCCCCTCCCATAATGCTTTATATGCATTAGGCATTTAATTAATGCATGTTGAGTGACTGGCAGATTAATTGATAGTAAGTACTTAATAAATCCTTGACCCAACGCCTTACTATCATACATTTAGTTATACCACTGTCAAATGCAGTGAATGTAGCATTTGCTATATTGCCTTCAGCAAGATGGATAAAAACCATGCTTTTCCTGATACCATTAGTCCCCTTTGTATTTTATAGAGGTCAGCATCTGTTTTGGAAATTTTAGAGATTTTTTGTTATCTGTTTGTGAGACTTTTATCCTTTCAGGGCTTTGCACCCCAAATTGGTACACTCATCAAATATCAAAGGAAGGATAATTTCAAACCACATGAGATGTTCTTAAAAGTTGGGTAAATTGCCTATCATTATGGCACTTGGTGCTTTAGATCATTTATTTATATTTTATATAATTTATTTTCAGTGTAATTCTTTAGCATATAGTTTCAAATGTTTTTGAACTATTCCTTTAACAGTCACTATTTCTATTCAATTCATTTCAAATCAAAAAATATTTCTGGGAGTTAGGAACAGACGTCTAAGTGAAGGCATGGTCCCTGCTCTCAAGGCGTTCACAGTAACAGGGAAGAAATATCTCTAAGATGACACAGCCCACATCGCAAGACTCTAACCAAGCAGGAGCAAGGTACCAGGACAGGACACAGTCTGCTCCAGCAGACGATATAGCGATCAGGGGTGCCATCTCTGCAGGACTCAGACTCTGGCTGATAGAACTCTATCCTGTATCACCTGGATGTTAGATAGCATTATGGAAAATGCATGGTAGGTGCCATGCAAGGTGCTTTCTTATGAAATGTGGGCTGCTGATTAAAACTTGACATTGGTGGGAAATGAATTTAGTCAAAAAAACAGGCTTGTCACTGCACCACACAAAGGACTTAAACCCTCCTAGTATCTGTCACACTGTGACCACAGGGAGGGCATCACACAAGCGCAACATCCACGTAGGCAGGGAACACGGATGTGCATTGGAGCTGCGCACAAGTGCCCCAGGGGGCAGCCCTCCTGCCCACGTGGGCTCAGTGTCTGTCTGTTGTGGCCTAGCTGTGTTCTTGGTCAGGGCACAGAATCAGTGTTGGAAAAGAGGGAAAACTACAGGGCATTTGGGGGCTAGAGGAATAAGGAGTGGGTGAGGCCACAGGGAGGAGGAGGCACAGCTCAGGCAAAGGTCCCTCTTCTCCATCTCCTTCTCCTTCTCCAGTCCCTCCGAAAGGAATCTCCAAGCCAAGCGGCTCACTCTGTTGACTTTAACTGTGCCCCCTGCCCCCCAGTCTACCTTGTCAACAAGGAAAGGATGTGATGAAATTGCTTTAAAGTGAGTGAGGCCTGCTGGACACTCCCAGGGTCAATGTTTAAGAGGGAAGAACAAATCTGACTCCATATTGGATCTGTTTCTTTTACTTTAATCTCTGTATTCTATTGCTTTTGCTACAAGTTAAGAATGTTGCCTATAGCCTGAAATATACAGGACAGCCCATTCTCAAGGCTCTCACCTTGCAAGGTGTAACACTTTCCCATTCATACAGAGATAAAAAGTTGCAGAACAGAGAATAACATTTGTCTGGTTGGAGGTTTACAGCAACATCATGACCTGACCTATGGGGACAGATGCAAGAACAAAGGCTTCCAACACCAAGAAGTTTTCACCAACCAACCACATGCCCTCCCCTTTTAGTATAAAAGAGGCCTGAATTCTAACTCAGGGAAAATGGTTCTTTGGGACACGAGTCCATCATCTTCTTGGTCTGCTGGCTCTTTGAATAAAGTCACAATTCCTTGTCCCAACAACTTGTCTCTCAATTTATTGGCCTGTCATGTGGTGAGAAGCACAAGCTTGGTAACAAACATAGTTCATTTCTAAGAGTGATACAATGTTCCTAAGGCACATGGCAGTCTAAAAACTCTTTCACACCTTTTTACCTGGTGTGGACCTTCCTGCAACACTGAGGACTATGAATATCAGTGCAGACACAACCTTCACTGTTACATAGATGGGGATGCTGAGGATGGAGACCCTGAATTACAGGCTGCCAATAACCCAGCTGGAGATGTTTTCACTGTATCCGTCTAGTTCCCATAACCCATCAAGACCCTGAGGTTGGCATCTGCCTGTGGGGGGGGCACGAAGCAAAGGGACAATGTCGCAGGAACCCAAGGTCTTCAGTTCACACCTAGGAGGCAACCAAGCTAAGTGGTGGCTGAAATGGAAGCAGTTTTCTTGCCACTAATAAAGATAAGTGTCCATCACGTCTCCTGTGTGTAGTTCATAATGTGACTGTTCACTGTTACTTCCACATAAACAAACAAAATAACAACAACAAAGGAGAACAAGACAGGAACCAGCTTGCTTCTTTCACATCAAAGAAGCCTCCCCTCCACCTCCTCCCAGGGAAGTGCCCTCAAGCAGACAGGCCACCTTTACTCATTAAACACAAGAAGATGGAGATCTGTCACCAGCTTCACTCCTCACAATTGTAGCTGCAAGTGGACTATTTAGCATTGACCGAATTCTCCGAAAAAAATTATATCTAATCGGCATTCCTGAGAAGAACTTAGTTTTTGTTTGCTTGTTTCTCTTAAATTGTAGTATGGATCATAATACTTCTACAAAACTTAGCAGGTGAAATGATTTCTCTAATAACCTTGCCCCATTCTAGTTAATAAAGAGTATTTCTTTTGTTGATGAGTTTGTTTGAGGCAATAACACGAGGCATTTCCTTCAGGGCTTTTTCTTAAGAGAAAGTATTTGAACCAAGAGAAGAAGATGATCCTGGGAAAATCCCACTGTGGCTTTTGGCCCATTCAACCCAAAACACGAGCTGGTGGCCTACTCTGCATGGGCGCCAATGGGGCACAGAGAGTGTCAGCCACCACAGCGAACATTTCTCTGTTATAGAGATTCTACCATCCGAGCCACCATTTTCATTAAGACAGAAAACACTTTCCTTTTGAGCTGAAACACACACACACACACACACACACACACACACACACACACACACGCTCTATTACTAGGAGGATGGCTCTGTCTATTACATCCTAAGCATCCTCCCAGTAAGACCCCAGCTTCTTCCCTCAGCCTTTGCTTCCCAGCATTGTCTCCTGCTGAGGGGCTAAGTCTACACCGATGTCGGTTTATGTCCTAATGTACAAATACAGCAGGCACGTGGACCTCCTGCGGGTGAGGCTGCTATGGGGCTAGGTCTCAGTTTCCCCATTTACTTCTCCCTCCCTTGATCCTCATGTGGGGACCCGCTCGAGGCCAGAGAGAGTGAACAGAAACCCGTCGTGTAGAAATGAAGCCAAAGCCCAAACACTTGGCTGACCTTATCACTGAGCCAAAGGCCTTTTCCTCCCTAAAATTGAATTCTGTTTTTGTAGTAGAAACACTTCCTGGAGCCGTGAAGAGCAGGCACTTATATAAAGCATGTGAAACAGCATCACGAAATGCCAGGCCACGTCCTGGGCTCAGCCTTCCTGCTGCACCATCCCCACCCTCTACAGGCACCGCTGATTCTGGACAGAGAAGTCATATTTGGGGCGAGGAGTCCAGTGTCTGGAAGGTCACTGGTTTTTGGTTTTGAGATAGCAAGATAGAATAGTGGATTCAAACTCTGCAGACAAAATCCTTTCTCCAAAGACTGAACCAACTAAAATGCTCACTTGACCAGATGGTCCGCCTACTCAAGCCCCTAGTCTTTATATATTGCCAATGCCTTTGGTTCTAAACAATAGGACCATAACACCTCCAGTAAAGGGTTGCTGCTAACTGGAAATTATTGTGTCTCACAGGAGAGTGCAGTAAAGGAAAAAATGGCATTTTATGTTGACATAATTATTGTGGTTTATTTTCAGAGACATAAATTGTAACAATTCAACTGACTCAACTTACATGTCGACACTCTAGACGGTAGCGTAAGAGAGAATTATCAGAGAAAATGCAACTCTTCAGCTCTTTCAAACTTTTTCAAATTTTTTTTTAATCCTAGAAGCATTTTCAAATTAAATTTTATGTGGGACTTCATCACTGGGACATAAATAAAACCTGATTTTCTGTGTGCTGCTGCCGAAAGCCTCTGCTGTCTACAGCCACAACCCCATTGCTGTCCCCCCATGTTCCCTAGGGGTCTGGGGGTGCTCACCCTGAAGCATGACTGGGTCCACTGCCCTGGCTTTGGGAGGGGGTGGAACACCTCTGCTATGAGGCTGCCCAAGTTCACATCTGGCTCTGCCACTTAGCTGTGGGGCCTTGTTCAAGTTACTGCCCCTCTCTGTGCCCTCTATAGAAAACAAAATCAATTCACAGGGCTATGTGAGATAGTTATGTAAAGGGCTAGGGTGGTCTCTAATGCAGGGTGGGTGCTCAACCCATTCAGTTATCACTGAGAGGAGGGAAGAGTGATCAACTTTCCAATGACACAAACGCTCCCAGCAGCATTGGGTCATGGGGTCGAAACTATATGTGAGAGGTAATAAAAATACAAACATAAACTCAAAATAGATTAAACACCTAACTGTAAGACCCAATACTATAAAACTCCTAGAGGAAAACATAGGCAGAACACTCTTTGACATAAATCATAACAATAGCTTTTGGATCCATCTCCTAAAGTAAAGGAAATAAAAGCAAAAATAAACAAATGGAAACTTATTAAACTTAAAAGCTTTTGCACAGCAAAGGAAACCATCGAGAAAATGAAGAGACAACCTACTGAATAGGAGAAAATATTTGCAAATGATATAACCACTAAGGGGTTAACATCCAACATATATAAACAGCTTTTACAACTCAACATCATAAAAACAAACAATCCAATTTAAAAATGGGCAGAAGAACTGAATAGATATTTTTCCAAAGAGGACATGCAGATGGCCAACAGGCACATGAAAAGATGCTCAACATCACTAATCATCAGGGAAATGCAAATGAAACACACAATGAGGTATCACCTCACACCTGTCAGAATGGCCATCATCAAAAAGAATGCAAATAACAACTGTTGACAAGGATGTGGAGAAAAGGGAACCCTCGTACACTGTTGGTGGGAATGTACATTGGTGCAGGTGCTGTGGAAAACAGTGTGGAGGTTTCTCAAAAAACTAAAAATAGAACTACCATATGACCCAGCAATTCCACTCTTGGGTATATATCCAAAAAACCCCAAAACACTAATCTGAAAAGATAAATGCACCCCAGTGTACACAGCAGCACTATTTACAATAGCCAAGACATGGAAGCAACCTAAGGGTCCATCAACAGATGAATGGATAAAGAAGATGTGGTATAGATACACAATGGAACATTACTCAGCCATAAAAAAGAGTAAAATTTTGCCATTTACAGCAACATGGATGGATTTGAAGGGCATTACTCTTAGTGAAATAAGTCAGACACAGAAAGACAAATACTGTACGATATCACTTTTATGTGGAAACTAGAATATACAACAAACTAGTGAATATAATAAAAAAGCAGCAGACTCACAGATATAGAGAACAAACTAGTGGTTACCAGTGGGGAGAGGGAAGGGGGGAGGGGCAACATAGGGATGGGGGTGTGGGAGGTACACACTATTGGGTATAAGATAGGCTCAAGGATGTATTGTACCACATGGGGAATAGAGTCAATATTTTGTAATTACTGTAAATGGAAAGTAACCTTTAAAAACTATAAAAATTTTAAATTAAAGATTAAAAAATTAAAAACTACAATTTGATAGAGAGATAGCGCTCTCTGGAAACATCTAAGTTTAAAATCCATAGGTCTGACATTATTTAAACTAGAAATTATTACACATTAGTCATATGTTACCTTTAAATTAATATTCTAAAAAATTTTGCGTGTACATTTTAAGGTGACAAATAGATTTAACTGGAAATTTTTTCACTCATTCTCATGAAGTCTATGAGCTAAGAGAAACAAACACGCTTAAGTGAGATATATGACTAAGGTGACAATTTGGAAGCTTATTTCAACGAGCCCTTCTGAACCAGCGGCTTCTGTTTTAGGAGCATTTAGCAAACGGAGTCATGAGCCCTTCTATGTAGGATGTGCGCTTTCTCTCTGAGTTTGTTCTTCCTTAATTGCTTTTGTGGGAGATTATAACCTGGGAGTCATTGACTCAGCCAGTAAAACCTCAGAGCCATCCACCGAGCTTCCAAAATGTTAAAAAACAACTGACACCGAGATTAAGATGCAAGGGACTTCCCTGGTGGCACAGTGGTTGAGAATCTGCCTGCCAAGGAAGGGGGCACGTGTTCGAGCCCTGGTCCGGGAAGATCCCACATGATGCGGAGCAACTAAGCCTGTGCGCCACATCTAGTGAGCCTGCGCTCTAGAGCCCGCGAGCCACAACTACTGAGCCCGCGTGCCACAACTCCTGAAGGCTGCGCACCTAGAGCCCGTGCTCTGCAACAAGAGAAGCCACCGCAATGAGAAGCCCGTGCACTGCAACGAAGAGTAGCCCCCTCTCGCCACAACTAGAGAAAGCCCGCAGGCAGCAACGAATTCCCAATGCAGCCATAAATAAATAAATTTCTTTTTAAAAAAAGATCGAGATGCAAGAGTTTTTATATTTTTTTCAGTTGTATTTCTGTCCTACACAAAAACCTGAGCAAAATGTTGTTTAATGATGTAATGGTGTCATTAATGTTACAGCTGTAAGGAGTTCTGGAAGATCGACCACAGGACCCCTGCTCCTCTCCCGTTAGGAACCAGCTTCATGAACTTGGACGTTCAGTTGACAGTTTGACCCAAGATCCATGATTCTCAGTGGAGGCCCATCCCTCTGGGGAAATTTTCCCCATGACCGGCGACTTTGGTTTTTCTTCCTGACACTTCCTTCCGGTGGGAAGGCAGCCTGTCCAGTTAAGTCTCCTGTCCAGAGAGACAGATGAACTTGTGTCTTGGTCTTGGGATGGGCTTTACTCTTTGAGAATCAGAGGTCCCTTCCCCCCAGTATATTTCTACCATTTCTAGCATTCCCTACCCCCCTTTTCTGCTCTGTTTTTCTTAATAACAACATCACTATCGGATATTATAACTATTTGTTCACATTTTTGCAGTCTTCCCAAATAGAATATAAACCCCAGGAAATTAGGGGGTTTTGTTGTGTTTGCTAATGCCTAGAATGTCTGGGGCAGTAACACACACAATGAATAGTTCTCAGATGTTTCTCTCATTCTTTCATTCAAAGCCTGATTGTAAGCCATTCATCTACAGAGCAAAGGGGTCTCCTCTTCTGTTGTTTGTTTGTTTTTGCTGTAATCATGGCAAGTGGCCAGGGATAAGCAAAGAGGACAGTCTGGGGGCTTGGGGGTTGAAATACAGAAGAAAAGTGGTGATTTCCTCCCTTTCATATTTTTCTCGGGGGAGATGGGTTTTTTATTCCCAAGGCTATGCAGATGGGAAGACTTCCTCTGCCCTGGTGGCCTGGTAAATGGTGGCAGCTGGGGTCAAGAGCAGAGACTGAGGCCTCGGCCAAACACTTGCAAAACAAGAAATTAATTTTTGAATTCTCTGGACTTTTTTTCCTTTGTGAGAACTGCAGCTGCAACACATTTTAATTTGCATTTGAATGCACTGCTTTTCAAAAAATCCATTATAAAATCAATCATCCTTTTTTATAGTGTGTATGAAAATCACCATTTATCAAAACTACCATTAAAGAGAATGGAATTCAAAAACAAAAAAAACCCCACAGCAAATCCTAAATTGCCTATTCAAAGGGGTAAATATACCACAATGGGCAAATTCTGAGTTTCTTTACTATCAATATGAAAAGGTGCGGTATTAATGCATGGAAATATTACCTGGGGTCTCTCCAAGACTCCCCTAAAAGCCTTTCCCCCTCCCACACTCCTGTTCCCTTTCCCCCCTATTTTATCCTCCCTTAACGGAACTCTGTCTTCAGAATGTTTCCGTCAATCCTGTATGGTGGTTGCTGCCTTGAGGGAAGAAATTCTTTCAAACAAGAACAAGAGTCATCCATCACTTTATGTTGGTCAACAGTCTCTCCCCTCTGACACAGGGCAGACCATTCACTACCGAAAGGCATGAAGTGATACCATATTTCCATGACATTATTACCTTTGGAGACGTAAAACAGGGTCCTGATGAAATAGAGTATGACGGATATGTACATTGAGGAAGACGGTCAAACCCAAGGGTCAGTGATAAGTGGCCACCATGTGTGTGGTGGAAAGGCAGGAATTCTGCATGATTATGGGGCAAAATGAAGACCTACAGGAGGCCTGGCAACAGAAGAGATGGACCTCCCAAAAAGTGAGGGCCATCAAGGACTTTGCTTCATTAGAAGTTCTAGAAAGAGACTGACCTAAGAAAATATTGCTACTTGGATTTGACTGTTTTGGGCACTTCATCTACGTTTTAAGTAATGTAGTAAAGGTCTGCCTTCTGTTGGAGTAACTACAGAAATAGCATAAATATACGGCTATTCTAGTCCTGTCCTTAATTAGCTTCGTAACATTGAAGAAGATACAGAGCTACTTTAGTTTTATACTTAGTTTGCTCATCTATAATAGAAAGGCATTACATGACATATTTTTTTTTATTGAAGTATATAATTGATTTACAAGGTTGTGTTAGTTTCAGGTATACAGCAAAGTGATTCAGTTATATATATATATTTTTTTCAGATTATTTCCGTTATAGGTTATTACAAGATATTGAACATTGTTCCCTGTGTTATACAGTAAATCCTTGTTCCTTATCTATTGTATATGTGGTAGTCTGTATCTGTTAATCCCATACTTCTAATTTATTTGTTCCCCTCCCCACCTTTCCCCTTTAGTATGTCTGTGAGTCTGTCTCTGTTTTGTAAAAAATTCATTTGTATCATTTTTTAGATCCCACATATAAGTGATATCATGTGATATTTGTCTTTCTCTGACTTACTTCACTTAGTATGATAATCTCTAGGTCCATCCATGTAGCTACAAATGGCATTATTTAATTCTTTTTTTATGGCTGAGTAATATTCCATTGTATATATGTACCACATCTTCTTAAGCCAACCACCTGTTGATGGATACTTGGGTTGTTTCCACATCTTGGCTATTGTAAATAGTGCTGCTACAAACATTGGGGTGCATGTATCTTTTTGAATTTGAGGTTTTGTTTTTTCTGGATATATGCCCAGGAGTGGGATTTCAGGATCATGTGGTAGCTCTATTTTTAGTTTTTAAAGGAACCTCCATACTGTTCTCCACAGGGCTGCATCAATTTACATTCCCACCAACACTGCAAGAGGGTTCCCTTTTCTGCACACCCTCTCCAGCATTTATTATTTGTAGACATTTTAATGATGGCCATTCTGACCTGTGTGGGGTGATACTTCATTGTAGTTCTGATTTGTATTTCTCTAATAATTAGAGATGTTGAACATCTTTTCATGTGCCTGTTGGCCATCTGTATGTCTTCTTTGGAGAAATGTCTATTTAGGCCTTCTGCCATTTTTTGATTAGGTTGTTTGTTTTTCTGGTATTGAGTTGTATGAGCTGTTTGTATATTGTGGAAATTAACCCCTGTCGGTCGTGCAAACATTTTCTCCCATTCCATAGGTTGTCTTTTCGTTTTGTTGATGGCGTTCTTTGCTATGCAAAAGCTTTTTAAGTGTTATTAGGTTCCATTTGTTTCTTTTTCTTTTTTTTTTTTGCCTCAAGAGACTATTAAGAAAATATTGCTATGATTTATGTCAGAGAATGCATTGCTATGCTCTCTTCTAGGAGTTTTATGGTGCCTCTATCTTATATTTAGGTCTTTAAACCATTTTGAGTTTATGCGGAGAAAGTGACAATGTGCTAGGTCCAAAGCTAGACCTCAAGAGAATTTGCGTGCTTTTGTTTTTTCTCTTGGAAACCTGTCCAGCTTTCATGCAGGCCAGCCAACTGGAGCATGAGAGATACAACAATATCATTCCAGCCAAGGCCATCCTAAGCCAATCAGCTGATCCATTCAACTCACCAGCTGCCCACAGAGGCATGAGAGAGCCTGGCCAGATCAGAACCCTCCAGGTGGCCCACTGACCCTTGAGAAATAACACATGATACACCTTAAGTCATTAAGTTTTAGAGACGATTGTGCAATAGTACCTAACTGACACAGATGATGGTCACTTCTGAGATTCACTGGTATGCATTTTGGATACATTTTTGTTTCAAAGAGGGATTCTTTTAACGTTGTTTCAACTGTATCTAATTGATATTAATCTTTTCAAGACTTGGTATATATCTCAACTCTATTTGTCAAAAAATAGCCAGATATATTTTTATTTTACTAATAAGCTAGTAGGTAGTTCCTAACCTTAGTTTAAGAAATAGGAATAATAGGGCTTCACTGGTGGCGCAGTGGTTGAGAGTCCACCTGCTGATGCAGGGGATGCGGGTTCGTGCCCCGGTCCGGGAGGATCCCACGTGCTGCGGAGCGGCTGGGGCCGTGGGCCATGGCCGCTGAGCCTGCGCGTCCGGAGTCTGTGCTCCGCAGCGGGAGAGGCCACAACAGTGAGAGGCCGGCGTACCGCAAAAAAAAAAGAAAAGGAAAAGAAAAGAAATAGGAATAATGGATTATGTGACTTGTAAGTCCCTATTCTAAACTTTTAGCCCAGCTATTAGTCCAAACATCCCAGAAAGTTTCTAGGCATGCAGAATAAATTTTGGAGCATTGCTTGCAATGTTGCCTATTATTATAAATACTAGGTGAATTTCTTCTGTTGTGAATGAATTTAGGTGAATTTACTTATTGGATAGGAATTGAGCAGAGATTCTTCACCCATGGTGACATCAAAGATTCCGGTGCCAACATTATTATTCGAATGGTGAATTTATGGCATTTATAAACATGATACATGCTCACTATAAAACATCCAAGCAATCCAGATAAGTATAAAGAGAGCAATAAATCATCTCGAATCCTCAAAAACACTAGTGTTGTCATTTTGTGAATATCATTTCAGAGATTTCTCTACTCAGATATAGAAACAGAAGGATGAGGAAGAAGATAAAGAGATTTTTCAGTATAGTTTCAGAACATACATTTTTTTTTTTAAATTTTTTTTCGGTACGCGGGCCTCTCACCACCGTGGCCTCTCCCATTGCGCAGCACAGGCTCCGGACGCGCAGGCTCAGCGGCCATGGCTCACGGGCCCAGCCGCTCCGCGGCATGTGGGATCTTCCCGGACCGGGGCACGAACCCGCGTCCCCTGCATCAATTTACTTACTGGACAGGAACTGAGCAGAGATTCTTCACCCATGGTGACATCAAAGATTCCGGTGCCAACATTATTATTCGAATGGTGAATTTATGGCATTTATAAACATGATACATGCTCACTATAAAACATCCAAGCAATCCAGATAAGTATAAAGAGAGCAATAAATCATCTCGAATCCTCAAAAACACTAGTGTTGTCATTTTGTGAATATCATTTCAGAGATTTCTCTACTCAGATATAGAAACAGAAGGATGAGGAAGAAGATAAAGAGATTTTTCAGTATAGTTTCAGAACATACATTTTTTTTTTTAAATTTTTTTTCGGTACGCGGGCCTCTCACCACCGTGGCCTCTCCCATTGCGCAGCACAGGCTCCGGACGCGCAGGCTCAGCGGCCATGGCTCACGGGCGCAGCCGCTCCGCGGCATGTGGGATCTTCCCGGACCGGGGCACGAACCCGCGTCCCCTGCATCGGCAGGCGGACTCTCAACCACTGCGCCACCAGGGAAGCCCTACATATTATTTTTAATTTGAAACGTATTACATTTAAAAATCCCTGATTTTATCTAGAGAAAAAAGAGTCAAGGAAGAGTTCAAATTCATATGAATATTAATTAATTCCCTTGGAACTAGTTTCTCAAAGTTTATTCAAGACCTAGAAAAGATTAGAGAATCAAATGCCTCTTATGTATCTCTCAGACCTTTCCGGCCTCACCTCTCCCCTGCGGCAACTTTGCATGGGTATGGACCCATTTTATAAAGATACGATATGACGGTGTGTCACTATTTGCCATGCTGTGGCTTTCAACTCCTAGTCTGGGGTTTTCCTGTGAATGTCACATCAGGATCCTACTCAGCACATACATGACCCAAAAGGGCAGAGGAGTTAACACCCAGAGGAAGATTTTTTGACCAATGGAAAATGAGAGCCAATGTTAAATTTTTCCCCTCTTTCTCCATGATCCCTAAGCAGGGGAGTCTTGAGATGCAGTTTATATACTTCTCAGGGCCACGTTCCTATGCATCGCGCAGTCCTCACTCTTAGCAACAGCCCACCTGATGACACATTTGTACGCTGTCTCCCCATCTTGCCTACCTCACTCATCACATTCCTAAGTCTAGTTCTCTGGAACTGTACTTACTCCAGTCATAACTACAGGGCTTTTTAGTGTTGAATTCATTCTAAGACATTCATACCAGAAGTGGACCTAGGTCATTAGGAAAGCAGATCTTCAAGACAGTGTTTGGATATTCTTGAGTTTATCGATAGCAATAAGGATCCCGCTGCTGGTGGTAAGTGGAGCGGCACTCATAACCCGGGCATGCAGTGGCATCGCAGGTAGTTAGTTGGGACAAGGTACAGATGGAAGGTGAGGCATCGGGATTGTAACATATAGCATTAGGGAAATAATTTTTATAAGGATTGTGAAGTGGTTCAGCTTCATTAATGACACTGGAAACATTTTTAAAGTAAGTAAAATAGGCTCAGGGCATCAAAATGCTAACTTAAGACCCTCTCTGAAAGCCAAAGGATCTCTTTAGCACTAGACTCGGAAGCTGTCACCTCCTACAGTCTTACGAGAGACTGTTTGAAAATGAGGTCCGGAATCTCACTGTAAAGTGGCAGGACTGCCAAAGAGACCAAACACACAGCCTTGACAAATCACTGATAGGAAAATAGTGGGAACCTGAGATGTAGGATGGGGACATCTGGATGGATGAGCCTGAGAATCCTTAAACCCCCAATTCTACTTAAATGTTAAGTATGCAACAGCAGAATCTTCCCTGTCGTCAGAGAGGGGCAGTTTCTCCTGGCGTGAAGAATAAAGCAGGACGTCACCTGAAGCCAGGTGACGCTCGTTTTCATTACGATGTGTCATCACCACTCTTTCTACATTCCAGAGCAACGCTCATCCTTCCTGGCTTGGGTCATGCTAAGGACTAAATGCAATTATTGGCCTGGAGGTAAATAAATTATATGCTAAAAGGGATTGCAGGAGCTGGCTAGTTTTCCCAGGAGAAACTGGGCAACGTGTGTGGGAGTCCATCTTAAGGATGCCGGACCATGGGGGGTGGGGCGGGGTATAAAAGCTGGTGAGAGGAGAAATGATTGACATGGGGGCGCTTGCGACATACATGAGCCGGTGCTCTGGCCAGGAGTTCTGAAGGTCATCTAGTATCTGCTGGGATGGATCCTGGAAGTTTAACATGATATTATCCCACAGTAAATGAGATGGAGATGTTAGATTTTCCTTGACTTTTGAAGAAAGAGTTAGAGTATAAAGGAAAATGGGAACAGTAGAATGGATTTATTATGTAAGATCTGAGAACCCACCACCAAAAATGTTTCCCAAGAGGGCCCCAAGGACATCTCTTCACTAAGGTAATAAGGAATGCATTCACAGGAGGGCATCTGGATCTTTCAGAAGCTCTTCCAGAGCTGATGCTGGAAAGTGCTGTCGTGAAAATGGGCTCCATGGAATCAATGAGGACGACTCCAGAATTGCAGGGACCTAATGGAAGTTTTTACTTCCAAGATCTGTTCTGATGGAAATAGTGGAAATAGTTCCCACTATTTTCCTATCAAAGGTCAAGGCAGTACATAAAACTGGACCTAAATTTTAGGTCTCGGACTACATCAGGGGCCTAGAAGGAACACGGCTAGAAGTGCGGGAAAAGTAAGTGTGGGGTATATGCCTGGACCTACACAGAATGGACCCGAAATATGGGGATCCCTGGATCTCACGTTAACACCCACGGGAGAGTGAGTGCCCGCCAGGAAGAAGGTACTAAACAACACACTGAACAGGGTGATCTGACCTGCGGACGCCAGTCAGCCTCCCTCTTCGGCGGCTCCAAAGCTTGCAATGGGCCTATGCATATAGTGGCCATGGGGGCAGAGACAGAGGCTCTGAGCGTTGCATGAAAGGACAGCATGGGTGCCATCTCACCAAGGAAGATGGAGCTACTGTCAGAGCTGAAGGCCCAAAGGGTCAAGAGCTGAGCGCACTGATACAGCACCACTTCTCCACGAGCAGCTGGCCATCTGGTGGCAGATAAACTGTGCCAAACCTCCATTCTGGAGGGGGGAGGACATCAGTCCTTGTGCTCACTTCAGATTTCGGTTTTCCGTTCCTTTCTCTGCCACCAGCACCACTATTTGAGATTTTACACATTGCCTGATATTCCACACAACCTGACCTCAGTCCCAGGGAGCAGGTTATGGCAAATGAGGTGCAGCAAGGAGCAAAAGACAAGGGGATGCACTGGTCTTACTGTGTGTTTATCATCTAGAAACATCCACGCTCACAGTACGATACAGTGTTAATGATTCAGTCCACACATCGAGCACCCAGATCATAGCTTTTGTATACCATTTTCCATTTAAACGATCTGGGGAATCTTGGAAAAATCACTTATTCCAGGACTGGTCCAGGTAAAGTTTTTAAAAGATGAGCCTGGAACAACTTTTTGTTCCGTGAAGTAAGGAAGCGCTCCTAAGAGAATGGGAACACATCATGACGACACAGGGCTGGCTTGAAGGGGCACTTGTGGCCAAACCTGGGAACCTTAATATTAGTGATTACAGACACAGAAAACAAACTTATGGTTACCAGAGGGGAAGGGGGAGGGATAAATTAGGAGTTTGGGGTTAGCAGCTACACACTACTATATATAAAATAGATAAGCAGCAAGGACCAGTTACTGTATAGCACAGAGAACTATATTCAATATCTTGTAATCAACTATAATGGAAAGGAATCTGAAAAAGAATATATCTGTATATAACTGAATAACTTTGCTGTACAGCAGAAACTAACACAATGTAAATCAACTACACTTTAATAAAAAAAATCAGTGCTTAATTATAATCTATTGAATAAAGTAAGAATCCATGAGAATAAGAAGAAAGGAAGGAGAGAAGGAAAGAAGGAAAAAAGGAGGGAGGAAAGGAGGGAGGGAGGGAAAGCTATTCCTTGAGTAAAATGTCAACTAACCAGTGAAACAGTGAGGAGTTGGGAGACAATCATTTTTTGAACATCGTAGTATATTGATTTAGTCAAGAATAATCAGCGGCCACTAAACTAGTTTGTGAGCATTTGATAAGGCAGACAATATCTATAGAGTGTCAAAGAATTTCTCCGCAGATTACTAATAAATTACAAAAGGAAAAGTCAGTCACATCATATGGAAAAAAACCTGGCAGATACCGCCCTTAGGAAGTGTTCAAATTAACATAACAACGGGACAAACCAAGAAAGCATAGGCTTGTGTTTCCTAATGTGATGCAATGAGAAGAACACAGTATCTTTTATGTTGCAATTTTTCCAAAAGTAGATAAACGGAATGGAATCATAAGGGCATACCATGAAAACACAAACTCAGGACATCCTAACTGTCCTGTTCTCTTTAAAAATGATAATGTTAAGAAAGACCAAGAAAGACTTAGGAATCTTTCAGATTAAAGGAGATTAAGGAGACATGAAAATGAAATATAATGTATGATTCTGGTTTGGCTCCTAGCCTAGAAAAAATTTCTAAAAGAGACATTACTGGGACAGTTGGGTAAATCTGAATAAGGTCTGTAGTTATGCGAATGACATCCTAGTGATTAGGAAATCCATATATACTAAAGCATTTAGGAGTAACCAGGCATAATTTCCACAATTTACAAATTATTGAGAAAAAATGGCAAAGCAAACATGGCAAAATTATATCAAATACTGAATGTGAATGAAGGATAGAGGAACTTCTTTGAATTATTTGCACAGATCTTTTATAAATTGGAAATTATTTAAAAATGAAAACTAACAAAGAACATAGCTCTTGCCAACCTAGGAATGTGGATCTGGGGAACTGGCTGTCAGAATAAGTATGACACTGAACCGAGAACTCCACCCACTGAATGCAGGGTGTCTTAGTTTTATGGGAAGAAGAATGTCTATCGGATTCCTGCTCTGGATGGCCCTGGAATTTGTATCTAAGGTCCAGGTTGGACAGACTCATCCAATATTCCGGGATTAAAACTGACTGCAGTGCTCAAAATTAGTTCCTAGTTGTTATAGTTCCCTTTTATTTTGACCTAAGGATTGTTTATGTCTTACCAGATCATCAATGGATTTAATTAAGACTCTGCAAATCTTCTCTTAGTTTTTTTGTTTTAATTTTTCAGTAACAGGGTCCATCCAGCTGCTTAGTCTGTTGCCTTCTCAGAATGGAAGTCCCTTTCCTTGCTTTCTGGCATTGAGTGTCACTATGGAGAAACCTGAGATCGTCCTGTTTCTTTCTCTTTTTCTTTTGAAGGTGGCTGGTGTTGACAGCAGGAAACCTAAAAATAAATCTTTTTTTTAAAAAAACTTACAGCTCAATAATTTATTCATAGCATGTCTGTATACCGATACTTCCTGATATACAGCATGCTCCTTTAATCTGCAGATTCCACTCTTATTTAAAGAAAATAGTTCCTATAAATTTTATGAGGACTTTCGCAGCTTTCTGTTGTTGGATTCGCTGAGGAATTGTTCGTATGTGAGGCTGTATTTACCGCTCTTATTATCCTCACTCTAAAATTTTTTTTTTATTGAAGTATAGCTGAGTTACAATGCTGTGTTAATTTCTGCTGTACAGCAAAGTGATTCAGTTATACATATATATGTACATATATGTGTGTGTGTGTGTGTGTGTGTGTATATATATATATATATATATATATATATATATACATATATTCTTTTTCAGATTCTTTTCCAGATATTGAATATAGTTCCCTGTGCTCTACAGCAGGACCTTGTCGTTTATCCATCCTATACGTAATAGTTTGCAGCTGCTGACCCCAAACGCCCAATCCATCCCTCCCCCACGCACTCACTCGAAATTTTTTAAAACTTTTCTCTGTACCTAAGCATTCCCTTATTGTCTCATGTCACTCCTCCATCCAACCAACTGGATTTTCAATCATGTCTATTTTTTTCCTCGAGGTATCTAATTTATTTATCAGAAAGCACACACATATATTCTTTATGATACAACTAGCTTACTGATTAGATAAATAATGGCGTATTTTGTGTTCTCAATTTACTTGCTTAGCTCTCTCCTCTCTTCATCATATTTTTATAATTTAATTTCTCATTTAATCCCTTAATTGAAAAGATTTTTAAAAAATCAACTTTCTATGTTTTATTAAGTACCCTTATAGTTAAAATCATTCCTAGAATACCTGCTCTGGATGACACTTTCTTCCTGAATCATTTTTTTTGTCTTTTATATGTTATGATCCTTCCTTCCTCCTGTATTGTGTTCACCCCCACCCTGCGTGTGTGCCTGTACGTGTGCGTGTGCGTGTGTGTCTCTCGCTCTCTAGCTCATTTATTTTGGCCATAGTATGTTCGTCTAACTCTAATAATAATGTTTGCTTTAATTTTCTTTTTGCATACTTAATATTCATCACTTTGTCCACAACATTTTTGGGCTCTGACACATGAATGCACCCTGACAATTTTTACCTTAAAACGAACCAGATCCTCTCCCCGTCCAACCAGTTATAGCTAAAAGGCTGACTACGGCTTTCCATGAACTTTTCTGTATCCTAAAGGCTCTGGTGCAGGGGAGGCCCTGTTTAAGAGGGATTTAGTTTTTTTCTCTCTCTCAATCTCTTTCTCTGTCTCTGAGACTGATAAAGATTCTCTTTGACCAAACTTCAGACAGACTCCTCTGAGCCCTCTTTTTGACAAGGACTCATCCTCGGACACTTGTTTTCTGCCTGTGTAGCCCAGTGTAGCAAGAATCCTATTAAATCAGTTTAGTGAGAATCCCCCTGCTCCCCGGCCTTGATAGCTGACCCCCCGTGGTATCTGATCCAGGCCCTCATCCCTCACCTTTGATGTCTAAGTCCTCGGCCTCCCTTCAGCAAGTATCCCGTTCAGTCGATTTAGCAAGAATCCTCTCACTCTTGTGTCGCCTCTTAGTAATTCCCCATCCACCAGCCCCCCACCCCACTCCCGGGCTATAAATTCCCACTTGTCTTGCTGAGCTCAGCGTTGAGCCCCATCTCTCTCCCTACTGCAATAGTCTCGACTTGTCTTCCTAACAATTTAGCAAGTGTCAGAGTAGTTCTTTCTTTATCGAGATCCATGACATGACACATTATATATTCTATCATTTATTAGTTTGTGCCTACACGTCCTACTAGAACATAAGATCTAGTAGGAAGGAGATTGATTTTTGCTCTTTTTCATCAGTGAGCTTCTGGCACCTAGAATGGACTTGAGACACAGCAGACACTTAACATTCACTGATTAATGTACGAATGAATGGATGTGAGAACCTCAGTTACTTTATTTCACCGAGCCTGCAGTACTTTTCACTCTTTCTGAACTGAGAAACAGTAGGTAAACCAAATGAATAACTTTCAATGGCGCCGAAAGGTAGTATGTAATAAATGTTCGATATAAATCCAATAGTGGTAAACAGCCTTGTTCTCCCAACTCAAAATCGGGTTCTGTGTATAAAGTGACATACCTTGGAGTACCTTCTCTTCTCTTGTAGCTGTCCCAATGGTAGACAGAAGTTTCAATTTTCCCTTTGAATTGTTAAAGGGCTGCTCCAAATTGTAAGCTATTAGGGAGAATTTTTAGGATTTCCTTGACTCTCCTTTCCTCATGTTTGCTCCTGGGGTGAGGACGGGGCAAGATGTGGGCTACAATGAGCCACATTACAATCACCTGTTTCTTTCTCTTTTGCTGTCCTTTCTATAAGGGACCTTATTCATAGTTTATACATTGTATGTTGTATTGGACCTCTCTCCTTGTCTGCTTGTTGCCATTGAATCTTTGACTGCGTGTTTATTTATTTACCAGGTACTTGTGGGAGGGAGATGATGTGGGCTGGCTTCATTCTTCGTTCACGGTCGCATGGCCTCTTCTGCTGTCTTGAATTTAAATCTCCTTATCTTGAGTCAGGAAGATTTGTTTCTGAAGCTGGGTGGGAAAGACACTGGATTTGGGAGTCAGGAGCAAATTGCGTTCCTGGCTCTAACCGGCAAGGCAAATTCTCACTGTCTGTTTCCTTTACTCCCAAGTGTGGATAAAGCCTGCCCTTGGCAGTGTACAGAGTCGTAATGAGGACAGAATCAGACAACAGACACAAAAAAACACTTTGAAGGAAATTACGGGATCTCCAATCATAAGAGAATATTACAATATTAATATTCTCTTTTATTTGCTTATGGAAACTGGGCCTTTCCCCGGAGTAAGAATTGTGAGTGTTCAGTCTCATGAGGGATTCAGGCTTAATTGGAAATCTTACCGCGACATTGCCTTCTGGAAACTTCCCTGAAAAGTCCACCAAAGTATCAGTGATTATGTCGGGAGGCCATTTGGCAAGACCTGGATTCACTGGGTGATGGTAACACTTCCCCGAGATATAACGTCACCCAGACAGGGTGTTATGTTTTCAGTTTGCTTTTCTCACTGAGCAGATCTAATTTTTCTCTGTTGCAGTCTAAAGCTTTAAAGCAAATCAGTTTGAGTTTGTGAGCCAGAAAAATTCAAATGTAATATCAAGGCAGTCCCCACCAGCCAACAGTTCTCTTCGTCCAAGATGGAGTTAAGCCAACGCAGATTTTCAAGGTGACAGACACCACCATGAGTTGATGGGCTCAGCGTCTGCTCTGCCAGCCTGAAAGCTTTCCCAACTGAATCACACTTTCTTTTCTGACAGCCACAGGTGAAAGGGAAAGTAAGAACCCCAAGCTAGTAGCTAGTTAATAAATTTGTAAAATAGGTCTAATTTATATTTATTACTAAGCTTTTGCCTTTATCTAAAGGGACATGTAAGAAGATGATTTTGTTCTGTTATGCGTATGGATTTGAGAAAAAAATCCCGTGTTTTCTATCCCTCTGACTCAGAGCTTATTTTATCTGGCAGGACTGACCTCGTGGTCTTGGGATATTTGTGCTAGATTCCTTCATTCTTTCTCTTCGTCTGTGTTAAGAAAATCACTTGTCAGTTTGGGGCATTCTTCTGTGGAAAGGCTCTTGTTAATAACTGTGTGCTTCCTCTCCCTTTTGCAATGAAAACTACTGCCCTTATCTCCCTATATCACAGTACCCGGGAGAACCCAATCACGCCGGAAGCTCTCCTTTGCTTTTTTCACTCCAAGAGTTACCAAGGAGGCCCTTGGTAGCCTGCTTGAGTCTCTCAAGCCTCAGGGGTAAGAGGAAAGTCAAGGGCAAGGCCACAGGATCCACCTTAGCTTGCCACCTAAGCTCTCGGAGAACTCTCTCATTCGCATCTTAGCATTTTGTTCATTTTAAATACGTAATGCACATGTATTGGCGGGACAAATATTTAGCAGAGCTCTCAAGAAAGTTGTGCGTGTTTTCCTTGGATACGGTTTATTGCTAATATTGAAAAGCTGGCTCGATTTTAAGAGAAGAAGAAAACTAGTATTGAGCGTCCAGCCAAGACCCCTGGGCGCGCAGTGCGCGCAGGACGCTGGACAGCTCCGAGCCGAGCATCCCCCGCGGCTGCTGCGCCCTGTCCCCTCCGGTCGCCGCCCTGATGTCCATCCCTGCACTGCCCTGGCTGGGGCCTTATTACATCTTCCTCTACAGCCTTCGGTCGAACTCTCCGTGTCCTTGTGGAGCCCAGGGACTCTGCCCGCTTCTCTCGCGGGCAGGTGTGGATGTGGCCACGCACCGGGTTTCCGGTGGTTCCCGTGGACCCCGTGGCCCCCTGGCGCTTCTTTCGGGCGCTGAGCTAGGCTCAGGAATCATCCGCTTTTAAGCCATCGGTACAATCTGCCGGCGAGCGCGGAGACAGTTTGCACCGCCAGCTCATTATCTGCTGTCAAGACGTCCCATTTCCCCTCCCCCTCCGCGGTCACAGCTCCCTGCGAGCGGTGGCAGCATCGTTATCCAGCTCGTCCTGGGGCTGTGGTAACCTCGGCACTTCTGCCGGCGTCTCGCCAAGGTCCCTCGGGGCCCTACTTGGCTTATTTGTCAGACTTTTCTGATTGGCGCCCATTGGACACCCAGGGCCTCCTAAGGCAGGAGAAGCAGAACAGAAGTCAGAAGCTGGAAAAGAGGCAGGTCTTACACTCTGCAAAGGCCCAGAAATGAATATAGTCTCCTTGTGCCGGTGAGGGACACTCTGGCCCTGCCGTAGTTTATCTTATGTTTTAGTGGAGGGGCCAGGTGGTCAATAATTTGTATTAAGAAGAAAGGCCGGCAAGGAGGCAAGGAGCCCATGTCTACCCAAGAAATGTTTACTAACACCTACTAAGTGCCTAGCTGTGTGTCCAGAATCATGAAGGCTATAAAGCCCTTTGGGGTTTACAACTGTTAGCAGCATGCAAACCTTGCCTCTTCAAGACAACAGAAAAACCACGTGGAGTATTATGGAAGCACAAGCTGAATCACGCCTCATAGGAATTCAGAGAAGGGACCAGTCTGGGTTGACAAGGATCAGGGAAAACACCACGAAAAAGGAGAGATTTCAGCTGAAACACTGAGGGACCATCAAAGATGGACTGATGGAAGGAGGAGAAACAGGCTCTGTCAGGAGCCAGAAGTAGGAACCAGGATAGGGAAGGAGAGATGGGAAGCCAGAAATACGAACCAGGATTAGGAGAAAGAGGGAGGCACCTTTGTCTCCTTCTGTTTCCTGCTTCTACTCTGGGAGTTTATGTTCACGATGGTGGTTGGAGTCCTGAGAAGTTAATTCTCAGGAATTAATTAAGTTAATTAATTCTATCAATTAGATTCTCCTTACGGCTGTCAAGTGGAAAGGCAGGGAGAAGCTTTTGGCAACAAAAATTAAACCAAAACAGGATATCCTGTTGGCTCTCCCTTTGTCAGAATTCATGAAAAAGGGCAGATAAAAGCGAGGATTGGATGTAGTGTAAACTTGGGCTTTGTGAACGCAGCCCTGCTTTTCCCCATCCTCAAGGTCAGTCCTGTGTAGAAAATAAGTCTGGTTATCATTTTAAGACACTCGGTTACTTTCTGGACATTTTCGATTATTTATTTTCTTTGCCTTTAACAGCTCAGTTGTTAATCATAACATATCTAATATGCTGTGTAATATATAACAGGTGTTTTACAAATACACGTTGACTACACTGGCCCCACTATTCAGATATGAAAGCTTCCACCACAGGCATTTTCATGTAAACGTACAATACTTTGGATCTCTGGCCTCATCACGCTAGTAACGGAACATGCTTTGTCTTCCTTCGCTTTGGCACTGATTTGCCAAATTAAATTAAATGTCCTCTCCATCCTTCCTTTATCTCCCAAACCCGAAGTATTAAATGAGATTAATATATATTAATGTAATATATGGTAGGCACTTAATGTGTATTTAATGTGAGTCACGAATAAAAAATATTTGGTCCACTCTGTAGACACGTGAATTGTAATTATATTCCTCCAGTGGAGACGCAGTCATTCCCTTCTCCAGGGCGAGGAGAGAGGGATTTCTGAGACCTCTTGTGTAAAGCGGGTAGGGGGTGGGAGGGCCTGTTTCTGGTGACTATAGGATTGGGGTGCTCCCTGCAGCACTTCCTTTAAGATCGGCCACGGGTCATATTTGAAATGGAGGAGTTCCATCCGGTGTACTCTCGTCTAGCACCTGCAGGGGACCCTCATGGTGAGGGTGAGAGCAAGGTTTGCTCAGAGAGATTCAGCACAGCCCCTGATGGAATCAGGCGCGCCGCGCTGCTCAGAAGCTGCTGTGTCCTTAGAAAAAGGGGGTGGGGTTATTTTCCCTTAGGGACCTAGAGGTAGAGGCGGTTTAAACTTTGAATGGTTTCCCCAAAAGAGCCTTTTGGACTCGTACGGCCTGGGATAGCCCTCTCTGTGGTGTAACTCTACGTCCGCAGCTGAAAACAGTCACTCCCAATATTCCTCCACGACTCTCACACCTAAGGGAAAAGCAATAGATGCTTCCCTGACTCTGGGTCAGGTTCTCAGGATTGTGCTAGATAGTGGTTGTGGTACCCAAGGGGGATAGTTGTCAAGGAGGAAGACCCCTTCTGGGAGGACGTCTCCTCTCCCCCATTCAGTCATCCCTACAGGAACTTGTCTGGAGATGCCTCAGAATGAGGGGGTTAAGCCCTCAGACTTTTTGCTGGCGTGATTATTGCTTGTAAGGATCCTTGATTTTTCTTATTCTCTGATCTTCCCAAACCACCCTACACACTCAGATGTGATGTAGTGAAGCTGTGACTTCTCTCCCTCGGTGCAAAGCCATTACCCGCAGGGATGAGGCCCTAGCGTGCGCCTCTGAGAGTTCCATTATGTTCTAGATCATTATCAAATATACCTGAGGGATGAATGGAACCAGGCATACTAGACTCCTCCATAGGCCCGATTCTCAAAGGGGAGGGTTATTCCAGGCATTCTGGGGAGGCCTTGAAAAAATGAATTCTGACAAGTCAGATACGTATGTGTTTCCCAACCACACCCTACCCATGTTGGACAACTCTTAGATAAATTAAGGCAAAAAAAATAGTTTTAATATATTTTTAGAATTAAAATAAATGGCCCAGATGATCCACTCTTTTTTCAATCTGTTTTACAGCAGTAGAATCTGAATATCAGAAACAAGGTTGTTTACTCCAGATTTTGTAACGGGATTCAGAAAATTCTTTTGGTTTTCTGTCCATTGTCTTTTCCACGTCATCTTAGCTGTCCGTGGTATTAACCTCATTCTTGATAAGAGTCATGAGTTATGGTGACCAAGGTGGCCTTCACGTACCCCTCAGCTTGACTAAACTTTACTGGTCTCTTCCTGACACTTGGCCCCTGCCCCCCTCCCCCCACTTTTCTTAGAGCATTTTCTTTAGAAAACTTGTAAATCCTTTCTCTGTCCCTTAGATATGTAAACCCTTTTAAAAGCTTCCTGCCTGTTTCATGACCCAGGGCTGTCTTTCTCAACGACCTGGAGCCATCCTTTTACAGTGTAATTATCAAGGGAGATAGTGCCCCATCTCTGGTCCCTGTGGAGGTAGGAGCCTAACTCTTGTGGACACTTTCCTCCAAATTGTAAAGCTACCTCCTGTTACAAAGAAACAAGAAGGCTTATTTTTCTTTTGGGAAAAGCCAATTCTCAGACAGATGTCCTAGGTTCCCTTCCCCCACCCCAGATCACAAAAACTCTCCCACATTTGTGTCAGCAGAGCTAAGTTCAGACTGTGCTCTGGTCTCTCCATCCTATGGCAATAGCTTTGAATAAAGTCTTCCTTACCTCGTTAACTTTGGGGCACTTTCTGCTTTGACAATGGTGAAGACAAAAGAAACATATGATACTGTAAGTCGACTATACTTCGGTTAAAAACGACAAAAAATAAAATAAAATAAAATAAAAACGACATCGACTACGACAAAGGCTTGTCTCTATGTTTTTTTCCAGATCTCAGTGCTCCATATTTTCCCAGACGACCAAAGTGGCCCTAGGATTTTGGAAGTTTTTGAGCACAGCACCCTATACTTTTTTCATGGGGCCACTTATTATAAACTGCAATGTTGTGGCAGTTTCTGAGTTGTTTTAAATAGTTTAACGAACGCCAGATTTCAGCATACTTGTGTCTTTTAGCTGCCTAAGCCAAAGGGAAGTTTGATGGCTAAGAAGCTATAGAATAAATACAGTTGTAGGTAAGAATGAAAATAAGATAAGTAAAACTCTACAAAATCCTGCCAGGGATGGAGAAAGGAGAGCCCGAGACAACCATGTGTATTAACCATGGCCACGGTCACGCTGTGCTTTGAAGCATGAATGGAACTCATGTCATCAGTAGCCCACTGGAGTGGATCTATGTTCCCTGAGGCCCATCTACTGCAGGTTAGGCCTCTCTAAGTCTCAGGGGTCCATAAGAGGCTCCCAGCCATTGAACCAGGAAGGCCTATGGCCTTGACACTCCCATTTCACTAATGTGGCTAGACCAAGGCTCCCAGACCACTGCCTCCAGCTTACCTGTCCGTGGGCCACTTGCTTATTCCACACACACTCCAGCTTACCTTCCTAACTGATTCTTTTTCACCATCAGTTGTCTTCCTTTCTAGTGACTCACTCAAGTTCAAAACATAGGAGTTATCCACCACTTACTTATATTGGTTAGAAGGTCCTGCAGATTTCAGGTACATGGTTAAAGTACCCATCCCATCCTTTCCTGCACTACCATGTGATCTATTTCATGTCCTCATCTTTTACTACCTAGACTAATATATGATAGCCTCCCACTGGGTCACCCATCTGTACTCTTTATCAAAAATATTTCCTCTGCCCAGCTGGAAGAATAATAGTTTCCAAATACAAGACCAACCATGTCATTCCCTTACTAAAACCCTCTCCAGTGCACACAGAGTAACATCCAAGCTTCTCAGCCAGGCTCACTGACCCTTTCTGACTTGGCCTCTCTTGCATCCCTCTAGCTCTTTCCCGGTCCCAGGTTATTTCTAACAATACTGACCTATGTGTCACTTCCTGGACACGTCATGCTGTTTCAAGCTACCAGCCCTTCACTCACACAGGCTCGCTTTCCATCAGTCTCTGCCTTGCACGTAACTAGACCGTAACTCTGAATTGTCTGTAGTTCCCAATAATTTTATGCCCCTTTTTTATGGGAAGCTGACCCTTGGATTGAGTGCAAATAAACGATCCCTAAGAACTGGATGAAACACTTCCTCTTCCTCGTCCCAGTAAACGTTTCCTAAGGCTCAGGTTTCCTTAGCAACAATATGAAGGAGTAAGGACCTGGTGGGTACCACCCACCTCCCTCAGCTCTGCCTCCAGCTGGTGCCCTGCTGAGATCACAGGAGTTGCTTAGCGGTGCACCCTGCCCTATCATGCTTCCCTCACTCCCTTTTCCTGAGCGGACCCCTTCAGTAAATCACATGGAGAAGAATCCTTGTCTCAGCCCTGCTTCTAGGGAACTGTACAGAAGAACAAATCTTGGCCTCTACCCTAAAGAATGAGTAGTTTACTAAGGGAAAAAAACAAGAAGACAAGCTCATATTCACCGTGGTAGGTAGCATTTGAAGTGACGAGGAACGGGTTCAATAGGTTGGAATTTCCACAGAAATGTTTCTTCCTGTTATTTCCTCCTCCTGGAATGTTCACTTGCCCTTTAAGCTTATTTCCACAGTAGAGTTCAGGATATAAAGACAGAACTCAGTGTGTAACGTATGAACTCTCACAATTATCATATAGATCTTTATTTGTAGATTAATTGGAAATAGCAGCGAAAATATTTTTTAGAAAATACAATTTTTATAAACTATTTTTATTTTTCTTAAGATACATTTTTCATAAAAATGTTTTTTATAAAAAGTATTTTATCATATGGCAATGATACCAGTGTATTTTCTAGGTAATACCTTCTGGTCTGCTCTTCCTTTGAACGAGTCATTTTGTAAAAACTGATTAAAATTCAAGGAATTGGCCGGGAGGTCTACATTTCAAATTGTAGTGATTCTTGCCTTAAAGTCTTTTGGTATAGTCCAAATCCCCTGACTTCTTTAGGGTGCATTAGGCATTGCCTCAGTCTAGGTTATAGTTAAATAGATGTCTATTTCCCTTCTTTAATCTAGTTCACCTAACCTCGCTTTTCTGGATCAACCAAAGTACTACCTCAGCCCTGATGCAAACTCTCTAATAGGATTTGAATAAGGTACTGCTATATAAAACCTTTGAAAAATGATTGGATCTCAATACTAGGACATGGAATTCAGAGATGTGTTTATCCTTTAGCCTCATCTTAAATGTCTGGTTATATTCCCTAGGACAAATGCCATTCCTATTAAAAGAAATAAAACGAAGAAAAATACTTCATTTTAAGAGAGTTTTATAAGGGAACCTTCTTCTAAAACTAAAAGTTTCAAGTACTAAAATAGGTCTAATTTATCTGGTTTAATCTCCCACTTGTATTGGGATTAAAAACCAGTAATCTGTCTTAATACAAACTAATGAGGTAGTATACATTTGCTGGTTCTAGGAGCAATGTACACTTATTGTGGAGAACTCTTTAAATACACAAAATACATAAGAGAAAATAAAAGGTAAATATCACCTACAGTTCTTTCTCCTGGAAATAACCACTCAATACGTGGTTCATTTTCTCACAATCTTTGTTTGCCCTATGTAGCAATTTAAAACATAATTGTAATTAAAAATGTATATAGCTTTACATTAATTTTAAAATGTTATTGTTTAATCAACATTTTTAAAAAGTATTATTTCCTTTCATCCAATATTGCCATCTTTAAGGATTTTTCCTCCCAGCTTTACCAAGATATAACTGACATATCTCACTGTACAAGTTGAAGGTGTACAGCATAATGATTTGACTTACATACATTATGAAATAATTGCCACAGTATGTCTGGTGAACATCCATAATCTCAGACAGATTCAAAATAAAAGAAACAAATGTATTTTTTCTTGTGATGAAAACTCTTAGGATTTACTCTCTTAAGAAATTTCACATATAACACACGGCTGTGTTAGTTGTATTTATCATGTCGTACATTAAATACCTGGTACTTATTTATCTTATAACTGGAAGTTTGTACCTTTTGGCTATCTTCATCCAATTCCTTCTCCCTATACCCTGTCTTTGGTAACCATGAATCTGACCTCTTTTACTATGAGTTTGTTTGTTTGTTTTTGAAGTGTAATTGACCTGCAACACTGTGTTAGATCTTGGTGCACAGCATAGTAATTAGATATTTCTATACATTTCAAGATGATCACTGTGATAAGTCTGGTACACTGAGAGCTAGCAACACTGATGAAAGAAATGAAAGACTTAAACAAATGGAAAGAAACCTCATGCTCATAGACTGGAATACTTAATATTCTTAAGAAGGTAAACTTCCAGAAGTGATCTATAAATTCAATATAATCCCTATCAAAATATCTACTGCCTTTCTTTTGCAGAAATGGAATAGCCAATCCTCCAATTCATATGGAATCACAAGGGGCCCCCGAATAACCAAAACAATCTTGAAAAAGAAAAACAAAGTTGCAGAACTCACACTTCCTAATTTCAAAACATACTATAAAGCTACAGTAATCAAACAGTATGGTAATGCCATAAGGACAGACCTATAGTCCAATGGAATATAATTGAGAGTCCAAAAATAAACCCATACATCTATGGCCAAATACCTTTTGACAAGGGTACCAAGATCATTAAATGGGGAAAGAATAGTCTCTTCAACCAATGTTGCTGGGATAATTGGAATAGCCATATCCACCAAAAGCACAAGCAACAACAACAACAAAAACATAGATAATTTGGACTTTATCAAAATTAAAAACCTTGTACATCAAAGGGCATTATTAAGAAAGTAAAAATACAACCTATATAATGATAGAAAACATTTGCAAATCATGTATCTCATGAATCTTGTATCCAGGATATCTAAATAACTCTTATAACAAAAAGACAACCCAATTAAAAAGGGGAAAAGGATTTAATGAGATATTTTTCCAAAAAAGATATACAAATGACCAACAAGCCCATGAAAAAAATGTTCAACATCATTAGGCATTAGGAAAATGCAAATCAAAACCACAATGAGTTACTACTTCATAGGCACTTGAATTACTATAATAAAAAATATAAAATAAGAAGTGTTAGTAAGGATGTAGAGAAATTGGAACACTTGGACGTTGATGGTGGGAATCTAATATAATCCAGCCACTATGGAGAACAGTTTGGCTGGTCCTCATAAAGTTACACATAGTATTACCACATGACCCAGCAATTCCATTCTAGGTATATTCCCAAAAGAATTGAACACAAGTACTGAAACAAGTACATGGGCATGCGTGTTTATAGCAGCAAATACTCAGAAGGTAGAAGAAGAAGCGTAAGTGTCCATCAATGGACAAAGGGATAAACAAATTGTGGTAATACTGGAATATTATTAACCCATAAAAAGAAATGAAGTACTGATATATGCCACAATGTGCGTGAGTCTCAAAAACATTATTCTAAGAAGCCAGACACGAAAGGTCGCATATTTTATGATTCCATTTATATGAAATATTCAGAATAGGTAAATCCATAGAGACAGAAATTAGTTTAGTCATTGCCAAGGGCTGGCGAGACAGAAGACGGGAGGCAACTGCTTAATGCACCCAGGGTTTCCTTTTGAGGAGGTGAAAGTCTTTTGGACTATATAGACGTGGTAGTTATACAACATCGTGAATGTCCTAAATGTCTCTGAATTGTCTGCATTAAAATGATTTTAATTTTTCTGTTATATGAATTACACTTCAACAAGGAAAGCCAAAAAATCACATGTTGCATGTATCAGTAGCTTGCTCCTTTTCACTGCTGAGTAGTATTCCATTGTATGGATGTAATTTCAGGGACAGAGAACAAAGCAATGGCTACCAGAAGATAATATTGCGAGAAAGATGTAACCATAAAGAGGTAGGAGGTTTTTTTTTATGGTTCTGTATGCCTGTGGTGGTGCTTATACGTGGATAAAATGTCAGAGAACCAAACATCAAAAAAACGAGTACACACAAAAACTGTTACTATAGCTAATAGTGTAACAGCGCCAATTTCCTGATTTTGACAGTTCTGGCTACAAGGTGACTTATGTCCCATGTCTAAGCACTCCATCTCTACCCAGGCTTAGTAGCACTCATGAGCTGCTTTGTGAAATATATGTTTTTCTGCTATGGATTTCAAGGTTTTGCTCCATAAACCTAGGGGTTGATGCTGTGATTCTCCCTCCTATTGGGGTTTGCCTAAACTCTACACTGAATCTTTTCCCACCATAGTACCTCTAGTGACATACAGTCTCCTGGGTCCCACGGCCTGAGTGTCGAGAGGGCTTGTACAACAGCCTGGACCTCTGACAGCCCTAGTACTATCTGGTTTATGAGTAGGAATAGTATTCCAGGTGTGGAATATGCTGCCTCAGGACCCACTGCACGGTGCTGCTGTCTTGGTGGTGAGAAGTGATTATTTATGTATGAATTTATCCTTAATCCGTAGGGCAAGCCACACCATGCCAAAGACCCCTCAACATTTCAGGGATACGACTGGCCCTTTAATATTGATCTCCGAACTTCTGGACTGCACACGTCTTACAAGGCCTCCAATGTACGTGCTACTTCTGTCCCAGGTAACACGACACCATCAATATCAGGATACGTGTGACATTCTGGGGAATAGTCAGATGGTGCGGGTCTCTTTGAGCAGAAAAGTTAACAGCGCTCTGGAGACAGGTTATAAACGTATACTGTTGTCTATTCCAAGCGGTTGAGAATTATTTCTGATTTCCCTTTATCAACAGGAACGGAACAGGATGCCTTTCCCACATCAGTGGTCACACACTCTATACCTGAGGCCGTGCTAAGCTTCTCTCGTAAAGATGCCACAACTGGAGAGAAGCTGCGATTAGAGCTGCTACATAGGTGAGTTGGGAATGGGCCCAGCTTGGTGAATTACATAGAGAAATAATGGGAAGCCACCACTGAGCTCTTTCTGTGTTTAGGGGTAGAACTCATCTCTGCTATTTCCTCTGAGATACAATATTATTTTCAATTTACTAACCTGGCAGGGAATCGAGAGGCAATTGCAAAGCCTTTCACTTGGCCATCTTCACCAGGATAACTCATTTCCCAGCCCAAGAATTAACATAGCTGTTCTACCAACTACATATATTGTGTATTTATTCCAATTACACATTCAGGGGCCAGGAAATACCACTAGTTGATGGCATGTATACCTTTGGCCTCAGAACTCCCCTACTGCGTGTCCCACTATACACACCACCAGCTACTGGTGAAGAGGGTTATGATGATATTTTATATCCCAGGGACCCTCCAACCAACAGTTTTTGCCATGTGTGAGTATTCCCTTTCCCCCACAATGTGTTACCTACATAAATGGCTATGATCCCCTTTGGGGAAAGACTGGGTGAATCATTATTGTGTACAGCTGTTACGATGTTCAAAGTTCTTTTACCCAGGCACCAGACCTCTCCATCAGTCAATGGGCTCTGTCCAAAAAGTGATTCAAGTCTAGAATCTGGGCCATGGATCATGGTCTCATCCCTCAGTCTTCTGGTCATTTATCCTTGATTTTTAGGTTGGCAAAGCCCCTTGCTGGCTGCCCATCTATCTTGACCCAAGAGATACCGTATTCTATTAACTCTCTTCACAGCTCTTCTGGCATCAGAGACCCTGACTGTCACTCTGACCTTGTTACTCATTAGATAACTGTCCCACTTTGCTCCTGATGGCTAAGCATTGTCACCATGTTTCTTTTATTCAGGAATCCTATCACCCCCACTGATAATACTGAGGTGAGTTCTAGAAAAGCATCTTCCACCAGCAGCTCTGGATGACAGAGGATGATCCCCATTGAGCTTCTCAACAGTGCTGTGTCCTTATCATTACAAACCTTATCACTTGGACCTTTGTGGTCATATATCCACTCTAAAATACCAACTCCTCTGAGTCTGATTCTTTCATCCGCCTTCTGCCACGGAAGTTCTGGCATTGATACTTAACTTACCGTGTGCCACTCCTTTATCAAGCTTCCAAGAGCTCTCTTATTAGCTTGTTAGCCCCCCGCTCCTTGAGGCGCTATGAGGATGCTAAACCCTGCATCACGGTAGAGCTCTCCCACATAAATAAACTCTCGTTGTCCAGTCCTATATTCTGGGCCTTGAGAAACATCCTCAGGTGTCTGTTCTGTGCCAACTAATTTCTACAGTTCATTCAGAATATAGTCACATTTTTTCTTGGCAGACCTAGAACTTTTCCACCGTACTTATGTTTTGATCTATGCTTTGTTATTCATCCAGTGACCAGGAGGGGAAGTGTGTGTCACCCCAGGGGTGGGAGTTGGGTGGTGGAGGGGACAGAGAGAGCTCATGCATTTTTGCAAGGCAAAATCCTCCACATCACCTTTAGGCAAATACAGAACATTAGTACTAACTGGGAGGATTTGCTCCTTCTACAGACCCAGAGGGTGTAGGATTCAAGATTTTCCATCACGTACTCCCAGATTTCCTTATCCCAAGTCTCAGGGCCCCACCCTTCTCAATCATGGCCCTGACTTTGGTCATGCATTCCTGCTGGAGTCGAGAAGTGACCTTCTCTGGAGTTCTACTTATCTTATAATTAAGTTCCGGGCCTGATACACGATTTACTTTCTGTCCTTTGGCTACAGAAGATGAGAGCCTTTTTATAAATTACCACGAAGTCCTCTGGTTTTCATACCGAGCCTCTAATTGATAACTGACAACCCTCAGCATTTTATTGTTTTTCTCCCGTGCATCCATCATCTGATTTGATGATCCTTGTAATTGCTGTTTCCCCCATGCCTCTCCAACAACTGAGAAGCTACATAACTGCACCGGCCAGTGCATTTCCCTCCTCTGGTGTCTCATCCCATTTCATCACTGATGAAAGCTTCGGTAACTGCACAATGACTGCAAATCACTGGCTTCCTGTCCTCTGCTTTATCATTAATATAATGTTTATTGCCAGCCTACCAGCAGGGGATCAGCTCCCAAATTTCATTTTGGAAGTTGTTTCTTCAGACCACTCCTGGCATTAAATATTACCAATCACATTATCTATGAAACAGACCATGAGACAGAGATTTTTATGGAAGAAATTCATTGCATTATGCCCTGGCGATCAACATGGGGGAGTGGTGAAGGCGTGAATGGCAGTGGCAGAAGCTGAATAAGGATCCATTTGCAAAATGACCTCAGCAGATTCCACGGGGGCTCTGGAGGCAGGATTGCTCTTCAGGGCTGCCCTAAAGGAAGGATGGGAGGTCAGGTGTCACTGGATGTGGGCTGTCCCCAGAAAGAGGTGTAACCTGAGGTGGGAAGACTATCTTCATCTGAGGGCAATGTCCAGAGAGAGAGGTTCAACTGAGAGCTGTCAGCAACCAATATTTTCAAAATCTGGATAACTCAATTCTTCAGTCCGAAAGGGGACAGGACCTGGGAATTACATCTCGGAATCCAGTGTAGAAATTTAGGGAAAATCCTATCAAAGAAGATGAATGGGTTCTAACCAGGCATTTTAACAAGTGGAAGAAGTAATGGGGCAGAGATTCTAAGGGCTGATTAGTTCCAAATTTGGGGAGCATTCTAGGCTCTGGTTTAAATATTGTGAATCTGACAACAGAGCAAGTATGAGATTACATAATGCTTTAGCTCCCTGCAGAACAAAAAAATGTTAAAGGAAATTTTTCTGATGCATGAAAAGTGAAATCAGATGAAATGGTGGGTCTAGGGAGACCTTCAAGATAGCAGAAGAGTAAGACACGGAGATCACCTTCCTCCCCACAGATACACCAGAAATACATCTACACGTGGAACAGCTCCTACAGAACACCTACTGAATGCTGGCAGAAGACCTCAGACCTCCCAAAAGGCAAGAAACTCCCCACATACCTGGGTAGGGCAAAAGAAAAAAGAATAAACAGAGACAAAAGGATAGGGATGGGACCTGCGCCAGTGGGAGGGAGCTGTGAAGGAGGAAAGGTTTCCACACACTAGGAACTCCTTCGCGGGCGGAGACTGCGGGTGACGGAGGGGCAAGCTTCGAAGCCGCGGAGGAGAGCACAGCAACAGGGGTGCGGGGGGCAAAGCGGAGAGATTCCCGCACAGAGGATCGGGGCCGACCGGCACTCACCAGCCCGAGAGGCTTGTCTGCTCCCCCGCCGGGGTGGGCGGGGCTGGGAGTTGAGGCTCGGGCTTCGGTCGGAGCGCAGGGAGAGGACTGGGGTTGGCGGTGTGAACACAGCCTGAAGGGGTTAGTGCGCCATGCCTGGCCGGGAAGGAGTCCGGGTAAAAGTCCGGACCTGCCGAAGAGGCAAGAGACTTTTTCTTCCCTCTTTGTTTCCTGGTGCGCGAGGAGAGGGGAGTAAGAGCGCCACTTAAAGGAGCTCCAGAGACGGGCGTGAGCCACGGCTAACAGCGCGGACCCCAGAGAGGGGCATGAGACGCTAAAGGCTGCCACTGCTGCCACCAAGAAGCCTGTGTGCGAGCACAGGTCACTCTCCACACCCGCCTTCCGGGGAGCTTGTGCAGCCCGCCACTGCCAGGGTCCCGGGATCCAGGGACAACTTCCCCGGGAGAACGCACAGCGGGCCTCAGGCTATTTTTTTTTTTTTTTTTTTTAGTATACTTTTTAGCACTCACCATTGGTGGATTTGTTTTTTGGTGTGGTTGCTCTCTTATTTTTTTATTTTTAATAATTATTTTTTATTTTAATTATTTTATTTTATTTTTTTCTTTCTTTTTTTCTCCCTTTTCTTCTGAGCCATGTGGCTGACATGGTCTTGGTGCTCCAGCCTGGTGTCAGTCCTGTGCCTGTGAGGTGGGAGAGCCGAGTTCAGGACATTGGTCCAGCAGAGACCTCCCGGCTCCACGTAATATTAAATGGTGAAAGCTCTCCCAGAGATCTCCATCTCAATGCTAAGACCCAGCTCCACTCAACAACCAGAAAGCTACAGTGCTGGACTCCCTATGCAAAACAACTAGTAAGACAGGAACACAACCCCACCCATTAGCAGAGAGGCTGCCTAAATCATAATAAGGTCACAGACACCTCAAAACACACCACCAAACGCAGTCCTGCCCACCAGAAAGACAAGATCCAGCCTCATCCACCAGAACACAGGCACCAGTCCCCTCCACCAGGAAGCCTACACAACCCACTGAACTAACCTTACCCACTGGGGACAGACACCAAAACAACGGGAACAACGAACCTGCAGCCTGCAGAAGGAGACCCCAAACACAGTAAGTTAAGCAAAATGAGAAGACAGAGAAACACACAGCAGATGAAGCAGCAAGGCAAAAACCCACCAGACCTAACAAATGAAGAGGAAATAAGAGCAGCCCTAGGGACACATACGGACTGAAAGTGAGGGGATGGAAAAAGATTTTCCATGCAAATGGAAATCAGAAGAAAGCTGGAGTAGCAGTTCTCATATCAGACAAAATAGACTTTAAAATAAAGACTTACAAGAGACCAAGAAGGACACTACATGATGATGAAGGGATAAATCCAAGAAGATATAACAATTGTAAATATTTATGCACCCAACATAGCAGAACCTCAATACATAAGGCAAATCATAATAGCCGTAAAAGGGGAAATTGACAGTAACACAGTAGTAAGGGACTTTAATATCCCACTTTCCCCAATGGACAGATCATCCAAAATGAAAATAAATAAGGAAACACAAGCTTTAAATGATACATTAAACAAGATGGACTTAATTGATATTTATAGGACACTCCATCCAAAAACAACAGAATACACATTTTTCTCAAGTGCTCATGGAACATTCTCCAGGATAGATCATATCTTGGGTCACACATCAAGCCTTGGTAAATTTAAGAAAATTGAAGTTGTATCAAGTATCTTTTCTGACCACAAAGCTACGAGACTAGATATCAATTACAGGGGAAAATCTGTAAAAACCAGAAACACATGGAGGCTAAACAATACACTGCTAAATAACCAAGAGATCACTGAAGAAATCAAAAAATACCTAGAAACAAATGATAATGAAAACACGATGACCCAAAACCTATGGGATACAGCAAAAGCAGTTCTGAGAGGGAAGTTTACAGTAATACAATCTGACCTCAAGGAACAAGAAACATCTCAAATAAACAACCTAACCTTATACCTAAAGCTATTAGAGAAAGAAGACCCAAAAAAACCCAAAATTAGCAGAAGGAAAGAAATCATAAAGATCAGATCAGAAATAAATGAAAAAGAAATGAAGGAAACAATAGCAAAGATCAATAAAACTAAAACCTGGTTCATTGTGAAGATAAAAAAAATTAATAAACCATTAGCCAGACTCATCAAGAAAAAAAGGGAGAAGACTCAAATCAATAGAATTAGAAATGAAAAAGGAGAAGTAACAACTGACACTGCAGAAATACAAAGGATCATGAGAGATTACTACAAGCAACTCTATGCCAATAAAATGGACAACCTGGAAGAAATGGACAAATTCTTAGAAATGCACAACCTGCCAAGACTGAATCAGGAAGAAATAGAAAATATGAACAGACCAATCACAAGCACTGAAATTGAAACTGTGATTAAAAATCTTCCAACAAACAAAAGCCCAGGACCAGATGGCTTCACAGGTGAATTCTATCAAACATTTAGAGAAGAGCTAACATCTATCCTTCTCAAACTCTTGAAAAATATAGCAGAGGGAGGAACACTGCCAAACTCATTCTAAGAGGCCACCATCACCCTGATACCAAAACCAAACATAGATGTCACAAAGAAATAAAACTACAGGCCAATATCACTGATGAACATAGATGCAAAAATCCTCAACAAAATACTAGCAAACAGAATCCAACGGTAAATTAAAAGGATCATACACCATGATCAAGTGGGGTTTATCCCAGAAATGCAAGGATTCTTTAATATACGCAAATCAATCAATGTGATACACCATATTAACATATTGGAGGATAAAAACCATATGATCATCTCAATAGATGCAGAAAAAGCTTTCTTTCAACAAAAAAAGCTTTTTTTCAACAAAATTCAACACCTCTTTATGATAAAAATCCTTCAGAAAGTAGGCATAGAGGGAACTTTCCTCAACATAATAAAGGCCATATATGACAAGCCCACAGCCAACATCGTTCTCAATGGTGAAAAACTGAAAGCATTTCCACTAAGATCAGGAACAAGACAAGGTTGCCCACTCTCACCACTCTTATTCAACATAGTTTTGGAAGTTTTAGCCACAGCAATCAGAGAAGAAAAGGAAATAAAAGGAATCCAAATAGGAAAAGAAGAAGTAAAGCTGTCACTCTTTGCAAATGACATGATACTATACATAGAAAACCCTAAAGATGCTACCAGAAATCTACTAGAGCTAATCAATGAATCTAGTTAAGTAGCAGGATAAAAAATTAATGCCCAGAAATCTCTGGCATTCCTATACACCACTGATGAAAAATGTGAAACAGAAATTAAGGAAACATTCCCATTTACCACTGCAACAAAAAGAATAAAATACCTAGAAATAAACCTACCTAAGGAGAAAAAAGACCTGTATGCAGAAAACTATAAGACACTGATGAAAGAAATTGCAGATGATACAAACAGATGGAGCGATATACCATGTTCTTGGATTGGAAGAATCAACATTGTGAAAATGACTATACTACCCAAAGCAATCTACAGATTCAATGCAATCACTATCAACTATCGATGGCATTTTTCACAGAACTTAAACAAAAAATTTCTTAATTTGTATGGAAACAAAAGAGACCCCGAAGAGCCAAAGCAATCATAAGAAAGAAAAACTGAGATGAAGGAATCAGGCTCCCTGACTTCAGACTATACTACAAAGCTACAGTAATCAAGACAGTATGGTACTGGTACAAAAGCAGAAATATAGATCAATGGACAGGATAGACAACCCAGAGATAAACTCATAAGGTGACATATGGTCACCTTATTTTTGATAAAGGAGGCAAGAATACAATGGAGGAAAGACAGCCTCTTCAATAAGTGGTGCTGGGAAAACTGGACAGCTACATGTAAAAGAATGAAATTAGAACACCCCCTAACACCATACACAAAAATAAACTCAAAATGGATTAAAGACCTAAATGGAACCCCAGACACTATAAAACTCTTAGAGGAAAACATAGGCAGAACACTCTATGACATAAATCACAGCAAGATTCGTTTTGACCCACCTCCTAGAGAAATGGAAATAAAAACAAAAATAAACAAATGGGATCTAATGAAACCTAAAATCTTTTGCACAGCAAAGGAAACCATAAACAAGATGAAAAGACAACCCTCAGAATGGGAGAAAGTATTTGCAAATGAAGCAACTGACAAAGGACTAATATCCAAAATATACAAGCAGGCCATGCAGCTCAATATAAATAAAACAAACAACCCAATCCAAAATTAGGCAGAAGACCTAAACAGACATTTCTCCAAAGAAGATATACAGACTACCAACAAACACATAAAAGAATGCTCAACATCATTAATCATTAGAGAAATGCAAATCAAAACTACAATGAAAAGCGAGAGAGAGGCATGGACATATATACACTACCAAATGTAATGTAGATAGCTAGTGGGAAGCAGCTGCATAGCACAGGGAGATCAGCTCGGTGCTTTGTGACCGCCTGGAGGGGTGGGATAGGGAGTGTGAATGTGGCACATATATACAATGGAATATTACTCAGCCATGAAAAGAAATGAAACTGAGTTGTTTGTAGTGAGGTAGATGGACCTAGAGTCTGTCATACAGAGTGAAGTCAGAAAGAGAAAAACAAATACCATATGCTAACACATATATATGTAATATAAAAAAATGGTTATGAAGAATTTAGGGGCAGGACAGGAATAATGATGCATATGTAGAGAATAGACTTGAGGACACTTGGAGGGGGAAGGGTAAGCTGGGATGAAGTGAGAGAGTGGCACTGACATATATACACTACCAAATGTAAAATAGGCAGCTAGTGGGAAGCAGCCTCATAGCACAGGGAGATCAGCTTGGTGCTTTGTGACCACCTAGAGGGGTGGGATAGGGAGGGTGGGAGGGAGGGAGACGCAAGATGGAGGAGATATGGGGATATATGTATATGTATAGCTGATTCACTTTGTTATAAAGCAGAAACTAAGACACCATTGTAAAGCAATTATACTCCAATAAAAATGGTGGGTCTACATAAAGAAATGAAGAACACAAGGTATTGTAAATATGCTAGTAAGTGCACAGAAGTTTTTAAAATCATTTTCCTTTTTAAAAGATTTTTTTGAAAGATAACTGAGTGTTTCTAGAAAAATGATAATAACGTTTTGTGCAATTTACACAGAAATAAAATGTATGAAAAAGATAGTGCCAAAGCTGGGTGGGAGGAAATTAAAGTATACTTTTATTTGGTATTTATATTAAATGTGAAATGGTAAATTATTATCTCACAGTAGATAAATAAATAATGCCTATTCTAAACTACAGAACAACCACTACAAAAGAAGCATAGCTAATATGCTGATAGTGGCAATAAAATAGACTTGTAAAACGCACTTAATCCAAGATTGGACAAGAAAAAGAGGATAATAAGGAATATAAACATATAGATGGGGGCCTCTCTGGTGGCACCATGGTTAAGAACCCGCCTGCCATTGCAGGGGACACGGGTTCGAGCCCTGGTCCGGGAAGATCCCACATGCCACGGAGCAACTAAGCCCGTACGCCACTACTGAGCCTGCGCTCTAGAGCCCGTGAGCCACAACTACTGAAGTCGGCACACCTACAGCCTGTGCTCCACAATAAGAGAAGCCACAGCAATGAGAAGCCTGCGCACCGCAACGAAGAGTAGCCCCCTCTCGCCACAACTAGAGAAAGTCCGCGCACAGCAACAAAGACCCAGTGCAGCCAAAAATAAATAAATTAATAATAAATAAATAAACATATAGATGGTAGCTTTAAATCTAACTACTGGCACTGCATGTGTGGATGGTCTAAACACTCCATTTAAAAGACATAAGGCAGAGAAGTTAAATTAATAAAAAAACATGACCAATTATAGGTCTTCTACAAGACGTGCTTTAAATATAAAGATACATTTAACTTAGAAGTTTAAAAAATATGGAAAGGACACTGCAAACAGTAATTATAAGACAGCTGGAGTGGTAATAATTATATCACACAAAGTAGACTTCAGAACAAGGGCTATATCCATGGGTAAAGGAAGACATGTCATAGTGATAACCTGGGAAAATCCATTAAGAAGACATAATCCTAAATGTATACAAACATAACAGAGCTTCAAAATACACAGAGCAATATCTGAGAGAACTGAAAACAGAAATAGATACATCTACCACTGTAGTCGGAAATTCCCTCACTTATCTCTCAGTAATGGATAGAATGAGTAAACAGAAGATTCCAAAGAATCCAGAAAACACGAACGGCACTGTCAACAAGCTGATCTAATTGACATTTATGGTATATCCACCTAACAGAGGCAAAATACACATAATTTCCAACTGTACATGAAATAGCCACCAAAATAAATCATACTCCAGGGCATCAAATACTTCTCAACAATCTTTAAATAAATTAAATCAAACAAAAATATAATCTCTGAATCAAATGGAATTAAAATATAATAAGAATATATTTGGCAAATTCCTCCAATGTGTGGAAATTGAACAAGATACTTTAAAATGCCCAGAGTTGTTGTTTTTTTTTTCTTTAAAGGAAAACACAGGGAAATAGTTTGAATAAATGAAAATGAAAATATTGGGTTGATCTTAAGATTTTACGGAAAAAACCCGAATGAACTTTTTGGCCAACACAATACAACATAGGAAAACTTGGGAGATGCAGGTAAAGCAGTGTTTACAGGGAAATTTATAACTTGTAATTAGAAAGTTCTAAAAATAAATGACTGAATATTTCAAATTATAAAAGGTTAAAAAAAAAAGAGAGAGAAACGTAAGCAAAAGTAAGTATCATAAACGAAGCCTGGATAGCTGAACACAATGGCAATAGTCTAGGTCCCCATCCCACCAGCTTTTCTCCAGAACATCAAGAAACGAAAAAAGTAGACAAAAACCACACCCTTGCCATAACAGAAAAGGCCCAAAGTTCAAAATAGCTACATAATAAAGGGAGAGGATGTAAAATTCTGGAGTGCAGCTTCTCATGCACCTTTCCCACACACACTCTCCTTCCGGCTTTGTGAGAAGCAAGCAGACCAATTACAAGGGCAGGCGCAAGAAAAGAAGGGAGCTGGCCCTGGGCCACTGACCCACAGCTACTGCCCGAAAAGACTTAGTCCGCCCGAATCTGAAAGTACTAAAAAGTGTCCTGGTTCCCGGAAGGGACTCACCACACAAGTTGAAAGGGAACTCTTCCAAATGAATGACTTCCCGGGGAGGGAAGAAAATGCAAAAAGTAGGTGAGACAGGACATTGGTGATATAGTGGTGAAGGGGAAGAGCAAAGGGGGAAATTCTGAGGTCCTGCAGGACAAAGCCCCACAAAATCAGAAGAAACACAGCCCCTCTCCCTCACCACACATATTCATACCAAAAAAGAAAAAAAATCCACTAGAGTACCTGAATGTTGCTTTACTAAAAGAAGTAGGCACTGTTAAACTCGGGATTATGTAAACCACTCCAGTCCCACAAAAGTGAACAATAAAAGTTTAACACGTCACCACAGGTTATTGCCAAAAACCCTACCCAAACTAAATTCAATATCCATCAACTGAGGCAAACTCTCTCACCCTGGCAAGTAGTCATGAAGCAGAAAACTGTAAGACGGCGCTCCAAGTGAAATGACATGTACTCGAACAAGCGTTTGAGGGTATGAAAAAGAACCTTGATGAGAAATCCAAAAAGTATGAACAGAAGTTGACAAACAAAAATCACCAGGAAGAAACAAAAAGAGAGCTCATTGAACTTAGGAAAGAAATGAAAGAAAAGACAAAATTACCTCAGATTTTAATAATAAATTACAAGATGTAGGCTCAAATGAAAATTTAATAAGAATCACTGAAGGAAGATGAAAAAAATCAAAATAATATTAAAATGAGGTTAAAAAAAACAAAAACATCAGAAAAAAGTAGTGGAAATGGAAGACAGGCAAAGTGGGAAAAATATTTATATTTTTGCGGTCCCCAAGGTAAAAACAGAATAGGATAATTTTAAAAACTGTAACCCAAGAAAACCTTCTAGAAAAAAAGATTACTTTAATCTATACCTTGGAAGGATTCTGGGAGCATGAACTCTGAATGATCAAGTCAGAGACACAGCCTAGTGAAACTCTTAGATTTCAAAGATGAAAAAAATGTTCTCAAGTCCTCAAGCAAAGATCAAATAATTTACAAAGATAAAAGATTTAGACTGCCATTTGATTCTTCAAAAGGGAACATAAAGGAGGTAAAAATAAAGCAGCATTTTAAAAAATCATCAAGACCACTGGGAAACAGTTGTCAACATATAAGAGGTCAGGTAATTCTATACCGTCCTCAAGCCCTTTTGAAGAATTTATTAGAGAATGAGCTCCTATATCACAGCAACCAAAGCTGAAATAATTTGAGGAAGAAAGTAAATAACGACAGTTGAGGATATAAAGCTATAAAATAACACAAATATCTGTGTTAATATAAATAAATTGAGGAAAAGGGCCAGCTTTCTCTTTCTTTCTTTCTTTTTTTTTGGCCGTGCTTTGCGGCATGTGGGGTCTTAGTTCCCCGACCAGGGATTGAACCCATGCCCCTGCATCGACAGTGCGGAGTCTTAACCACCGGACTGCCAGGGAAGTCCCAAGGCCAGCTTTTTCTTATACTGGAATTCTAATTCATACATGTAGAAGGAATGATGAAAAAGGAAATCACTACTGGACAAACACCGCAGCAGAAATTGTTACAGTCAAGAGTGGCGGGTGATAAACCACAATGGAAAAGAACATGAAAAAGAATATATAGGTGTATAACTGAGTCATTTTGCTGCACAGTGAAAATGAACACAACATTGTAAATCAACTATACTTCAATAAAATTTTTTTGAAGAGAGTGGTGGATAGATGTTAAAATTAGTGGACAAAAGTAGGATGAGAAACTGGATATCTGCATAGATTTAAAGCATCTCCCTACAGGGACTTCCCTGGCGGTCCAGTGGTTAAGACTTTGCCTTCCAGTGCAGGGGGTGTGGGTTCGATCCCTGGTAGGGGAGCTAAAATCCCACATGCCTAGCAGCCAAAAACCCAAAATATAAAACAGAAGTGATATTGTAACAAATTCAATAAAGATTTTTAAAATGCTCCACACCAAAAAAGAAATCTTAAAAAAAAAATGGCATCTCCCTACAGGATAGCCATTAATCAAAATAGGAAAAATAGTAACTTTACTGTGGAGAAATATGGCAGAAAGTACATTAGCCGTGTGACCAAAGTTAGAATCACCAGTAATAAGATATATTGATACTTCCTTATATGAGGTACTGAAATTAAGAAAATAATGACATCTGTATTAGCAAAATAAATAAATGCTTAGGAATGTACTTAACAAAATACATTCATAAGCTATACACTGAAAACTACGTTAGTTTTTTTAGACAAATTTAAGGACACACAAGTAAATGGAGAAACATACTATGTCCCTGGATTGGAAGACTCAATTTTAGAGAGCAATTCTCTATAAAACTGATATATGGATTCAATGCAATCTAATCAAAATTCTCTCTGGATATTTTATAAATTTAAGCTGATTCTAAATTTATATGAATATACAAAGAATCCTAAATTATCAAAACAATCTTGGAAGAACAAAGTTGGAGTTACAGTAACTGATTTCAAGACTCAGTATAAAGCTACACGATCAAGATAGTGTAGTATTGCCATAAGTACACACATACAGATCAGTGGAACAGAAGAGACAGGCCAGAAAAAGAACCAAATGTAAATAATAAACTAATTTTCAATGAAGCTGCCACGGTAATATAGGAAAAAAAAGAGATTTTTCAACACATAATGCTGAAACAACTAGATATACAAACAGTGAAAAGTAAGCCTCAACTACAAGCTAAAACTAGAAAATTTCTAGAAGAAAATATTGGAGAAATTCTTGTGATGTTACGGTACGTAAAGGTGTCTTATGTAGGACACACAAAGTGCAAACTTTACAGAAAATTGATAAATTTGATTTCATCAAAATTAGATGCTTCTGCTCTTTGAGAGCCATCTTTCAGTACATGAGAAGGAAAGCTACACAGTGTGAGGAAGTATCTGACAGAGTCGGTATCCAGATCGTATAAGAACATACATGGGGTAGGGGAGGCATGGATTGGGAGTTTGGGATTAGCGGATGTATGTATAGGACAGATAAACAACGAGGTCCTACTGTATAACACAGGGAACTATATTCAACATCCTGTGATAAGTCATAATGGAAAGAATATAAAAGTATATATATATGTATAACTGAATCACTTTGCTGTACAGCAGAAAATTAATACAACATTGTAAATCACCTATACTTCAATTAAAAAAAAGAATATATAAAGAACTCTTACAACTCAGTAGTAAGAAAGCAACTCAGTTAAAAATATTAGATCTCCAGGATTCATCTTGCATAACGGAAACTTTGTATCCTTTGACCAACAACTCCCCATTTCCTCAACCCCCAATCCTTGGGAACCAACATTCTACTCTCTGTTTCTATGAGTTAAACTATTTTAGCTTTTCATATAAGTGGAATCAGGCAGTATTTGGTGTTCTGGGTCTGGCTTATTTCACTTAGCATAATGTCCTCCAGGTTCATCCATTGTCACCAATGGCAGGATTGCTTTCTTTTTTGAGACTGAATAATATTCCATTGGATATAAATACCACATTTTATTTATCCATTCATCCATCAGTAGGCATTTAGGTTGCTTCCATGTCTTGGCTATAGTGAATAATGCTGCAATGAACATGGCAATGCAAGTATCTTGAGATCCTGACTTCAATTCCTTTGAAGTGGGATTGCTGGTTCATATGGTAGTTTTATCTTTAGTTTCAGTTAACAACACTATACTGTATACTTAAAAATTTTTCTTATGTTAGTGTTCTTATCACAAAAAGAAAATAATTAAGAAGGCAGGAGGCAGTTTTTACAGGGGATGGACATGTTTATGGCATTGGTTGTAGTGATGGTTTCACAAGTGTATCTCCAAACCCATCAAGTTGTATACATTATATATGTACAACTTTTTATATGTCAGTCATACCTCAATAAATTGACTTTTGTAAAGGTCAAAAGATTTATACAGAAACTTCACAAAAGAAGACATATATAATCTTATTATATATCATGTATTATGTATTACATATTATATGTATGTGGCCAGTGAGCACATCCATATAAGGGGATGCTTAACATTATTAGACATCAAAATAATGGAAATCAAAACCACTAGAATAATCAAAATGTAAAAGACTGACAGCACCAAGTGGTGACAAAGACATGAAGCAAATGAAAACAAAGATGTCTGGCACCAGAGGAAATGTGAAAAGGTGTATCCACTTTGGAAAACATTTCAAGTTTCCTTGACAGTTTCCCATACATTTAAGTATATTTACTGTATCATCCTGGAATTCTACCCCTGGGTACTTACCCAAGAGAAACGAAAACATATATCCACATAAAGACTTGAGCCGTTGCTTTATTCACAGCAACTGAAAATTAGCAAGAACCAAACGTCCGTGGACAGGGGAAAGGATGGATAGATTGGGTTACACCCATGCAATGCAATATGGAATTCCTGCTCATCAACAAAAAGAAACGAACTACTGATGTACATATGTAACAAAACGATGATCCTCAGAAACACTATGCTGAATGAAAGAGAGCTAACGCAGAAAAGGACATAGTGCGTGATTCAGTTTCTTTGCAATTGTAGAAGAGGTGAAACTAACGTATAGTGACAGGAAACACATCAGCTTTTGCCCACTCTTAAACGTGGGGAGAACTGACTGCAAAGGGGTATGAGGGGAATTTGGGGATGATAAAAATATTCCACGTCTTGGAAATGGGGATGGTTACATGGGTGTATACATTTGTCAAAACTCATTGACCTGTGCACAGAAACTGAGTGTGTCTTATTGGTATGTAAGTGAACCTCAATAAAATTGATTTTTAAAATCACTCTTGAGATAAGCTTAGAGCATAGCATGGACTCTCAGCCATATAAGTTGGTTGCATAAGAATGATAACTCTTGAAAATGTCTGTAAGTCCGATTGATTTTTCTATTTTAAGTCATCTCAAGACTCAAAAGGGCATTGAAAATACTTTGAAAAATTTCAGACTTGCTTGAGCTAGGAAGCCTTTTTAGAGACTCAGCGTAGCAAATGGAGATCACCAGAGAAATCCATTAGCTCATGGCAAAGTGGCCCCTCAGACCTGAGATCCAGGGCCAGGTCTCCAATGCTGAGAGAGGGGAGAATGTCTGTCCCAAAGGGTCATAGGTGCAGAAAATCTGACTCAGGAACAAAACCTTTGCTATAATGGGGGGGGGGACTGATCTTAGAGTTGGGGTGCAGGATCTGAGCTCTGAGCTAGCCTGACTTCAGTAATGGCCCGGCACTGAGAACCAGCTTTCTCCTTGTGTCTTAGCCCTCCAGGGCTGTGTTAAAGCTCTTTTACCAAGACTTCTGCATGCCGGGTGGAGGGGGCATTGGCTTAGAGGTCAGATTTGCCTGCAGGGACCAGGCAGGGCTGACAATATTGCTGTAGGAACCCTGGTTCCTGTCCTGTCTCTGGTCACTTTCTTCCCTCCCCACAGCGGTGGGACGGGACAATCAATTCCTCATGACTGCTTTAGGAAGGAACAGTTAGAATATGGCTGTTTGCCCACCAGCTGTGCTCATGCCTCGACATCGGCCTCGTAGGTCATTGGTTTGCCATCTCCAGCCTGCTTTTATGGCTTTTCCTATGTCTTGCCTCGTTTTCCTTTAATCTTCACAAAATAGGGTTCTTAGATTATTGACTCGGCACTCCTGAGTCTGAATTTTCATTTTCAGAAAGTTGAAAGTATATATACGCAGGTAAGTTTTCTTCAAAGGAATACATTCTTACAGAGATGTATAAAATACAGACAAGTAAATAAAAATCAGTTTTAATACTCCACCCTGGAGTACTCACTATTTACATTTTTATGAATTTCCTGCTAGTAGGGACTTAATTTATTTGCTCTTTGGCTTATTTCAGGGAGGATTCAAGGTGGCTTACAATGGACACTTCATGACAGCAAAGGACTTGCCAATAGTGATTTCCATTATATTGTCTGTGTTTACTAAGGACCTGAGTCTGGGAAGCACTTAAGAACTATTTTCTGAATGGGTATGTGAATGAAGGTCATTATAAGACCCAGATGTCCCTTTAGACCTGCTGATCTTTTTCTAGAACCCTGTTGATACTTTGGCTGATGGGATGTAGCCCAGAGGTAGGTTTTATTTGGAAGGAGACAGGTAGTACATTAAGTGACTGATGACTAGCTGGACCAGGGCATCCTGACATATGATGCTACAGGGGTATTTCATTGTCCAAACTATCCCTGACCCCATGGTCTAATATTTATTGATAATTTATAATGTGCTTGGTACTGTGACAAACTATGTACCTTAACTTATTTTTTATAATCACTCTATGAAATGGGAGCAATTATGATCTCTAATTTATAAGTGAGGAAACTGAAGATCAGAGAGGTTAAGTAACTTGCTTAAGGCGCCACAGCAGAGTCAGATTTGAACCCGGGCAGTCTGATTCCAGAGCCTGAACTCTTATCCACTGCACCCTGATATATGGTCACCATAATCTACACAATAATAATAAGCTACATAGGCAATGCACAGAACCATGCTTGACAGTACACAGGTCATGACAGTACACAGTCACTGGTCAGGAATTCTCCACTATGAAGTCAAGTGTGTCTGGAAGTTCACTAGCCACTCTCTGCCTCACCAGGCACAGATAAGATGGTGGGAGTGGCAAACCTTGGCAGGCAAACGTGTGGGCAGGTGGTGTGTGGGGTGAGTGGTAGGGAGTTTGTTGCCCTGTGATACACCTGAGACACACACTCTCCTAACTGATCATTGATGGCCATTCAAGCTTCTTCTATTTTTAAGATTTTTTTTTGACGTGGACCATTTTTAAAGCCTTTACTGAATTTGTTACAATACTGCTTCTGTTCTATGTTTTGATTTTTTTGGCCACGAGGCATGTGGAATCTTAGCTCCCCAAACAGGGATTGAACCTGTACCCCCCTACATTGGAAGGTGAAGTCTTAACCACTGGACAGCCAGGGAAGTCCTCATTCAAGCTTCTTAAAATACAGTTTCCAATGATTCTAAGGCACTCTGTTTCAGAAAGGACACCTTTTTATACTGAACCCTCTTCTGATTCCTGAATTTGTTGAAATGTGATGAGCTTGGATCTCACCTCATAATGTGCAGGGTAGAGGTAAAAGGAGTCACCAAAATGCCTTACTTTTCTTCTCCCTTCCACTCCTGAATAGGTGAATGTAGATTTCATGGCCTCAGACAATACCCTCCAAACCACAGACAAACAGGGCATATCAAACAGATGCCAGGGAAATACTCCCACCCACCTACTAAACTCACCCTAGCAAAATTCCATAGACTAACTCAGGGCAAAACTCCACCCACAAAGCCCATGACACAGCAGATATGAACTCCCAGGTTCCATTCTTGCGCCATCGATAACCCAATAGCAGGTCAGTATTTAGCTGAATTTTCTACAGAATGTGCAGAAGGCCCGGGGATGTTTCCAGAAGGTTAAACCATTTACATTAGTGACAATGACCATATATCTTATACCACCTACGTTCTCTTTTAGTATGGGACTGAATATGTTTGCTGGTGCTGAATCCCTAAATCCTAGCAGTCTCTGCCCAAAAAACACAAGTTATAGCACAGAGAAACACATCCTTGTCTCGGCCACACAATGGATTTGAGATTGCTCTCACAAAAATATGCAATCAACCCAAAAATAATACCAATAAAAAATAATAATGCAGAGCTGCAGGTCCATTGCAGGGCAGAAGCTGTGTTGCTTGGGCCATGGATCTTGCTATGGACTTGAAAAATCATTGAGTGTTTGTTCATGCCATTCTTTAATATTTTCTCTCTTATCTCTGTATGTATTTTACACATGAGCCTGTGATTGCTTTGGTTCTTACTAGATAAAGTCTTATTCCTCAGCTTGGACACATTTGGGTCATTCTGTTTTATACAGAGCTTATCCAGAGTGGTTAATTTTGTGCAGAGTATAGAGCTTTCTCCAATTTGTGTTTTAGCAACGATAAAGAAAATGCTGTCATGTTCCTCACCATCGTCATCGGCACCAACTTAACTCCCTGTCATGCTCTACTCATTCCGTATGTGTGGACAGCCTGAGAAAATCAAGGTATCCCTGAGGCACTGGTGTGTACAGACAATTATTAATTAATCATGTTTTGCTCTGCTAGAGCCTTGATTGATTAATTGAAACAAAGAGCTTCTTGCTGAAGAATGAATACTATGAATGGTTTAATCAAGTCAGAATCCATGAGAGCCCGAGACATACATCTAAGGTTGATCTGTTTTCAGTTGCTCATTTCAACCAGGGATCACACTGAAATTTCAGTGAATGACAAATGACTTATTCTGGGAAACTCTCATGGACAGTAAATTGGCTCCAATTTTTGTAGAGTGTTTCTCCTCTGGGAAGTTTGCAAGCACATTCTGTGTGCTCAGTATTTTAGAAGAGGATGGTTTTTGATTACTTTATACACTTTATATTTGATACTTTATACACTTTATATTTAATAGCTCAGCCTTATCTACTTTATATTTAATAGCTCAGTTCTTATCTACAGCCAACATTGTTCTTTTTTAGTTCTATTTTATTTATTATTTATTTTAGCATCTTTATTGGAGTATAATTGCTTTACAATGGTGTGTTACTTTCTGCTGTATAACAAAGTGTACGTATACATACATCCCCATATCCCCTCCCTCTTGCGTCTCCCTCCCACCCTCCCTATCCCATCCCTCCAGGTGGTCACAAAGCACTGAGCTGACATTGTGAAGATATCATTTTGCTTCCAACAGCCATGCTGTTGCACTGACGCATTGACAAGGCGACGCACAAGCAGAAGTAATTAGCTATCAAGAGTAAAACAAAAGAGTAAATTCATTCCTTACCGGAGACAGTATATTAACAGCATTTTCTTGATTTAACGTATTTTTCTGGGTCTTCAGCCTACAAATTAAAAAGAAATGAACATACAGTAACATAGCTGTCTGGCATCATGAAATGAGTTATATCATTAGCAATAATACATTATTTTTTTCCTAATTACAAGAACAAACTATAACCATTTTTTAAATGTGGAAAATGCAGACAAGAATATAAAAATAAAAATCATCCATAATACTGTACTATAGTCCCAGCAACTGAGGCACGTCTTTAACCATCCTAATATAAATTGTGTCAGTCTTTTGTTCCTATGTAGGCTACATACAGGCATAACTGTGCATGTAATTTACACAAGTAAAGATTTACTGTGTGGTCTGTTTTATAAGATACTTTGTGATTTAATAAATCATAATTATTTTTTTTGGCATTCAATGTTTTCCCTACCTTAAACATGTTAAGGAATACATACAATTCTATCTTTGGAGCTCTCCTAACTTATTTCATCAATAACAAAGTGTTAAATATTTGGATTGGTTTCAACTTTAGATCATTTTTAATTATAGAATTAAAATTACTCACTGAGCTGCACCCTGGTATATTTCTATACACAAACCTTATTATTTCTTTAGATAACATGTTTACAGGTAGAATTGCTGTGTTAAAGAGGAAGTCCATTTTAAGTCTTAATAGATTTTGCAAAATTTCTTTCCAAAAGACTATACTGATTTACACTCAAACTAACAGTGCCGTTTCCTCAAGCCCTCTCCAAAGTGAGTTATATAATTTACCATGCTTTTCCCGGAAAATTGTAAAATATTATTGTATCTTAATAGTAGTTTGATTTCTACTTTTTGTTACTAGGGTTATTAATTGTACTTCTAATGTGTATTCCCTTTGCGTTTAGACATTTTTGGAGGGAGGCTTCCTGAAAACTATTATATATGTATTATTTACGTTTTTCTGCATGACAAATTACCACACATCAGCGACTTAAAACTACATGCATGTTTTTTTTTAAAGTCACTGTTTCTGAGGGTCAGGAGTATGGTATGGCTTGGCTGGATCCTCCACATCAGAGGATCTCAAAAGCTGTAGTAAAGGTGTCAGCCAGGGCAGAGGTCTCATTTGATGGCTCAACTGGGAAAGAATCTGCCGCCAACCCATTTATGTGGTTTTTGACAGGATCCAATTCCATTCAGGCTGTTGGACTAAGGGTCTCAGTTTCTAGCTGACTATTAACCAGAGACTCTACCCCCAGATTTTTGTCATGTGGGCCCTCTGCACTTGGCAACTCGCTTTATCAAAGTCAGTAAGGGGCAGAGACTGCAAGCAAGACAGAAGTTCCACTAATCACAAAGTGGCATCCTCTCAACATGGAGTTATCCTATTGGCTGGAAGAAAGTTATTCTGGGGGAAGAGTCTGCTTAAGCCCACGAATATCAGAGGTGGGGGTCATCACAGAAGTGACCTACCACAACACACTACCCTGCTTTCTTGGAGGTCTACATAAAAACGGAACTGACCTTTAGCTGATGACTCACACCTCTATGTCTCAGCTTCCTAATACGCGAAGTAGGGATAAAAATATTAGTCAACTCATGGAGTTGTTGTGAAGATTAAATGAAATAATTCAACAAAATGCTTAGAACAATCTCTGGCACATAGCAAGTACTACATCAGTATTTGCAGTTATTTTCACCTTCTTCTTCACCTTTATCACCACCATCATCACCATCATCACCACCATCATCACCATCATCACCATCACCATCATCACCATCATCACCATCATCATCACCATCATCACCACCACCATCATCATCATCACCATCATCACCACCATCACCACCATCATCATCACCATCACCATCATCACCTCACTATCATCACATCACCACCATCATCACCATCACCATCACCACCATCATCACCACCACCATCATCACCACCATCATCACCATCACCATCATCACCATCATCACCATCATCATCACCATCATCACCACCACCATCATCATCATCACCATCATCACCACCATCACCACCATCATCATCACCATCACCATCACCACCATCACCACCATCATCATCACCATCACCATCATCACCACCACCATCATCACCATCATCACCACCATCACCACCATCATCATCACCATCATCACCTCACTATCATCACCTCACTATCATCACATCACCACCATCATCACCATCATCATCATCACCATCATCACCATCACCATCATCACCTCACTATCATGATATCATCACCATCATCACTGTGTTACAATGCCCTCAAGGACAAAACTTTTCGTAGGGTTGTTAACTTCCTCAGAAATACCTGTTGAATGTATGAAATAATGAGTGAATAAATGGATGAAAACAGAAGTCATTACCATCTGGGATTATTTGGTCAGTCCAATGTTTGCATTTTCTAGTTTTTCAAGGTCTTTTCTGCCTTTTCATCATTTGTCCATTGTCATCTCTCGATAGTCAATTTTCTCTCCCCTATTAGTAATTTCCCTTTCCTCTCTGGGAGACCGTCACCTGACTAACTAAAAGACCAACTCTCAAAACTCAGTTATGCATTAATTACGAGGAATTAATTGCTTAATTCAGAATGTTTTCTGAACAAGAAATGAACTTTTCTTGTTTCCTGTTGCTTAGACTCTTCAGAGCAACTTCTTTCTTTCTCCTCCTTCTTCTGCTCTCAGGGGTATCCATGCCACTATTCCCAAGGTCTAAACTATCCTTGTTTCTTTGGAGGAATTGTGTGTGTGTGTGTGTGTGTGTGTGTGTGTGTGTGTGCACGCACGTGTGTGTTTTAGTACTTTATAAAAGAAGTTGCCAAGAGCCTTCACAAATAATACCTAAAGGGCCTTTTAGTGGCAACTTCATAAGAGCAGTTTAAGGGGTGAGTAAATCTTGATGAAAAGGGGAATAAGAGTTGTCCTGAAGCTGACTTTATCTAGGAAGCACGTTATTTAGTACATATTTATTAAATATGTATATTTATCTGCATTGGCCTTGTTGAGAAGGCTGATGGAAATTATGGAGAGGCTAAAGCCCCCTCCATTCTATGTCTTGGTGTCTCCATTTTACAGGCACAAACTTACAGTCACAAAGGATATGTGACAAGACCAAGATCACACCGTTAGGTTGTGGCCTTGGGGTTTGAAGCAGATCTGCTGTAAAACTCAGGATGTTTTCCAGGAGATAACATCTGAATGCCTCTGGGATAGACACGGAGATAGCAGAAAGAGAAGATTCATCATCTCTAAGGTCTTTTTACTTTATTCTAACTATATCCAGTAAGGATTTTTACATTCAAGAATTCTCAATTTTTCTGTCATAGAAAGAATCACTAGGGACTTCCCTGGTGGCGCAGTGGATATGACTCTGTGCTCCCAATGCAGGGGGCCCAGGTTTGATCCTTGGTCAGGAAACCAAATCCCACATTCATGCTGCAACTAAGAGTTCGCATGCCACAACTAAGGAGCCCACATGCTGTAACCCAGGAGCCGGCGAGCCACAAATGAGGAGCCTGCCTGCCACAACTAAGACCTGGTGCAACCAAGTAAATAAATAAATGTTTTTTTAAAAAGAGAAAGAATTGCTATTTAGGAACCCCAAGTTTGGGCTTCCCTGGTGGCGCAGTGGTTAAGAATCTGCCTGCCAATGCAGGGGACACGGGTTTGAACCCTGGTCCGGGAAGATCCCACATGCGGCGGAGCAACTAAGCCCGTGTGCTACAACTACTGAGCCTGCGAGCCACAACTACCGAGCCCACACGTCACAACTACTGAAGCCTGCGCACCTAGAGCCCTTGCTTCACAACAAGAGAAGCCACTGCGATGAGAAGCCCGCATACTGCAACAAAGAGTAGCCCCCGCTGGCCGCAACTAGAGAAAGCCCGCGCGCAGCAACAAAGACCCAACGCAGCCAAAAATAAATAAAAAAATAATTTTAAAAAATACTATTAAAGAACCCCAGGTTTTAGGTTTGATATGAATTGGTTCTGCAGCAAAAAATAATCTGCCTAATATCAAATTTTCCCTCTTCCTTATTAACAAAACTCCTTTTTCAATGACTGCTTTTGTTTGTTGTTGCTGCTGTTGCTGTGTATGTGTGTTTAAGGCACCAAAAGCATTCAGCTAAAAGACGACATTTCTCAGCCCAAGTCGAATGACAAAGGGTCATATCACTGTTGTGACCAGGGAGGTGTTCCTGGCTGGGAATTTGAGAAAGGCTCCTTCAGGGGGGACAGAGTTTGAGTAGTGCCCTTTTTGCTCTTCCATCTTCCAGCTGTTCCCTGCCTGCCAGGTGGATGAAATGCTGCAGCCCCTGCTGGGGCTCATGACGGGACCATGAAAATGGAAGCTGCAAACAGCCTGGACTTTTAAGGAACATGGGACCATCATATCAGCCTAGACTGCCCACCTTGGATTTATTTTCTTTTGTTTTTGGATTTAGCCTATGTGGGACAAAATATGTCCTTATATGTTTAAGCCACTGTTAATGGGGGTTTTGTCTTATATGCAGGCAAATCCTAACGAATAGATTAGTGATCTTAATAGTAAATTCACATTTCTATCCCTAAGTTTTCATATCTGTAAGACGGACTCCTGTGAGAGGTGGGGAGAGAAATTTGGCGTTATGATTAGGTGGTTTTAAGTGTTCGTCTAGTCCATTATTTAATGGTTCTAATTAGGTTTCCGGTATCCTACTATTCCAAAGTTTCAGAAGATTGACTCTAAGCCTTTCATTAACCCCCAAAAGGTCCAAGTTTCAGTATGAGTCAAACTGAAAAAAAACAAAAAAACCACGAGAAGAGATCTACTCCTTTAAAGAATTATTTTGTTAGGTGTATTTTCATATATGTGTGTGTACGTGTCTGTGTCCTTTTATAATATCTCTTTCTGAACAAATTTAATTCTCAGCAAAATAAAACCTCATTCAATTCAATTCACACAATTCAAACTGTGTGATAATTCGGAAAGAGGCTGGACCAAAGATTACTTCAATTTTTTTCATGAGGAAAAAAAAAAGGATTTCCCAAATAAATGAACACTGTAAATAAGGCAATTTATCTCTGCTTAGGAGAACAAATTGTTCTCAGTTAACATAGAAAGTCTCTTTACATAAAAATTAATTTAATAATTAGAAATCATTCTTACCTAGCTCATTAAATTTTTGTTTAAGAAATGCGGAGATTTCTCTGTCGCTTACGACCAGAAATGCGGAGATTTCTCTGTCGCTTACCACCAGACTCTTGATTGTCTGTGATTCTGGGCATCTCCCTCGAGAGTGGGAAACAAATTTCCAACTTACCTGGAAAGTGCCACACAGATGTGGGTTATTTTTTGCTGTAAACTCTATAAGCTAAACAGATCTCATTCAATAGAGGCTGGTGGGGTCTTCGTGGGGGAATTCTGCAAGTCTGTTGGATCCATCTGTGTGTTCTCCGGAGCACTCATCGGCTCCAGCCCTTGGTCCCTTCACACAGTGATGCTGCAGAATTTCAGCCATAAAAGATTCTAAGGGCCATGGAAAGCACAGCCAGAAGTGCCACTTCCCATTTAAACTTGTGCTCTAGATCTTTGGGGGACTAAAGCTTAAAGCCAAGCATTCGTCTCAATTTCTACTTCTTTCTATTGGCCCACACATTACAGCTCCTGCCCCATCCCCTCCTGAGACTTTAATGTGATTGGTGAGTCCGTCCTTGAAGGTCAGACGTAGGTTTAGCCCTTCTCATTGCCTCTCCTGACAAAAACCCTGTCACCCCTTTGGCGATTGGTGCCTTTTCCCCCATCACGATTCCCACTTAGGTCTGTCTATTCCATCTACCAAGATCAGCATCTTCCATGCCCTGCCCCAAACTCCCAGTTCTGTATTCCACCTACTGAGGCAAATCTAACAAGTTCTTACTAAGACGTTAATGGCAGATAAGCCTTTATCTCCTTTTCTCAGATAACTCGTGTATATTTTAACAGGGCCCTCCAGGGCTGTGGAGGAACCACTGATTATGAAATTTTAGGCAGATTGGGTAGATGTCCTTCAGTGTGAGGGAGTATGAGGTATTTCTGCTTCTCCATCCTCAGCTAGAAGATGACTTTCTAGTAGTCATTTTATTACCAGTACTGATAACACAGCAAAACTGTCAGCATGAGTTCAGAGCCAATGGATGTTGGGGCAAACGGCGCCTTAGAGATAATTTCATCCCACCTTCCCGCTCTTGAAATGAGTATTTGGTGGGGGCCAGGGGGGAACGGAGGAGGGCTTACTGGAACCCGTAACCAGATGACCCAGTACCTTTAATAGCTCCCTACTCTCATCTGTTTTATGCTATTTCTGTCCTGCAGAGAAGGCACTAGTGTCATTCTGTCTCAGTTTCTTTTTGCTGCGTTGGAAAAAAATCGACAAACCAAAGGTGGGCCTTAAATATTCAGAAATCTAGATATAACCCATCGTTTCAGGCCCAATTCTCTATGTCCCTTCCTCGCAAGCACATTTCCCAATTACTCCATGCTTCACTGAACTTCCTGTCTCTGGAGCATCCTTGACATGCACACCGTCACTTCAACATAAAAAACAACTGAGGCCTTATAAAGTGTTTTACTACGTTTAAGTCTTGTCTCATCAACGAGACTGTAAACTTCTTGAGGGCAGAGGACTGCACCATCTGTATGCTTCACTGTGGCTGTGCTGGGCTTGGGGCTGGGTTCCCAAGCTGTGCTCTAGGCAGCATCTCCTGAGTGCCAGGCTGCTCTTCCAGAGGAGCGGACGTGTACCCTGCCCTCGTGTGAAGTTCTCAGGACAGGGAGATTGGAATTTCCATTCTTCGACTGGCTACTAGGAGTTACTCAGGAGAGAAAGGAGGACGCTTTAGGAATTGCTACAGAAAGAACACGTGGCAGAGGAAGGGCCCAAGAAGGGGAGGGGGGTGGGGGAAGGAGGAAGAGGAAAAAGAGCTCCTTCCTCAAGCTCGCTTTAGATATCTTGGGATGGCGTGGAGAAGTGTTGTGTGCTGGTTCAGTGCCAAGAAGCAGCCTGGAAAAGTTAGATAAATAATTGACCACTTTCAATGATTTAAACCACTGGCTCTTAATCTCTTTTGAATACTGGGCTCCTTTGAGAATTTGATGAAAGTTACAGACCCTATCTTGAAGTAAATAAAAATATATATATATATATATATATATGCAGCTGAACAAACTTTTGCAAATCAATCCAGGAGATTCAAAGAACCACCAAATGACCATCCTCGGGCCCCAGACAGAGGCTCATTTTCACCCTCGACAGCTCTGCGAGCAGCAGACTGAGAATTAAGCCGCTCAAAGCAACGGCCAGAGCTAATGCATAAACAGACACTCAACTCAAAGCCTCGTAGGCGGATTTTCCCATGAAAATGTGAGTGTTCTGTAGTGGAGGGGAGTTGCTGAAGTGGCCTGCATTTTTCAGTCACTGGAGTCCCAGACGGTGATCCGAAGAGTGCATTCATTTCTCTCAAGGGCCAGAGGAAGTCAAATAAAATAACTTTAAGCCAGTTTGGGACACGCTTTGTGTGTTCACGCGTGGACAGGCTTTACTTCCCTGGGGAATCAGGCTCCATATGAATAATGTCATTTCCACCTCAAAACCCTATATTATCCTCTCCCCCAGCATATTTCTGGTTTCTAGCTAACAAGGGAAAAAGAGTCTATGTTTTTTCACTGTGGGGAATGAAAAGGGCCCGGAAAATAAGGTCAAGGGCATCACGGGAATAAGGATTGGGAGAGAGATGGGGGCCTCCTTTGTGTCAAGTAAATGATCTTCCAACTCAATGGAAGCCTTTAGGGGAAAGCGAGGGAGATTCCACTTCGGGAACTAGGACATCTGATGCTACAGCAGGAGCCGCCATCCTGTCAGCAGCAGCAGCAAACCCTTCTCATTTCCAGAGGCTTTTCTCGAAGACAGTTGGTGGCGATTGGAAGTCGGGATGGGAGTGGTTCTTTAACAAATTGCGTCATCTCAGCAGAGCTGAAAGTTCCCCATTTGAAAACGGACGTTTAGCTGAAACCTAACTTTTAAAGGCGGATTGCTGAGATTTAAGAGGCTCTAGGGTGCCAGGACAAGGTACTGACACGAAAACTCCATCCTGAAGATGTGCTTTCCCAGTCAGGAGGGTAATCCAGTCTCTATGAAGTGCGGCTGAAGGTTGCCCACGACTAGATGCTTGCTCTGGACTGTGCCAGGTGTAGCCTAGATGCAGCTGCTGGCGGTGGGGTCCTTACGCATCAAGGGCCAGGGTGAAAGGAAGACATCTGAGTGAGGGTATGAACATCAGGGAGTGGACGCCATTGGCTGGAGAGAAAAAGGAAATGAAAAGGCAACCAAGGGCTGAGGTCACATTCCATGTGCTTCATTATGGAGAGGATGCCCTTCAATCCATCTATCCATTTATCCACTGAAAAATATTTATCGATCACCTGCTTTGCCCAAGTCACATAAGTTTGCCTTGGAATTGCTATCTTAAGACAGAAGAGATTTCCCATTTCATGGAGACCACGTTCTAGCAGGGGAGAAAGATATTAAGCAACAAAGTGCATAATTAATCTTTTCCTTTGGAGGTTCTGAATTCTCTCCTCCATAAAAGCATGGAGGAAACTGACAAGAAGTGTCAGTATCAACTCTGAGAAATTAACCAAAGGCTTGCAGCGATTCTGGGAGTCTTCACTGAAGAAAAACAGCCCAATCTCAGTAGAGTCGGCAGGCTTTGTGGCATTGTCATATTCCCTGTTCCAGCCCCTCTGTCTACGGCTCTGCAGTAGCCCGGGAAAGCAAGGGGTCTCATCACAGTGAGGGCCGGCAGCCCCGCAGCCTCACGGTGGACACCATGGGGTAGAAGCCCCTCCACAGCTTTGCGCCCAGAGAATCTCATTATTTGACACCCCGGATGGTTTTCGGGAAGATACCACTTGGGTGGCTGCTTTTATTTTACCTGATTCAGAGCCTGCCGTGCGCCCAAAGCCTTTCTCAGGGGCATTTGTCAAAAACATTTAGAGACTGGATACGCAAATAAATCACCAGCGCGTAATAGTTGGGCAAACAACGGGCTAGCCAAAAAACGCAAAAGGAAGATCTGGAAAATGAGGTGGTATCCAGAGAGGCTTGAGGAAGGTCTGGTATATTCTTGGGGATCTAGAAGCCCGTGCGTGGAAATGAACAAGCCACGGGCTGAGTTCACACGACAGACCTAGAGGGGCCTGGGGCTGGAGGCTCTGGATGAACTTGAGGCTCTACACCCTTCCTTCTTGCCTCTTGGCATGCCTCATGCCTCATGTGTTCTTGTTGAAAATGGATTCCATTAAGTGATATCACGTGGCATCTCTGGGAATCAGATTCCCCCGATCCCTGGGGCTTGTTGGGTTGCTGTCTGTAGTTGTTCTGTGGTTTGTTTTGCTTAGTGACTTTTCTGTAAGGTCTGTATACTTTTCTGTCTATAGGCGCTGGAGTCTCTGTTCAGGGAGTTTATTGGGCATCTAATGACTGCAGAGATTCCCTTAAATGCTCGGAAACAGTAAGGCTCCGGGCTGTCTTGAGTGTCTCCATGTGTGTGTCGGGACATCACCAACACTCAGTAGGCAGCTGACATCACTGCCTTACCCTTCGCTTCCTGCTGGAAGAAGCCAAGCACAAAGCCCACATGTTGCGTAAAGCAGTTTATACACACCATCCATGACAAGCAGATCCCTAGAGGTGGAACGTAGATTCGGGGTGTGAGGCACTGGGGGAGGATGGGATGGGGAAGATGGCTAATGGGCATGGGAATTCTTTCTATGGATGAAAATGTTCTGGAATTAAACAATGCTGAATATACTAAATACACTTGTGACTGTGCTGGAAACTGCTGAGCTGTACAGTGTTAAAGGATGGATTTGATGGCTTGTAAATGATACCTCAATTTTTAAAGGGCTATGTGGGGTAATCTGGATTTGGTTGATGAGATATCTCTGCTTATGGCCAAGATGGTCTCATAGAGACTGGATTACCCTCTTGACTGGGAAACTGACAAACAAAAAAGTCCATGAGACAATGGCTTTGAGGTTTTAGGCGTCAGGCAACGGAAGACAGTGACTCCTGAGACATGGGGAGAAAACAAGAGTTCTATCATTGCCCTGGATTCTTGCCCTAGAGAGTTAGCTGTGTGAAGGGTGGTAACAGGCATAAACCAGGAAACTTCCTGAGTTATGGAGATGGTGCTAAGCGTTCGGGGAGACCATGGCGCTTACAGCTTGCATGTAGATTATCAGAAATGAGAGAGCTGCAGACAGAGAGATCCAGAGAACTACGGGGGATGCCCCTCAAATATTCAGCAAAGAACTAACCGGCACATGAGGCAGCCACCAGAGGCTGGGACTCATAACCCCACAAAATGACGAGCAGTAACCATACCCAGCGCTCACACAGTACCCGACCTAGTGTTTGTTCCCACCAGCCGGGCTGGAAAGCTTCCTAATTCATAGGTATTGGGTACACTACACAGAAGGGTGTTCTCCGCGAGTGTGGAACATCTTGCCCTACGCTCATCACGCCCAGCAAATTTTCAAAACAAGACGTAAAAAGATAAAACTGCTTCCAAGTAACCTAACTGCATTCCAGGGTGGAGGTAAGGAAGCTCAAAAATATTCATAAGAATGCAAAAATATTCAGCTTCCAGCAAGCTAAAATTCACAAAGTCTGGCATCCAGTCAAAGATCATTAATCACAGAGAGCAGCAGAAAATCACAGCCCATAATTAGGGCAACAATCAATCGGTTGAAACTAACCCAGAAAAGACATTAAGGTTAGAATTAGGAGAAAGAGCCATAAAAATCATGTTCATAACAGTATTCCATGTATTCAAAACTAAATGGAGGCATGGCGGTTACTAAAAAGATACTTAAAACAAATTTGTAGAGTTGAAAAGTACAATACCTAAAATGAGAAATACACATAATGGGATGAACAGCAGGTAAGGCGTTGCAGAAAAAGATTCGAGAAAATTAGAACACAGTAACCTAAACCATCCAGAATAAACCTTAGAGGAAAAAAAAAGTCAGCAAGGCATCAGGGAGCAGTGGGACAACTTCGTCTTGCCTAATATACATGAAATCAGAGTGCCTGAAGAAAGGCTGCAGGGGGGCAGATAATAGAAAATTATGTAAAGAAAGAATGACGGAAAGTTTTCATCATGATAAAGGAGCTTAGTCAGCCTAGGCTGCGCAAGTCCGGCAGCCTCCGGATTTCACCAGGCAGGGAACTGCGGCCCAGACACTTCCTGCGAGGAGGCCCCTCCCTGGGATGGGGTGGCTATTGTCCAGGAGCTCCGCCCCGGCCTTGGCCTCCTGGAGTTTATCACTGAATTGCCTGAGCATTTTCCACATCTGTTTTCTTTCTGGGAATAGTTTTCCGTGTGCTGAGTCTGCTTCTGTGCCATCAGCCTGGCCTGCTCTTGCAAAGGGACCCGCTCCTCTGCGAGCTCCAGACCTGCTTCAGACGCCTCCGTCTCTGCGGCCACTTACTTCCTCTTCCTGTCTCCCTGCTTCTGCGGGGCACCGGGCTGAGGGGTCCACCCTCAGCAGCCCTCTCTGCCTCTTCAGGGTTAACCCAGCCAGGTGCCAGCCAGCTGTCCCCAAGCACCACTGTCCAGCTACACATTGCTCAGTGGACAGACCGTCCGGGGGCTTCCTCAGCCCGAGCCCCTTCCCAGATCCTTCCCCATAACCCCTTAGCCTTATAGATTTTGTCCTGCCAATGGCTCTCCAGCCTCGGTTTTCGTGGGGTGACAGTAAAACAGCGTGTAGAATGCTGACCAGCTTAAACTGCTTTTACTCCCTTAAAACATGCTGTTGATGAATCAAACGGAGCTATTTTACAGAGACGGCACTCGGCTCGTGCAAGATGGGAATGCATGCATGTCTCCAGGATGACTCTGGAACCGAGAATCTTCTACCTACTGAACTCAAAGAATAGAACTGTTGCCATCAGAGCCCTTTACGAAGGAAGAAGTCCTTCAATAAGGAAAATCTGGCTTCCAGCAGCTCAAGTAGTTTATATGGACTGATTCAAGACTAGCCAATCAGCTTCGAAGTTTGAAATTCCCCGAACCCCTTAAATTTCACCTGGAACCCTGGATCTGGGAGACAGATTTGACCTATGTCTCCTGTCTCCTTGCAGGTCAACCTTGCTATAAAGCTCCTTCTTTCCTCAAAAGCCAGTGCCATAGTTTGGCCCATAGGTGCATCGGGCAGTGAGCCCTTTCTTGGTAACAACTGCAACACGGGACTCACAACATTCCAGCTCCCACTCTGGTTGCCGTCCCCTCTGCTTGGGAATGTGGCAGCTTCTCCCGTGAGCAGTTGATTAATAGCAGGAATAGATTATGAATAAATAATTAGTCCTCACATTCTGACCTGTTAGAAGCAACAGGAGAGCTTATAACAGAGAGAGCTGACTTAGTCTGAGGGATCACAGAGGTTTCCCTGGGAAGTGATATGGATGATAAAACATTTAGGGTTATCAGAATAAGTAAACGAAAGCGGGGATTAGGAAAGGGGAAATCGTAGGCTGAGGAAATCACAGAGTGAGAAGCTTGGCTTTTCTGAGCAACTGAAGGAGACTTCCGTGACTAGAGGGGGAAAGTTAAGGTGGTGATAACAAGAGGTCAGATTACACTAGAATGGCCAGACTAGAATGCTTGGATTTTGTCCTAAGATTGATGGGATAAACCTTTGAAAAGTTATAATCAGGGGCATAAAATGATTTAGTCTGAAGCATAATAAGATAGGTAGGGAATGCAGGAGAGGTGGGTAGAACTCTTTGGGAGACCATGGCAGGATTCCCCTACATGGTTTGGACTGGAGTGATGGCAATGGGAAAAAAAAAGGAGGAGGACAAATTTTGAAGCTGATGAGGGCACCATCATCCACAGCGTTGTCCAACGTGTTTTCTTTTGTCCTCTTGATCAAGAATTTAATTCCATGTGTAGGACACAGAGGAGGAGAAATGAGATATGGGAGGAGTACAGGCACAAGGAGTGGGGTTTCAAAACTGAAACTATTTCCAGACCTTTTCTATCCGTTTGGAACTACTTAGGCATAAGGAAAGTTGGAGAAACCGAAGACGTTCGCAAACAAGCATCAAGGTGAAAGGTGCAGACCATAAATTCTAGAAGAGCTGACCTTAATTTCCAGGCAAACTGGCCTCTGGTTGTGAGGAGGTGTCCTGGAAGATGTTACACTCGAAACTGGCCTTGAAGGTGGGAAGTATTTAGATAACCTTAGGAAGGTAAAGCCCTCAGAATTCAGTATTTAAAGGACTACTGCCATCATCCAGTCCTGGGAAATCAGTAGAGACAGAAGAGATTCTCATTAAAAACAAACATAATTTCTTACCCATAAAGGGTGATTAAACCTTGGAGGCAGGTGAAACAGGAGCTTAATGAAGCTGTAAGTGTTCAAAACCTCATAAAAGAATCATTTCCTCTTTCCCCTTCATGGATGAGCTCTTTCTCAGTTCACTCACCAGGTGTTTGTGTGATCACCAGGTCCCAGTCAGAGTCCAGAACCACAGCAATGAGGTCGGCACCCCTCTGCTCCCTGGGCTTTGGTGTGGGGATTTGAAAGTCCTTTCTGGAGGTATGACAGTTCTTCTAACTTAAGCATCGAACACTAAGAATATTTAGTTTTCCTTTTTTTCTCCCCTGTGTAAACCTATACATAGAGCTGGAGAATATGAAATTAAACACCCACTCTAAGGGGTCCACTCACCTAACTCTGTTTTAGAATATAGGGTCAGTACCTATAACCCCAAAACATCCGTGATGGTTAATTTCATGTGTCAACTTGACTGGACCATGGGATGCCCAGATATTTGGTCAAACATTATTCTGAGTGTGTCTGTGAGGGTGTCTCTGCATGAGATTAACATTTGAATTGTTGGACTGAATAAAGCAGACTGCCCTCCCAATGTGGTGGGCCTCACCCAATCAGTTGAGGGCCTGACTAGAACAAAAAGGCTGGCAACTTTTCGTCCCCCCTACCCTCTCAAGTAAAAGAGAATTCCTCCTGCCTGCCTGCGTCTGAACAGGGACTTCAGCTTTTTCCTGCCTTTAGACAAACTGAAACACCCACTCTTCCTGCACCTTGAGCCAACTGGCCTCTGGATTGAAGCTACGCCATCCACTGTCCTGGGTGTCCAGCTTGCAGACTCACCCAAAGATCTTGAGACTTGTCAGCCTCCATAATCCCGTAGCTAATTCCCTATAAGAAATCTTTGCCATACATGTATTATATATATACATATTATATATATATGTGTGTGTGTGTATATATATATATATATATATATATATATACATACACATACACACATATATATGGTGACTTCAAACCAACCAAGAAAACCAAAAAACCAAAGTGAGCTGTGTCTTCTTTCAGCTGATGTTCCCTAAGGATGGCTCTGGAATGTCTAAGGATGTCTGTTTCTCTCTATCCATGTCAGGTTTTTTTTATTTTAAAAATACTCTTAATTGGCCCCCAAATCACAAAGCCAAGACAGCTTTCTGCTGGCCCCAGAGTGAGATTAGCTCAGTCTTTAATGAAGCAGCCTGACTGAGGGCATAGTTGAGACCCCTTACCATCTAGAGCTCAGCACAGGGTATAGAACCCGAGTTGGGTTCTTTCCTTCGTTAATTGTTCCCCTGGAAGGAGATTTTGGAGCTGGTGTAGTTTGTGTCCTTGAGACGCAAGGATTTTATTAAGGGATGTACGTGTGAGACAAATGGGGGACTCATTCTCATGGATGCCGCACAGCTACTGAAAAATTACATTTATGAATGATTATTGTATAGATCTAGTACCTTGCTGGGATTGAAGTCATCCAGAGAATTCACACACCTGTCTGTTAAGATCTCACTCTTCAAACCCAACCTTGGATTCATTTATGCTTGAGTTATGCTGTTTTTCTCATCCTTCCTTGAAGATGCTGTGTCCTTTCTCATGACTGCCTTCTCTCATGCTGAAGGTTCCACTTGGAATTCATCTCTTTCTCTATTTTTTCCCCATTGATGACCTTGGCATCTTTGTTGAAAGTCATTTGGCCGTATACCTGTGGATCTATTTCTGGTCTCTCTGTTCTGCTTCATTGCTCTATATGTCTGTCTATTTTTTTTTCCTTTTTTTGGCCATGCCATGTGGCTTGCAGGATCTTAGTTCCCTGACCAGGGATCGAACCCAGGCCCCAGCAGTGAAAGTGCTGTGTCCTAACTACTGGGCCGCCAGGGTGTTCCCTATATGTGTGTTCTTAACACCAATTCTATACGGTCTTGACAGTATAGCTTCTTAGTAGAGCTTATATAAATCACATAGTGTTCTTCAACTTTCTTCTTCTTCTTCAACATTATTTTGGTTATTCTAGGTCCTTTTATTTCCAAATAAATTTTAGAAAAGGCTTGCCAATTTCTACAAATAAGCCTCCTGGGATGTGGAGCGGAACTGCATCGTATCTTTAGATCAGTTTGGGTAGAACTGACATCTTAACAACATGGAGTCTTTCAACTCATGAACAGTGTCTTTCTCTTCATTAATTTAGGTCTTCTATAATATTTCTCAGCAGCGTTTTGTAATTTAGTTTGCTTGGAGTTTGCACTTATTTTGTTACATTTATCTCTAGTTATTTCACGTTTTTAATGCTATTGTAAATAACATTTATGTCATCCAACAGGTTGTTCTTATTATAAAAATACACTTGATTTTTTAATATCAACACTGCACTTTACAATCTTACTAACTGGATTTCTTTGGAAATTCCTGACTATTTTGTACAGAAATGATCATGTCACCTGCCAAGAACGATAATTTTACTTCTTTCTATCCAGGCTTTTCTTCCTTTGGCTGCCCTTAGAAAAAACTGTGTGTGAATAAAAGACTCATCGTTCAAAGCTAAAACTTAGAAATGTTAGTTGAGTTGCTCAAAGTTAAACTACTGGTCGACCACGTCCCTGGCCAGGCCTCATCTAAGCTCACATTTATTTTGGATGCTCTAGGTACCAGGAACAGGGTAGCAATGCAACTGCATTAGGACCTCACTGCAGACATGTTAGGTGGTTGAGATACTCTTAGGGTTGCAATGTCCATCTTCAGCCATCCTCCCGATATATACCAGGAAAATAGAGCTGAATGATGGGTACAAATAAATCAACCTCCTTCATAAATCAGTTTTTATTTTGGCACCAGTGTTGCAGTGGGGTTATTATTAACTTTTATAAAATGGGTAGGAGTAGCTGAGCAATTTGCTTGTTCAGTGATAGCACTCAGCCTGGAGTATAAATCTTTATGAACACAGGTAGAAATCCATTAGTCACGTCACTCTGCTTCCCATAAAAAAAGACAGTAAATGTACTTGGGGAAAAGCTTGAACACTATTCCTATAACCCTTTTTCCTCTCCTTTAACTCAATGTAAATATACTACAGGCTGTCAGATTCCTATTGGAAAAAGAATTTTAATGGTGAGTGCAACTTCAGGAAAAATATAGCACTGAATTCCAGACTTTAATGTCACCATCTCTTTGGAGACAAAAGTAGCAAAGGAATTGATGTTAAGCCACACTGAAACATTTAGCTTTACGCATGGTTCAGAAATAAACAATAGTTTACTACGAAGTTAATCTCTTTAAGCAAAATTGCCTTTTATTTGTGCAGAATGATACGGAACTAGCATTGCATTGACTACTGGGGAGAGGGGTAAATAGAATTATTACCAAAAGAGTCCTCCTAAGAGGATCACGGTCTCTTTGTTTTTATTTTATTTATTTCTTTATTTCTTTTGCCCATGTTGCTTGGCATGTGGGATCCCAGTTCCCTGACAAGGAATTGAACCTGCAGTGGAAGTGCAGAGTCTAACCACTGGACCACCAGAGAAATCTCTCATATTCTCTTTAAAGCTATAATTCTCTCCTGGAAACATTATGGAAACAATGCAAGAGAATACATAATTGGTTGTTGGCTGGTGTGAGAGATAATTGAAAATCCATTTGAACAAAAGTAACTTCATGGAATTGAGTGTTAGACTAGACCTTATTCATAAGGCAGTAGAATTTAGATAGATATGGGGAAAGAGAGCCTGAGATTTAATAGGTAGATAAAGAGAAAAGATAAAAAAAACCATGGGGGAATGACTTTAACATTCTAAGTCTCAGTGTCTTTACCTGTAAAATAAATAGAGATATTAATAAAATGCAGGGATGTAACATGTTAGTCAGGATAGGCAAGAATGCTGCCTATCCGGAAAAAAAAAATCAAAATTCTCATTGGCTTAAAATGTCATTTTATTCTTCATTTGACACGTCCATTGTGGGTCAGGAGGGGAGACTACTCATCTAGTCCCTCATGGACCCATGGAGATCGAGCAGCCCCCATCTTGAACACTTTTTTCTTTGGACCACACAGACTAGAGAGTCTGGGAGGAGAGTTTCAAATCAGCAATTCAATGTTTCATCCTGTAGTCAGATGTTTCAGTGATGTACCCAGACCTCACTGAACAGGACTTGTTACATCTACCACAATGGAACCAGAATAGAATACTGCCATAGGTCTGGAGTTTGGGGAAATAAACACAATTTTAACAACATTCCTGTTCACCACAGATAGGTTCTGTGAGGACTGAGTAACACAACACGTCAAGGGCTTAGGACAACGCCTGAAGCACTCTGAATCCTTAGTAAACGTTAGCATTTAGAGTTTTTAGGGAGTGAGTCTATGAAGTTTTTGGCAATTACTAAATCAGATATTCTCTAATAACTAATTTACCATATTATTTCTAATCGGTGGAACTCTTAATCATCTTATCACTATATTACAAATAAGGACCCAGATTAAGACATAACCAACTTCCTTCCTACTACATGGCTCTTAACTGGCTAAGTGTGGACTTGTACCCAGGTAACTTGGACTCCAAATGCTACTTTCACTTTGCAACATTGCCTTTGTAAAAGAGCCTTCTCAAGAGACCTTCAACGGAGCGAGACGTGGAGATCACCTTCCTGCCCACAAATACAGCAGAAATACATCTACATGTGGAATAACTCCTACTGAATGCTGGCAGAAGACCTCAGACCTCCCAAAAGGCAAGAAGCTCCCCACGTACCTGGGTAGGGCAAAAGAAAAAAGAGAAAACAGAGACAAAAGAATAGGGATGGAACCTGCCCCTCGGGGAGGGAGCCGTGAAGGAGGAAAAGTGTCCACACACTAGGAGCCCCTTCTCTGGTGGAGACAGGGGGTGGGCGGGGGAGAAGCTTCGGAACCGTGGAGGAGAGCGCAGCCACAGGGGTGCGGAGGGCAAAGCGCAAAGATTCCCGCACAGAGGATCAGGGCCAACCGGCACTCACCAGCCCGAGAGGCTTGTCTGCTCACCTGCCGGGAGGAGGCGGGGCTGGGAGCTGAGGCTCGGGCCTCGGAGGTCAGACCCCAGGAAGAGGACTGGGGTTGGCGGCGTGAACACAGCCTGAAGCGGGCTAGTGTGACACAGCTAGCCGGGAGGAAGTCCGGGAGAGGGTCTAGAACTGCCTAAGAGGCAAGAGACCATTGTTTCAGGGTGCGCAAGGAGAGGGGATTCAGAGCACCACCTAAATGAGCTCCAGAGATGGGCGCAAGCGCGGTGATCAGCGCAGACCCCAGAGACGGGCATGAGACGCTAAGGCTGCTGCTGCCGCCGCCAAGAAGCCTGTGTGCGAGCACAGGTCACTGTCCACACCTCCCCTCCCAGGAGCCTGTGCAGCCCGCCACTGCCAGGGTTCCGTGATCCAGGGACAACTTCCCCGGAGAACACACGGTGGGCCTCAGGCTGGAGCAACGTCACACTGGCCTCTGCTGCCCCAGGCTCACCTCTCATTCCCTACCCCTCCCTCCCCCCGGCCTGAGTGAGCCAAAGCCCCCCAATCGCTGCTCCTTCAACCCTGTCCTATCTGAGTGAACAACAGAAGTCCTCAGGTGACCTACACGCAGAGGCGGGGCCAAATCCAAAGCTGAGCCCCAGGAGCTGTGAGAACCAAGAAGAGAAAGGGAAATCCCTCCCAGCCCCTCAGAAGCAGTGGATTAAAGCTCCACAATCAACTTGATGTGCCTGCATCTGTGGCATACCTGAATAGACAACGAATCATCCCAAAACTGAGGCAGTGGACTTTGGGAGCAACTGTAGACTTGGGGTTAGCTTTCTGCATCTAATTTGTTTTTGGTTTTATGTTTATCTTAGTTTAGTATTTAGAGTTTATTATCATTCGTAGATTTGTTTATTGATTTGGTTGTTCTCTTCCTTTTTTTAAAATATATAGTCATATATATTTTTTCCTTTTCCTCTTTCTGTAAGTGTGTATGTGTATGCTTCTTTGTGTGATTTTGTCTGTATACCTGTGCCTTTACCATTTGTCCCAGGGTCTGTCTTTCCATTTTTTTTTTTTTTTTTTAGTATAGTTTTTAGCGCTGGTTATCATTGGTGGATTTGTTTTTTGGTTTGGTGGTCCTCTTCTTTCTTTCTTTTTTTATTATTTTTTATTTTAATAGCTTTATTTTATTTTACTTATTTATTTTCTTTCTTTCTTCCTTTTTTTCTCCTTTTTCTTCTGAGACGTGTGGCTGACTGGGTCTTGGTGCTCCAGCCAGGTATCAGGCCTGTGCCTCTGAGGTGGGAGAGCCATGTTCAGGACATTGGTCCACCAGAGACCTCCTGGCTCCATGTAATATCAAACGGCAAAAGCTCTCTCAGAGATCTCCATCTCAACGCTAAGACGCAGTTCCACTCAATGACCAGCAACCTACAGTGCTGGACTCCCTATGCCAAACAACTACCAAGACAGGAACACAATCCCACGCATTAGAAGAGAGGCTGCCTAAAATAATAATAAGGTCACAGACACCCCAAAATACACCACCAGATGTGGTCTTGCCCACCAGAAAGACAAGATCCAGCCTCATTCACCAGAACACAGGCACCAGTCCCCTCCACCAGGAAGTCTGTACAACCCACTGAACCAACCTAACCCACTAGGTGAAGACACCAAAAACAATGGAACTACGAGCCTGCAGCCTGCAAAAAGGAGACCCCGAACACAGTAAGTTAAGCAAAATGAGAAGACAGAGAAATACACAGCAGATGAAGGAACAAGGTAAAAACCCACCAGACCAAACAAATGAAGACGAAACAGGCAGTCAACCTGAAAAATAATTCAGAGTAATTATAGTAAAGATGATCCAAAGTCTTGGAAATAGAATGGAGAAAATACAAGAAACGTTTAACAAGGACCTAGAAGAACTAAAGAGCAAACAATGATGAACAACACAATAAATGAAATTATAAATTCTCTAGAAGGGATCAATAGCAGAATAACTGAGGCAGAAGAACGGATAAGTGACCTGGGAGATAAAATAGTGGAAATAACTACTGCAGAGCAGAATAAAGAAAAAAGAATGAAAAGAATTGAGGACAGTCTCAGAGATCTCTGGGACAACATTAAATGCACCAACACTTGAATTATAGTGTCCCAGAAGAAGAGGCAACAAAGAAAGGGACTGAGAAAATATTTAAAGAGATTAAACTTCCCTAATATGGGAAAGGAAATAATCAAGTCCAGGAAGTGCAGAGATTCCTATACAGGATAAATCCAAGGAGAAACATGCCAAGACACATATTAATGAAACTATCAAAAATTAAATACAAAGAAAAAATATTAAAAGCAGCCAGGGAAAAACAACAAGTAACATACAAGGGAATCCCCATAACGTTATCAGCTGATCTTTCAGCACAAACTCTGCAAGCCAGAAGGGAGTGGCAGGACATATTAAAAGTGATGAAAGAGAAAAACCTACAACCAAGATTACTCTACCCAGCAACGATCTCATTCAGATTCGATAGAGAAATTAGAACCTTTACAGACAAGCAAAAGCTAAGAGGATTCAGCACCACCAAACCAGTTTTACAACAAATGCTAAAGGAACTACTCTAGGCAAGAAACAAAAGGGAAGGAAAAGACCTAGAATAAAAACCCCAAACAACTAAGAAAATGGTAATAGAAACATACATACCGATAACTAACTTAAATGTAAATGGATTAAATACTCCCACCAAAAGACATAGACTGGCTGAATGGATACAAAAACAAGACCCGTATATATGCTGTCCACAAGAGACCCACTTCAGACCTAGGGACACATACAGACTGAAAGTGAGGGGATGGAAAAGGATATTGCATGCAAATGGAAATCAAAAGAAATCTGGAGTACCAATTTTCATATCAGACAAAATAGACGTTAAAATAAAGACTATTACAAGAGACAAAGAAGGACACTACCTAATGATGAAGGGATCAATCCAAGAAGAAGATATAACAATTGTAAATATTTATGCACCCAACACAGGAGCACCTCAATACATAAGGCAAATACTAACAGCCATAAAAGGGGAAATCGACAGTAACACAATCATAGTAGGGGACTTTAACATCCCACTTTCACCAATGGACAGATCATCCAAAATGAAAATAAATAAGGAAACACAAGCTTTAAATGATACATTAAACAAGATGGACTTAATTGATATTTATACATCCAAAACAACAGAATACACTTTCTTCTCAAGTGCTCATGGAACATTCTCCAGGATAGATCATAACTTGGGTCACAAATCAAGCCCTGGTAAATTTAAGAAAATTGAAATTGTATCAAGTATCTTTTCGAACCACAACGCTATGAGACTAGATAACAATTACAGGGAAAAATCTGTAAAAATAGAAACACATGGAGGCTAAACAATACACTACTAAATAACCAAGAGATCCCTGAAGAAACCAAAAATACCTAGAAACAAATGATAATGAAAACACGACGACCCAAAACCTACGGGACGCAGCAAAAGCAGTTCTGAGAGGGAAGTTGATAGCAATACAATCCTACCTCAAGAAACAAGAAACATCTCAAATAAACAACCTAAACTTATACCTAAAGGAATCAGAGAAAGAAGAACAAAGAAAATCCCAAAGTTAGCAGACAGAAAGAAATCATAAAGATCAGATCAGAAATAAATGAAAAAGAAATGAAGGAAACAATAGCAAAGATCAATAAAACTAAAAGGTGATTCACTGTGAACACAAACAAAATTGATAAACCATTAGCCAGACTCATCAAGAAAAAAAAGGGAGAAGACTGAAATCAATAGAATTAGAAGTGAAAAAGGAGAAGTAACAACTGACACTGTAGAAATACAAAGGATCATGAGACGTTACTACAAGGAACTATATGCCAATAAAATGGACAACCTGGAAGAAGTGGACACATTCTTAGAAAAGCACAACTTTCCAAGACTGAACCAGGAAGAAATAGAAAATATAAACAGACCAATCACAAGCACTGAAATTGAGACTGTGATTAAAAATCTTCCGACAAACAAAAGTCCAGGACCAGATGGCTTCACAGGCGAATTCTATCAAACATTTAGAGAAGCGCTAACACCTAACCTTCACTTGAGAAAACCATAATGCAAAAAGAGTCATGTACCAAAATGTTCATTGCAGCTCTATTTACAATAGCCCGGAGATGGAAACAACCTAAGTGTCCATCATCGGATGAATGGGTAAAGAAGATGTGGCACATATATACAATGGAATATTACTCAGCCATAAAATGAAACGAAATTGAAGTATTTGTAGTGAGGTGGATGGACGTAGAGTTTGCCATACAGAGTGAAGTAAGTCAGAAAGAGAAAAACAAATACCATATGATAACACATATATATGGAATCTTAAAAAAAAAAAGGTTTTGAAGAACCTAGGGCCAGGATAGGAATAAAGATGCAGATGTAGAGAATGGACTCGAGGACACGGGGAGGCGGAAGGGTAAGCTGGGACGAAGTGAGAGAGTGGCATGGACATATATACACTACCAAATGTGAAATAGATAGCTAGTGGGAAGCAGCTGCGTAGAACAGCGAGATCAGCTCGGTGCTTTGTGACCACCTAGAGGGGTGGGATAGGGATGGTGGGAGGGAGACGCAAGAGGGAGGGGATATGGGGATATATGTATATGTATAGCTGATTCACTTTGTTATAAAGCAGAAATGAACACACCATTGTAAAGCAATTAAACTCCAATTAAAATAAATAAATAAGTAAAAGAGCCTTCTCAACACTATTGTTTGTATGGAATGTAAGTGTTCTAGATTTCTGCAAGCGAATTCACTTCATGTAAAAATGTGTACTTACTAAATATATATTCTATGTTGCCAGGCATTCTGAGAGGTTCTGAGGATTAAAAGATAAGAGATCTCTGCCAACAAGTTATCCAAATATCAATGGAGAAGGTAAGTAAACAGACACTTGCAGTACTATGTGAAATGTACCATGCTCATCAGTTAAGATGTTACCAACCGCAGTGGAAACACAGAGGAAAAACAATTAGCCCAGAATGAAGGTGTGTCAGGGAAAGCTTCCTAAACTAGATGGGCTGAGTCTGCAAAGTCTAGTAGAAGGTAGCTGGGTAAAATGACGTGGTTTGGAGGCTCACATTCCAGGCTAAGGAAGCCATGTGTGTCAAGTCGTGATAACTTAGGAAGCATGGGGCAAACCAGCACAGTACATGGTTGCTGACAGCTGCCATTATAGAGTGGAAGAGTTAGGAGGGGAAAAGTAAGATTCAAACCTACGTAGACAGACATTGGCTAGATCTTCAAGGGCTTTCTATGCTGTGCTGAGACTTTTAGATTCTGTTCTTCAGGCAATGAGGATGCATTAAATGATTTATTTCAAGCAGGAAGGTGACATGATTAGACTGGCATTACAGAAAAGATTATTTCAGTAAGAGATGAATTTGAATTAGAAGGGGCTAGACCTGGATACACGGAAATGAGCTAGAAGGCTTTTTAGATTAATCTTGCCAAAAGCTGACTGAGGGTTGAACTAAAGCAGTAGAAGCAAGGATAAAATAAAAGGAATATATACGATAGGTGAGCGCTGGAGCTGGGGTGGCTGTTAAGAGATATTCCAAATTGAGGCAAGCTGGCCAGGTCTTTGTACCCTTACATAGACCAGTCACTGGATGTGGGAGACTTTAGCTACTTCACTTCTGCAAGCGATGCTCCTGGCAGCTGAAGGGATGCGGTGGAGGGCCTGGGATCTGTGGGGCACAATGCAGCATCTGCCACAGCCAGGCAACATGCTAGGTCCCGTGTTACATGCAGTGATTCATTCAGTCCTTACGACAATCCTATGAGGCAGGTACTGTTCTTATTCTTATTTCACAGATGAAGAAATGGAAGCACTGGAAGTTTAAACAACTGGCTCAAAGTTATAGAAATAGGATGAATAAGAAGTAGTATATAGAGAGGGAGCACAGAGAGAGTATATATATACATATATAGTACATATAGGATGAATAGGAAGCAGTATACATGTATATATATGTGTATGTATATATATAGAAAGAGTATACATATAACATTCAGAGAGAGAGTATATATATATATATATATAAAGTATATAGTATATATATACATATATAGTACATATAGGATGAATAGGAAGCAGTATACATGTATATATATGTGTATGTATATATATAGAGAGAAAGAGTATATATATATAACATTCAGAGAATATATATATAAAGTATATATACATATATAGTATATATAGGATGAATAGGAAGCAGTATACATGTATATATATGTGTACGTATATATATAGAGAGAAAGAGTATATATATAAAATTCAGAGAATATATATATAAAGTATATAGTATATATATACATATATAGTATTTATAGGATGAATAAGAAGTAGTTATAAAGTACGATGACTAAGAAGTAGTATATGTAGTAGTATATATAGTATACGTAGGGTGAATAAGAAGTAGTTATAGAAGTAGGATGAATAAGAAGGATAAATAAGCAGGGTGAATAAGAAGTAGGATGAATAAGAACCAATCAGGTACCTGGGCTCCAAAGCCTACATTCCCTCTGTCCTGAGACAAAGGACGTAACTCTTCCCATTGGCCACCTGTATACAGGGTATGCAGCAAAGTCATCGCACCTGTGACAGTTTTGCAGCCATTCTCCCAGATCTTGCTATGAATTCTGTTTCTCTTGGGTGTCATGCACCATTTCTAGGTTTTGTACTTAATTATTCACAGCATTCTTATGACATTTTCAAAAGGTCTAGTTAATAATGAGTTTGTCACTATAAAAACTGTTCTCCTGAAGAAAATAAGTGGGTAATAAAATTACTTAAAATGAAACAATAAAAATTTGGAAATACAGGTACATGTGGAAATGTGGACTTTCTAGACACTGATTTAGTCTGGTGAATGATTCCAGGCATTTTAAACGGTGAAGGAAATACCCAGCAGAGTGGCTAAAATAAAAAATCGGACAAAATGAAATGCTGATGCAATTCATAGAGAGCAACTGAAATTCCTAACCACTGTTGGTGAGAATAGAAAATGGTACAATCATTTTGAAAAAGTTGGACAGTTTCTCATAAATTTAAATATATATCTACCCCCAAACACAGAAATTCCTAGGCAATTTCCCAAAAGAAATAAAACTTTTATTTACTAAAAGACTTGTAAAAAAGCTTCACAGCATCTTTATTCATAATATTATCCAAAGACTGGAAACAGCCCTGGTATTCATCAATAGGAGAATAGAAAACAGTCTGAGTGAGAGTCACATGATGAAACTCTGCTCATTAATAAAGAAGAACAGGTGCTCGATACACCAATATGATGGAGGATCCCAGAAACAGTGTGCTGAGTGAAAAAAGCCACAAGCAAATTATTTCATTACGTGAAGTTCCACAACAGAGAAAACTAATCTATGACCCCAAAAAATCAGAATAGTGGTTGCCTCAGATGGAAGGGGCAGACATGATTGGGAGGACATGAAGGAACTTTACAAGGTGACAGTAATGTTATATATCTTGTTAGTAATGTCCTATGAAATAAAAAATACACGTGTACGTATTTTTTATTGGGTTGGCCAAAAGGTTCGTTTGGTTTTTTCTATAAGATGACTCAAGTAGCACTTAGTCGTCTTTAACTTCATTTGAAACAATTTTGTGAGATTGTATGTGACAGCTGTCATATCAGTGTGCATTTAAAAAACTGGTGACTTCTCTGGTGGTGGTGCACGCAGTGGTTAAAAATGCGCCTCCCGGGCTTCCCTGGTGGCGCAGTGGTTGAGAGTCCGCCTGCCGATGCAGGGGACACGGGTTCGTGCCCCGGTCCGGGAAGGTCCCACTTGCCGAGGAGCGGCTGGGCCCGTGAACCATGACCTCTGAGCCTGCGCGTCCGGAGCCTGTGCTCCGCAATGGGATAGGCCACAGCAGTGAGAGGGCCGCGTACCGTAAAAAAAAAAAAAAAAAAAGCGCCTGCCAATGCAGGTGACACAGGTTCAAGCCCTGGTCCGGAAAGATCCCGCATGCCGCAGAGCAACTAAGCCCATGCACCACAACTACTGAGCCTGCGCTCTAGAGCCCGTGAGCCACAACTACTGAGCCCACGTGCCACAACTACTGAAGCCCGCACGCCTAGAGCCCGTGCTCCGCAACAAGAGAAGCCACCACAAGGAGAAGCCCACGCACCACAACAGAGTAGCCCCCGCTCGCCGCAACTAGAGAAAGCCCGTGCAGCAACGAAGACCCAACGCAGCCAAAAATTTTAAAAAATTAAAATTAAAAAAATAATAAAAAAGACTCATCAAGGGCTTCCCTGGTGGTGCAGTGGTTAAGAATCTGCCTGCCAGTGCAGGGGACTCAGGTTCAAGCCCTGGTCTGGGAAGATCCCACATGCTGCGGAGCAACTAAACCTGTGTGCCACAACTACTGAGTCTGCATTCTAGAGCCCGTGCTCCGCAACAGAAGCCACTGCAATGAGAAAACACCTCAAGGAGAAGCCCACACACCGCAACGAAGAGTAGCTCTCTCTCGCCACAACTAGAGAAAGCCCGTGCACAGCAACAAAGACCCAATGCAGCCATAAATAAATAAATAAAATAAAATAAAATAAAAAAGACATCAAAATTGTTGAATTTTTGTGTAGCCATTTTAATATTGAAGATGCAAGGAAAAAAAGCAACATTTTTGGCATATTATGCTTTATTATTTCAAGAAAGGTAAAAACGCAACTGAAATGAAAAAAAAAAAAGATTTATGCAGTGTATGGAGAAGGTGCTGTGACTGATCGAATGTGTCAAAACTTATTTACAAAACAGAAATAGACTCACAGACATAGAAAACAAACCTATGGTTACCAAAGGGGAAGACAGGCAGAGGGGTAAATTAGGAGTTTGGAATTAACATACACATACTACTATATATAAAGTGGATAAACAGCAAGGACCTATTGTATAGCACAGGGAACTATAGTCAATATCTTGTAATAATCTAGAGTACATAATAATAATCTATACACATATATAAGTATAATTGAATCACTTTGCTGTACACCCAAAACATTGTAAATCGACTACACTTCAATAAAATAAAAAGCATCCCCTGCACACAGTTGCTGGTAGGCAGTCACTTCCGTCAGAACCTCTCCTCTCAGGGATGGCTCTCTGCCCCATGAGGGAGTCCAGGCCATTTTTAACATGTCTAGCCACTGACCCCAAGTGTGACTTCCCATCGATGTTACCCATTGCTTTTCATTTCCTTTCTGGAGTGCTACAGTGTGATAAATTCCTACTCCATGTTCAGCTTTTAAAGAGATGAAGACAACTAAGGAGACAAATTCCAGAGTGAAAAGGAATCCTGTGGAATGGGAGAAAAATATGCGCAAACCATCTATCTGACAAGGGGTTAAAATTCAAAGTATGTGAAATCTCTTACAATCCAATAGCCGAAAAATGACCTGATTAATAAATGGACAAAGGACTTGGATGGGTATTTCTCCAAAGAAGACATGCAAGTGACTACCAGGCACATGAAAAGGTGTCAGCATCACTAATCACCAGGGAAATGCAGATCAAAACCACAATGAGAAATCATTCCCATCTGTTACATTGGTTATTACCGAAAAACCAAAAGATAAGTTTTTTTTAACTAATTAGTTAATTTTTGGCTGCATTGGGTCTTCGTTGCTACGTGTGGGCTTTCTCTAGTTGCTGTGAGCGGGGGCGACTGTTGCGGTGCGCAGGCTTCTCGTTGCAGTGGCTTCTCTTGTTGCGGAGCACAGGCTCTAGGCACGCAGGCTTCAGTAGTTGTGGCACATGGGCTCAGTAATTGTGGCTTGTGGGCTCTAGAGCACAGGATCAGTAGTTGTGGCATACCGGCTTAGTTGCTCTGTGGAATGTGGGATCTTCCCGGACCGGGCACGAACCCGTGTCCCCTGCATCGGCAGGCGGACTCTCAACCACTGCGCCACTAGGGAAGCCCCCCCACACTTTTTAATAAAAAAAAAAAATCCAGAAAGTTTTGATTCGCATCCTTAGGACACACAGCTTAGAGTAGAAACAAGACACCGAATTCCAAGGACATTTGCTATTATCCACAGGTGTGTTGTCCTTGGACTAAATAAGAACAGATTTCCCCGCAGGCTCTGTCGTTGTCTTGGGACCAGATGACACACCATTATTCATGTTAATGAGGTGAATGATGATACTGAAAGCAAGATTGTTGAGGTTGGTAAATCACAGTCAATAGTGTAACCTCAGCAAATAACAAGAATGGACAGGACCCGGAAGGAGTAACTTCAAGGCAGTGGCAGTGATGAGGCAAGATGATGGAATGAACAGTTTGCTACCGAGTAGAGGACAAAAATAAAGTGTAAAACACGGAAATGACTTGCAGCACACCCAGGAAAAAATACTGACATTGAGAGCAGTCACATTTCTAATTTGTTCTTTTTCGTTGATTTTTATTTTATTTTGGATTCTAGTTGATTTACAATGTTGTGTTAGTTTCCGGTGTACAGCAAAGTGATTTAGTTACACATATACATATATCCACTCTTTTTCAGATTCTTTTCCCACGTAGGTTATTACAGAATATTGAGCAGAGTTCCCTGTGCTGTACGTAGGTCCTTGTTGATTATCTATTTTATAGATAGTAGTGTGTATGTGTTCATCTCAAACTCCTAATTTATCCCCGCCCCCCCGCCACCTTTCCCCTTTGGTAACCTTACGTTTGTTAGAGAAGAAATGTTATTTTCACCGAAAATTCTCTTTCTGTTAGCAACACCACCACTGAGAGGTCATTTCAAGTCCTTTCTGCTTCAAATTTTCAATCATATCATCTTTCAATTGTAAATCATGCTAAGGACTAGGTCATCTAAACCTTTTGTTTTACAGATGACACCTGAGGCCTCAGCTGGTTGTGACTCACCCAGGGTTTCATGGATGTTATCAGGTGTGGCTGAGCAGGTGGCAAATTTAGGCTTGACGGGGACATGAATAAACAGATACAGGGATAGACATTTCTGCAAAGCACCTGCTTCGCAGGGGCTGGTTTCCATCAGTAGCCCAAACCCCAGCTGTCACCTCCTGGGGAATCATCATTCCGCCATGGAGTTGACCAGTCTTTATGCAGCCTCAACCCCCCAGCAAGTGCTTCCCGGTCGTTTAAACAACGAGCGCCATCAGAGTTACTCTTGCCATCAAGCGGAACCAGAACCGCACCCCCCCCCCCGCCCCGCACCGCCCCAGGAAAGAGGGGTGGGATTGTTGTTTCTCCTGAAACCCAGCCCGGTGCTCTTCTGACCATGACAAGTTCTCTTACACCCAAGACCTCCTAACGCCTGCATTCATTTCCCAGGGCTGCCATGACAACCGACCACGAACTGGGTGGCTTAAGCCAACAGGAAGGCACGGCCGTACAGTTCTGAAGTCCAAAAGTCTGAAATCGAGGTATCATCAGGGCCACACTCCCCCAAGCCTATAAGGGAGGATACTTTCTTTTTTAAATATTTACTTATGTTTTTATTTATGATTTATTTTGGTTGCGCCAGGTCTTAGCTGTGGCACGTGGGATCTTTAGTTGCGGCATGTGGACTCTTACTTGCGGCATGCATGCGGGATCTAGTTCCCCGACCAGGGATCGAACCTGGGCCCCCTGCATTGGGACCGCGGAGTCTCACCCACTGGACCATCAGGGAAGTCCCAGGAGGCTGCTTTCTTGCCCCTTCTAACTCTGGCACTGCCAGCACCCCCTGGCTTCCCTTGATTGGCAGCTGCATCAGTCCCACCCTCCATCCTCCCACCTCGTGTGCCTCTTCTTCCTCTTCGAAGCCCACCAGTCATACTGGATTAAGGATCCTCCCCACTCCAAATACGATCCTATCTGAACTGAGTTGATTACTTCCAAACAAAGTCACGAGCTGAGGTATTGGAGGTTAGCGCTTCAACGGATTTTGGGGGAAACACAATCAACCCATAAGAGTGCCACACACCTCTGGTGGGTGACGCTTATACCCATGGCTGGGTCTGGTTATGCAGAACTGCTCCGTCTCCACGCATCCCTGTCTCCTTCAGCTATTCCTTTTACCAGCGCATCCTTCAGCTTTCTGTTATTCCTTAGAAGCCCTTTGCCTTGAAAAATTGGCCTATTCTGGAAGAATCACCTCAAGAGGGCAGCACAGAGAAAGGTCCAGGGGTTTTTTAAAATACAAACTTGGGCAAATCTGCAGCACATCAAACAGTTACTATTTTAAGAAATATGTTCAACAGCCTTGTGGTTGCAGGGGCATAGGGGAGGGAAGGATTGGGAGTTTGGGGTCAGCAGATGCGAACTACTATATACAGAGAATGGATAAACAACAAGGTCCTACTGTAGAGCACAGGGAACTATATTCAACATCCTGTGATAAACCATAATGGAAAAGAATCTGAAAAAGAATGTATATATGTATAACCGAATCACTTTGCTGTACACCTGAAACTAACACAACATTGTAAATCAACTCTAGTCCAATAAAATTAAGAGATAAGTTCAAGTCTGCCTAAGTCACATCAGGGAGGTGATGGAGCCACACTTCTTCTGCAGCTACAGGTGTCCCTGCCTCTCACTTTCTTCCCGCAGTGCAGGGCACATGCCCAGCGACTCCCTCCATTTCAGCTATGGGCCAATCACCTTACTTTACGGGCCACGGGACTGTGCTGGGAATGGAAGTTAAAGAGCCATAGAACATGCAACACTATTCACTCATTAAAGTGAACTGTGGACTTTGGTGATTATGTTGTGTCAGTGCAGTTCATCCTTGGTTTAATAAAAAAAAATGTACCACTCTGTTGATAATGGCTACACAAGTGTGTGTCTGGGGGGGTATATGGGGGAATCTCTGTGCCTTCCTGTCAATTTTGCCGTAAACCTAAAGCTGCTTTTTTTTTTTTTTTTTTTTTTCAAGGAGCACAGGCTCCGGATGCGCAGGCTCAGCGGCCATGGCTCACGGGCCCAGCCGCTCCGCGGCATGTGGGATCTTCCCGGATCGGGGCACGAACCCGTGTCCCCTGCATCGGCAGGCAGACTCCCAGCCACTGCGCCACCAGGGAAGACCCCTAAAGCTGCTTTTTAAAAAGGTCTCAAAAAAAAAGAATTAACATTCACGGTAGACATTTTTGGCAAACCTTTTTCCCTTATGTACGTATACCTATTATATACGTGTGTGTGTGTTTTGGATTGTGATGTAAAATGTGCTTTTTAGATCAAAAACGTTTGCAGGCCACTGTAGTTAAGTTATGCTGGCAAATAAAAGCACAAATTAACCTCAAAAAACAAAAAAGAATAAAAGAGCAGTTTGACTCAGCCACTACCCTCAGGGAGCTCACAGTGTGGAAGAGCAGTTACAGAGCTGTATATAACGTGACAGATTTCCACAGCAGAGGTACAGCATTGATAGATAACGTATAGTGCGACCCAGATCGTCGAAGGGCTCATTCTGCATTCGGGGATCAGACAGAAAAATAGAGAAATGCCATTTTGTCTGGATGTTAAATGCTAAGCAGGGAGCAAAGGAATGTCGGTTTGGGCCACGATGGGAAGGCACTGTTCAACTGGATGAAATGGGTAAAACAGCTCTTTCAGGATCTGGTCACTGCCCTGAAGACCAAAGAAGCACACATTTGAGCCCCTATTCACTGCAGCTTCCTCGGGTAGGGGAGGAGGGCTGAGAAGGAAGCAAGAGCTTCACTGGACGGAGGAAGCACCATTGTGTGAGGCTGGACTAGGCCGGAGGGGGACCCCAGACAACTGCAGACATATCCCCTGAGAGCCTGGGTGGTTCCCAAGCTATGCACAGGGCGATCTACAGAAAGAACAGCAAGGAACAGTTACATGAAAACTAACTGCTGAGCAGAAAGTAGATGTCACACATGCAGGGAGATGCTGGCTTTTGTGCCTGACCAGGGAGGACAGACCTTGGTGAATTAGACAGTTGTGACCCAGGAAAGGCCACTCCCTAGTAAACAGGGAAAAACCAAATTCAACACACCTTAACTAAGCCCAAAACCCAGTCTTCACAAGAGAAAAGTGAGCCACTTTTAAGTAATTTAAGTGCCTGCCAAAGTAAACGTCAACACTCTTCAAAGGAAGATAACTGCATACAGAGACTATACTATACAATCCAAAATCTCCCGCTGACAACAAAAAACTGAATGGATAGATAGTAAGCAAGAAAAAGTGACTTATAATAAAAATTTGAGTTACTAGCAATAGACCAAGATTTGACAGCTTATATAATTTTTGACATGCCTTTGATCTGCTGATCTTTTCTCCTGCTACTAAGCCCATCCAGTAATACGTCATTTCAGATATTTTGCAATTCAATTCCAAGTTTTTACATTTGGTAAGAGTTTCCTTTTTCTTTTCTTTTCATTTTTTCTTTTCTTCCTTCCTTCCCTCCTTTCTTCTTCTTTTTTTTCTTGCTGAAATGTACCATATTTTTGCCTAATTAGACCATTCGTTCATTAAGTTCTTTGACATCATTAAATTAGTTACTGTTAAGTCCTTGTCTGCTAATTCAAAATCTGGGTCATTTTTGGCTCTGCTTCTATTGTCAGATTTATTCTTTTGATTATGGGTCATATTTTTCTGCTTCTTCATGTCAAATAATTAGTTTTTATTGCACGTCGGATATTGTGCAAAGAGGAACAGTGGAAACTGAAGTGGAGAATATTTTCCCCTAGTAAAGGCTCTGCTTGCTTCCAGCTAATGAGGCGTTGATCTGGATTGAGGCTGGGTGGTCTCTAACGATTGCCATTCCCCTCCTGTGTCTGGAGAGTGGGGTCAGACGTCAGGTGACTCCTTCCAAAAGCACTTTGAATTTGTTATACGTCACATGGTCATGAGCTCTTTCTCTCTGTCCCAGTTGAGCCCCCAGCCCCCTGCATCCCGATGTGTTCAGTAAGAATCCCATCAAGTCATCATGCTTGCTCTGTGTTGTAGCTCCTTCTCATGCGGGGTCATTAAGAACACAGCCCTAGAGAATACTATGCTTAGTGAGATAAGCCAGACAGGGAAAGACAAATACCGTATGATATGACTTACATGTGGAATCTAAAAAATAATGTGAATGAATGTATATGCAAAACAGAAGCTGACTGACAGCCACAGAAAACAAACGTGTGGTTTCCAAACGGGAGAGGGAAGGGGGGAGGGACAAATTAGGGGTATGGGATTAACAGATACAAACTGCTATATATAAAATAGGTAAGCCCAAATGTAAAATAGCTAGCTAGTGGGAAGCAGCCGCAGAGCACAGGGAGATCAGCTCAGTGCTTTGTGTCTACCTAGAGGGGTGGGATAGCGAGGGTGGGAGGGAGACGCAAGAGGGAGGGGATATGGGGATATGTGTATAGGTACAGCTGATTCATTTGTCATACAGCAGAAACTAACACACCATGGTAAAGCAATTATACTCCAATAAAGATGTTAAAATAAATAAATAAAACAGGTAAGCAACAAGGATTTATTGTATAGCACAGGGAACTACACCCATTATCTTATAATAACCTATAATGGAATATAATCTACAAAAATACTGAATCACTGTGCTGTACAGCTGAAATTAACACAATATTGTAAATCAACTCTACGTCAACGAAAAAAAACAGAATTCAGGTACTTTCTCTTCGACCTGCGACATTCCACTGCTTCCTCAATGCTCCTCCTAGGCTGTGCTACCAGACCCGGCAAATGCCCACAGGGATGAAGTGGCTACTTGTCTCTGCCCATCAGAAGAAGGCTTTGGTCCTGTCTGGAAGTTAGCTTATCCTGTTTCTTCACATCCAGCGCTCATTTATATAAAATCTGAAAGCTTAACCTATGTTTTCTCAATGTTATAGCAAGACCTGTGATCTTTTTTTATTTTGTACTGGAGTATAGTTGATAAACAATGTTTTGTTAGTTTCAGGCGTACAGCAAAGTGACTCAGTTATACACAGACATATATCCACCCTTTTTTCAGATTCTTTCCCCATATAGGTCATTACAGAGTACTAAGCAGAGTTCCTTGTGCTGTACAGTAGGTCCTTGTTGGTTTTCTATTTTATATATAGTAGGGCCTGAATGAAAAATAGCTAAAATTGTATTCTCAGCAATTGTATCCCTTTGTCATCATGTATGTGATTAGCAGATTCTTGGTTGAATACATGACCAAGATGTATTAGATTTTCTGTTTCATCCATGTCTGGCACACCTGCTGCTTGCTTTACCAATGAATTCTGAGCCACTGTTGCATAACAGGTCATGAGCAAATCAAAATCCTTTTCCACCAGCCGTCTTCTGGTGACTGCTCCCAGGGCAATTTAGGTGACCAGAAAGACAGCTTTCTCCCATCGCCAGCAGCTCTCTGTGGGCCCAGGCAGTCCTAGAGCACAGCGTGATGTGCATGTCCTCGGTAGCTGCCGAAATGGTGAGGTTACGCAACCTGGAAGCAAGGGGGAGTAGACTCTGATCTAGGAAGACTGCAGGCAATCACAGGGAGCTGGGATGGACGTTTCCAAAGCATGGTTTTCTATGAAGCTTTGATAGAAATGCTGCTGTTCTGCATGAGTCCATCTGCTAAATCACGGGCAGTGGCCCATGGGGGACCTGCCGGGGAGCAGAGGTGAGTGTGTTAGAGCCCCACCCGCCCTGGTCTCCACCTTTCTTTCCCCGCTTTCTCTTTCTTCCATTGTTCCCTCCTAACAAAAGCGTCCCAGCTATTTTTTTTTTTTTCTGCAGCTCTGGTTTCTGAGGAAGCTGGGTTAAGACAACCTGAATCAGGCATCTTTAAGTCATGCAGTGGGAGGGAAGCAAGTAAAGACAAATTGCATTGCCCTAGATACAGGTGGCAAATGTCTGGTCAAATAAGTGAGGTACAGCTTACCTGCCAAGAGTTGTTTCAACGCATTTATATAGGGAGAGCTCCTCCTACTTCTAGGAGGAGAAGCAAACCATCCATTTACAGACATCTACCTCTGTAAGGTTCAGGAACATAACAGTGTGTGAAAATCCAAATATGACATTCCATCACGGAGTAGAATGTGTTTCTCTTACTTAGATTCTTTTCTGATCCACTGACTTTCTGGATTTCTACCTTCATTCATTGAGAAGTTAGCAAAAAAGGTGACAGGACAATATCCTATAAACAACTGGTTCCAGAAGAAAGGACCCGATGCCATTTGCAGCAACATGGATGGACCTAGACATTGTCATACTAAGCGGAGTGAGTCAGACAGAGAAAGACAAGTACCATATGATATCGCTTATATGTGGAATCTAAAAACAAAAAAGAAAAGATGCAAATGAACTTATTTCCAAAACAGAAAAAGACTCATAGACATAGAAAAGAAACTTATGGTTACCAAAGGGGAAAGGGGGTGGGGGGAGGGATAAATTAAAAGGTTGGGATTAACAGATACACACGACTATGTATAAAATAGATAAGGAACAAGTACCTACTGTATAGCACAGGGAACCCTACTCAGTATTTTGTAATAACCTATAAGGGAAGAGAATCTGAAGAAGAATACGTAGATATATGTATAACTGAATTGTGGGTGTGCGGCGAGCCGCTTCTGACCAGCAGAATGACGAATCACCACACGCTAGATTCTTCTCGCATCACACTTTATTGGAGTACAGCTTGGTTTCAGGCGGATGGAAGGAAGACCCCGTACGCTCGAGCCTGTCTGCTTATATAAGGGCTTAAGGACTCGTGTAAGTCCCTGATTCGTCCGTATGGTTATCGCATTTCGCAAGCCGGACTTTGGATAGGCCACTGCTTCAAAACCTGATTAGCATATTAGGTGCATGCGCCCTAGCGGCATGCTTAGCGCATGCGCAATGGCTATCCAGCCGCGCCCTACATGGGTGTGCACACCTGAAGGTAACATGATGCTGTAAATCAACTCTGCTTCGATTTTAAAAAATAAAAAAGAAAGGCTCTGAATCACGAAACTGCCATTGAGGAACGAACGGTACTACTACACAACCTGCATAATCTTCTGGGCCTCAATTTCCTCATCAGATAAAATAAGGACCAAACAAAACAAGCACGTGAGTGCACCTACTGCCCTACACACCCGCCTCCACATAGCAGGTGCTCAGCAATGACAACAGTCTGAATCTCTGTGTTTATTTCAACCAGACTGCTTTGCTCTATGACGCTTTTAGAAGAACGTCCTATTCCACCTCTGGGTGCTAACTGCCTTTTCCAATCCCGCATCTCATTAAGCTCTGTATATCTTCACTTCCAGTGCCAGTCGTAATTGAGTTCAGTCATTGTTATAGTCACTATCCTGACAACATTTATTAAAATGAAGCAATTAACTATTGTCTTCAATGGAGTTTAGAGGTAAGGCTCATTAGACGGCAGCTCGTTACAATTAACTTAAATGATAAATGCAAAATTATTTTATCCCAGCTCTGTGCTGAAAATTCATTCCACTGGATTTCGCAAGAGTTGGCTTTCCTTCCTCATATCGGAGCAAAACTGGCCTGAAACATTTTAGTGAAAAACCATATTCATTAAAAGGATGCTGTTTAAAAATGTAAAGCCCCAAACTGGTTCACAGGGGGTTCTGTATTGTCAACACCCGAACCCCAGCGTATCTTACTTCGTGGGTGCTACATCCTCAGATTCCGGGGATCCCGAGTGGAGGTACAGAAGAAAACAGGCCCAGCTCTCAACGGCCCAACTATTTATTCGCTTTCAGCTGCACAGCACACGAGTCTCCTTTCACGCAGAGTGGTAAGGATGACGGTGCAGAAAAGAGGTCCCTCTTCCCATTGATTTGCTTCAGGAAAGCTGGGGCTCTCAGTGCTAAGTGACTCTCTATTGGATTAGTCAGTTATTATAGAAAATCGCAGCTCCCCTGGCTCTCTTGCCAGAGTCCAGGCATTAGGCAGAATATCTCGACAATTGTATTCTTTTTCCAACAGTCTTGTGAAAAGGAAATAGAAGTAAAGAGGAATTCCATCAGGCGGCATCCAAACTCTCTTCCCCATCACAAAGCAGCAGATGCAAAATTACTGCAAAGACACCTTTTCCAAGTGGCAAAGTGTGCTTTGGAGTCACATAGAACTGAGTTTCACTCCTGGCTGGATGGTTACCTGTGTAACCTTCCAGACACTCGTAGCTTCACAAAATCGCACCCTGTGGTCTGAAAATGGAAATGATGTTTAATCTTTCCAACTGTGGGGATACATGAGACAATGAATGAAAACCCTGAGCGCAATCTCGCAGTCTCCGGCACATAGGCACGTAATACACAATGGATAAATGTTTCTTTTGCCCTTGGCTTCTATGGGTGGTGTCAAGCATTAGTTACGGTTTAAAAGATACAATATGGATGTTGAAACGTGCCCACACGTAAGCACGTGTGAATAGTGTGTACAACTTTCACGACTGTCTCTCTCGTCTGATGACCGTGTACCCCAGCTTTTGATTCATGCAATAAGGCCTCCTCGGTGTGGTCTCTGAAATATCTCCAATAATCAGATGGCAAATTAATATATGTAGTAGAACAGTCCTCTCAGTGACCACGATCTAATTGTGACCTAAGGGAAAGAATCTAAGAAAAAAGAATAAGGAAATGAAAGAAAGCTTGCTTTACAACAACAAAGCTGAACGTGAAAGGCTGGGGAAACATTTGGGAGGTGGGGGGAAAATGTATCAGGTAACAGAAAACCTGCTACAGAGTGGCTTCAAATAATCTGGTTTTGTATTTTTTCACATTAAAAACATCTACTGTTCAATAGTCTAGGGTTTTGTGTGTGTGTGTGTGTGTGTGTGTGTGTGTGGTACACGGGCCTCTCACTGTTGGGGCCTCTCCCGTTGCGGAGCACAGGCTCCGGACGCGCAGGCCCAGTGGCCACGGCTCACGGGCCCAGCCACTCCGCGGCATGTGGGATCCTCCCGGACCGGGGCACGAACCCGTGTCCCCTGCATCGGCAGGTGGACTCTCAACCACTGCGCCACCAGGGAAGCCCAGTCTAGGGTTTTGAATGGAGTAGTTCAACAGTGCTATTAGGGTCTCAGGATCTTTGTATCTTTTTGCTCTGCTGTTACTAACTGCTTGTCTTTTTTTTTTTTTAACTTTTCCTCTACCCTCTTTTTAAAATTTATTTATTTATTCAAGATCCACAAAATGGATGATAATCCCAAACATCATAGGGTGACTGCTATTTGGCTCCCTCTTTCTCTTGCTATATATATATATATGTGACAAACGCCCACACTGTAGGAATCTGTGGATACAGGGAGTGGTTGGCTCCTTGCCACGATGGCAGTGGAACCTGGAAAGTCTCAACCTGGTGGTTACAGCCCAGGGCCACACCAGCCACATCCGCCAGGCAACAGCTCTGCAGAGGCAGCTTCGTGTTCTTGGCATTTTGCTCAGGCAACTTGGGGGATCTAGTTGAGGAGAGGGAGTGAAGGGAAGACTCAGGAACATGGCGCTGTGCAAAGCCTAAGGGTTAAAGGACTGTGAGTGTGCAGTGATTTGACAGCAAAACTGAGGAACTGAATGACTGAAATGAGTACTACTGGACTATGGACCTGAAACCTTCAGCAATTATCAACTGAGGGTCGCCACGAAAGAGAGCCACTAACTGAACGTGGAGAAGCAACATCCTCAGAAAATGGGGCCTGGAAGAAGGAAGCACATCCAGAATGTTGGAATAAGGAGCCCTGAAAATCCATTCCTCCATCAAAGAAGCAAGACCACTGCAACAACTGTCAAAATAAACATTTAAAAACTCTAAATTTTAAAAAACTCTGATGATTGCCTTGCAACAATGCAAGGAGACTTTATTCAAGAAGAATGACGGCATCTCAACAAGGACAGTGAGCGCTGTGTTTTCACTTGCACTGTCGCACCCACCTCTCACCAGCCTGCAATCACTGGAACTGCAGAAACCCACAGCTCCTCAAGAAGCACGGTTTTCCAAGAACTGTCATTACTTGACCTGACTGGCAGCTCCCTGAATATGCCCATGAGGAGGACTTGTTTAATTTGACCTGACTCAGAGCTCACTCAGTACAAACAGTGCTCCCCCTGGGGGTGTTTGTTGAAAAAAATTACCAGCAACTGTTTAACATGGAAGCTGAGGAGGCAGTGATAATAGAACAAGAGGCTGATCAAAAATGGAAGGAAAGCTTCGGAGTGAGACATCCTTGGTAGGCTTTACAAAGCTCCAACACACCCTGGGGATCTAGAAGTCCACACACATGCCCAGGAACGGTCTGAGAGACTCTGGTCTCTCACTGCTGGCTGACCTGGAGGGTACGTTCCAGGAGGAAGTGAAGGCTAAGGCAGAGCTGCATGGGTCTGGCTGCTGAGGGTCTTGAGGCAAAGACCCTCAAGGGAGGGGAGACCATGTGGGTTCAAGGAGTTCAGGGATATGTTGATATTTAAGGAGACCTCTGCCAGTCATTCGCTAACCACCACATTAGCTGCAGAGACTTCAGTGGCCACATAGGACAAGGATGCAGACTTGATAGAACTAGCTCAAGCAAAGTCACTAAACAAACATGGCAACAGCAGCAACAAACAATAAACAAGGACCTCACATTTTCCATATGAGGAAAATACGATTTCCAGAGTTACCCCATTACAATACTTAAATTGGTCAGCAGGCAACAAAAAATTATGAGAGGGGGGAAAAACACAAGGAAGTATGGTCCATACGCAGGAAAAGAAGCAGTCGATAGAAACTGTCCCAAGGAAGCAAGGACACCGGGCTTCTTGAACAGCAAACTTAAATGACTTATTTTAAATATGTTCAAAGAACTAAAGGAAATCAAATCTAAAGAACTAAAGAAAAGTATGACAATAATAACTCGCCAAATAATTACATATAGATATATTTCCAAATAGAAATTCTAGAATAGAGAAGGCACAATAACAATGAAAAAGTTACCACAGAGGCTTGATAGTATACACTGGTGGTGGCAATGGAAAACAGCGCCGCTGCTTTCGAAAACAGGCTGGCGGCTCCTCAAAATGTCAAACATAGAGTTACCACACGACCCCGCAATTCCACTACTAGGTATACACCTGTTTGGGCTGCTGTAACAAACTACCACACACTTAATGGCATAAAACAGTGCAAATGTGTTATCCACCAGTACTGTAAGTTAGAAGCCCAGCACAGGTCTCAGCGGGCTAAAATCCAGGGGTCGGGCTTCCCTGGTGGCACAGTGGTTGAGAGTCTGCCTGCCAATGCAGGGGACACGGGTTCAAGCCCTGGTCTGGGAAGATCCCACGTGCCACGGAGCAACTAAGCCCGTGAGCCACAACTACTGAGCCCGCGCGTCTGGAGCCTGCGCTCCGCAACGGGAGAGGCCGTGACAGTGAGAGGCCCGCGCACCGCGATGAAGAGTGGCCTCCACTCGCCGCAACTGGAGAAAGCCCTCACACAGAAACAAAGACCCAACACAGCCAAAAAAAAAAAAAAAATCCAGGGGCCGTCAGGGCTCTGCTCCTCTGGAGGCTCAAATGGAGAGTCCATTTCTTTGCCTTTTCCGCCCACATTCTTGGGCTTTTGACACTTTTCCTTCACCCTCAAAACCAGACACAGCAGATACATCCTTCTCACTTCATATCCCTCTGACCTCCGGTTCTCCCTCTTTCTTCCACTTTCAGGGACTCATGATTACATTGTTCCTGCACAGACAACCCAGGAGAATCCCACTGTCTTAGGATCAGCTGATTGGCAACCTTAATTTCCCTTTCCCATGTAGCAAAACATATTCATAGATTCTGGAGATTAGAACATGGACATTTTTGGCGGGGTGCATTCTTCTGCCTTCCACAGTACCCAAGAGAATTGGAACCATGTAGTCACCCAAAAATCTGTACAAGAATGTTCATAGCAGAATTAATCATAATAGCCCCAAACTGGAAACAACCCAAATGTCCATCAACTAATGAGTGGAAAAACAAAATGTGGACTATTATTCAGATATAGAAAGGAATTAAGTACTTATAGGTGCTACAGCATGAATATATCTTGGAAACATTATCCTGCATAAGAAAAGTCAGTCACAAAAGGCCACATGTTAGATAACTTCATTCATATGAATTGTTTGGAATAGACAAATCCTCTGAAAGAGGAAGTGTGGTAGTGGTTGCCAGGTATTGAGAGAAAGGTAGCACAGTGGTTAATGAGTATGGGGTTTCTTTTCTGGACTGATGAAAATGTTCTGAAATTAGATAGTGATGATGGTTGCACCTCTCAGCAAATACACTAAAAGATACTGAATTCTACTTTTTAAAAGAATAAGTTTTATCATTATGTTAATTGTATCTCAATAAAGCTAATATTTATTTTTTTATTTTATTTTATTTTTGGCTGTGTCTGGTCTTGGTTGTGGAGCAACCTCATTGCAGCGGGCTGGCTTCTCTCTAGTTGTGGCACACAGGCTCAGTGGTTGCGACTCACGGGCTCTAGAGCACAGACTCAGTAGTTGCAGCATGCAGGCTTAGTTGCCCTGTGGCTTGTGGGATCTTAGTTCCCCAGCCAGGGATCGAACCCACGTCCCCTGCATTGGAAGGTGGATTTTTAACCACTGGACCACCAGGGAAGTCCCAATAAAGCTAATATTTAAAAATACGAAATCTTTGAGAGAACTCGCAGACTAGAGCAAATTCTGACTGAGTACCCCAGACAGATTCTTGCAAAATAACTGAAAAGGCTCAGTAAGCATTTGCTTTGCACACGTTCGTTGTGATTTGTCATTTGTGATTTTCTTCTCACGCTCAAGGCCACACTGCATAGAGTTCAAGAGCACAAATTGGTGTCGTTTTGTTTTTTTAAGTCAAGCGAGCCTTGGTTCAAATCCTAACTCAGCTACTACTAACTCAGTAACTCTGAGTTACTTTACTGAGTTACTTTAAAATAACTCAAGTCATTTTACTCTCATGTTTTTTTCCTCCTTGTGAGATTTAAATAACTGTAAAACCTCCTCCACGAAGCTGCTATTTGGAGTAAGTATAAAAATATGTATTTAGAATGGATGTTCTCAATGGAGGAGACATTGTCCCCAAGAAAATTGGTTCTTGCGGACAACAAAAATCTCAGGTACTACAATGGTTTTTGTTCCTCTGAGACTTAATCACACCTGACAAAATTTTATTCCTTAGTAATGCCATGAGGATGGAGAGGGAAATTAGGAAAAAATATGTCCAAAAAGTCTCCCTGGGGGGGATGATTTTTTTTAAAAAAGGTTGAAAAACACCTTTAGAGCTTTCATCTCACTATCTGATTGGCTCAAAAGAGACTCTGGAAAATCACGAGTATGTTTCCTTAGAGTGGAGCCTTTTCCTTCCCCATTCTTAGGCTGGAACAAATTGCTACATCCAAAGTTACAGGCTGCCAGAGCCACTTGGAGAATAAAGGGGTTTCTGTCAGTGGCCGGAATCCTATATTTCCAGGGGAGTGCCATTTGACTTGAAATATAGAAAAAGAAACAGAGCAAATCTATCCAATGTGTCTGACTCTCCTAGTTTTCCACCACAACAGCGAGCCTGTGGCTTCTTCTGCTGCAAGACTGACTGTGCTGTATTTGTGGAACCTACACCTGCTTGACCTGAGCAAGATTAGAGGCGTGATTGCAGACGGAACAGGGTTCCACTTCATCACAGCGAGAGGCTGGATTCCAGGTGGAGGCAAGCAGGCTGGGGGCCCTGATTTCCCCCTGGTGTCCTCAGTAGACCCCTCCTACTGCCTCTGTCCAGGTCCTGAAGTCCTGCCTTTCTCTCACCACCCTCACTTAGCTCCCACTCCCAACTCAGCAAAGTGTGTCCTAAAGGCTGCGACCTCTTAAGATGGAAAGTATGCAGCAAACATAAAGTTAATTATTTTAACAGGGATTGGGTTGTGCCTAGCAGGCATTCACCTGTGCAAACCTCAATCTACAGATGCTTTCAGAGTCGAAATCTTTACTATCCATTGATCATTTCACTTCTTTAACGACTGACCTCCAAGAATCCTCGAGATTTGTTTTTTAAAAAATGAGTGCAGTAAAAGATGCATCCTTTACTGGTGTAGTGTTTTATTCAACAAATATTTCTCAAGTCTTAGCTGTGTGCAGGCATCCTCCTAGGCTCTAGGGTTACAGAGATTACAGGCTTTATGGGACTAACATTCTAGCATGTGTGTGTGGAGGGGAAGAGGGGGTCCTAATAGATAAATAAATAAATATCACTGTATCATGAGGCTGTGATAAACACTGTGAAGAAAAAGAAAACTACTTAAGGAGAAGGAGAAGGCGCTGGGCTCTGTTTGTCTAAGATGTTCATAGAAGGTATCTCTGAAAGGTAACATTTGAGCAGGGACCTGAAAGCAACAAGGGGAATATTTAAGGAACTGGTGTTCCAAGAAGAGAGAAGTAGGTGTAAAAGCCCTACTCCAAAATGGGGGTAAAATATGCCTGGTATTTCTGAAGAAATTCTCAGAGGCCAGTGTGTGGCTACAGCTCAACGTGTATGCAAATCAACACACACACACACACAGCACATGCCCGTAAGTTCAGCTGATATGAAAGTACCATGGAGGGTGTTTTGTTGCACTGAATAGAGTCTATTACTTGGTTTCATTTCAACTCTGATTCCTTTTCGTGGCTCAAATAGGGATTATCCCAGACCACTGTAAGAACTCTTTATTCACAGATCGGAGGCAATATGAAAATTCAATGCCAGGTGGTATGTATGCCTGTAACTTTCATCTATCCACTCATAACATAGATCCTCACCCACTTTTAAAAATCCTGAATTTGTTTTGGGGAAATCTCTCTCTCCTGGTTCAATTATTTAGTCATAGAATTTATGATTTTTTCCCATTAGCCTCCTGTTTCCCCATCTCATAAAAGAGAATCTGACGGGTAATACTTATGTGTGAGTACCTATATATGCCCTAGTTATTTGTGTGCCTTCAGGAAAGTGATGGAATATTTTCTGAGATGATAACAGTGAAATGTGTCAATGAGAGTGTATATCAAGTGCACAGCACTTTACCAGTTGTTTTTAATCTGTTACTTTATTAATTATGATAACAATTCAAATCCTAGGCAGACTTTTTTTTTTTTTTGCCAAGTCACGCATCATGCGGGACCTTAGTTCCCCGACCAGGGATCGAACCTGTGCCCCTGCAGTAGAAGCGCAGATTCTTAACCACTGAACCACCAGGGAAGTCCCAGACATTTTTATTATTTACCCATTGCAGTCACCAAAATGTTAACTTACCGAGGTCGAGGACAAAGTGGGTGGCAGAAAGAGACTATGAATATTCAGGTCTGTCTCCTGTGTACTCTCTGAACTTCCACACATGAAACCTACATGAGGCATTCATACCATCCAGCAATCCCACTCCTGGGCATATATCCAGAGAAAACTAATCCGAAAAGATACATGCACCACAATGTTCACAGCAGCACTATTCACAATAGCCAAGACATGGTAGCAACAACCTAAGTATCCATCAACAGATGAGTGGATAAAGAAGATGTGGTACATGTATACAATGGAATACTACTCAGCCATAAAAAAGAATGAAATAGTGCCATTTGCAGCAACATGGATGGACCTAGAGATTATCATCGTAAGTGAAGTAAGTCAGACAGAGAAATACAAATATCATATGATATCATTTATTTGTGGAATCTAAAATATGATACAAATGAACTTATTTACAAAACAAAAATAGACTCACAGACATAGAAAACAAACTTATGATTACCAAAGGGGAAAGGGGGGAGGGATAAATTAAGAGTTTGTGATTAAAATATACACACTACTATATATAAAATAGATAACCAACAAGGACCTACTGTATAGCACAGGGAACTATACCCAAGATCTTATAATAACCTATAATGGAAAAGAATCTAAAAAAGAATATATGCATATGTCTGAATCACTTTGATGTATACCTGAAACTAACATAACATTGTAAATCAACTATATTTAAATAAAAATTTAAAAAGGAAATGAAATGGGTGAAGACAAGCTTCACCTCTATAACTATGCCCACAGCTTTCCCCCATGCCACTGACAACCAGGGACTGATGGATTTTATCTTGGGCATTTTCTCAGCAGTTGGCAAGAAGCAAGATATCCCCAGAGGTGGAAGTAGAGGGTGTGTCTGCCATAGCTACAGAACCCAGGAAGGCCAGATGGTCCATGGTGCACACTGCCTGCTTGTACAGCTACGCAAATACATTTTCTTTGACTTTTAATTGTACCTGACAGATGCGGACAAATACATTTGCTTTTAACAATACTTCAGTGGTATCTGGAGCATGTTTGAACGTGGCAGTTTTTTCTGTTAAATGATCCTCCATCCCACTGCGCTAAAAAGGAAGCTGTTTATCTATCTATCTATCATCTATCATCCATCTATCATCTCTCATCTATCTATCTATCTATCTATCCGTCCATCCATCCACCCACCCATATACCTATCTCCTCTCATCATCTCTAAGAATAGTTGTTTTTTGTTATTTTTATTGCAGTGTGATTAAAATACAACAGATACTAATTAAGCTCAAGAGCTCCATGTGCTTTGCATACAGCACGTCATCTTCAAAACTACGTGGAAACATTTCTAAACCCCAGGGAGTTTCTTCATCACCCTTTCTGGTCAATCTTCCTCAACTCCTAGAAAAAAAAAAATCACTTTCTGATTTCTCTCATCATGAATGGTTTGACTGGTTTTTTGGAGTCAATGTAAATCAAATCACGCAATTTTGCGTCTGGTTTCCTTCGCTCAGTAGAATGTTTTTGAGGTTCATCTCTGGTGTCGCCTGTATCAAGTTTGTTCCTTTTCCTTTGCTGTGATACATTTTATTGTATAAAGTTTTTTATTTCATTTTCCTGTTAATGAGCATTTGAGTTGTTTTTTGGTCTGGGGCTCATTTGACTAAAACTACTATGAGCATTTTTTTATTGTACAAGTGATATATGAGGATATATGCTTTAATAGCTTTACTGAGCAACAACTGACATATAATAAAATGCAGTATTTAAGGTACATAATTAGATCGATTTTGGACAACGGAAACCATCAGTGCCACTGTCAAAACGATGAACACACCCATCCACACAAAAAATCCTTGTGGTCCTTTGTAATCCCATTTCCCCCTGTTTTGCTCTGTTCACAGTCCACCACTGAATGGCTTTCTACCACGATAGATTAGTCTGACCTTTATATAAATATCAAGGGAATATAAAAGGGGAGAGTCACAGGTTGTAGTTTATCAGAGCCTTGTTTCATTGGGCAGGATTATGTTGAGATTCATCAATGTTATTGTATTTATAGCTTTGTATTCCTTTTTACTAAGTAGTAGTCCATTGTAGGGATACGATGAAAATACAACAGATACCAATTAAAGTTTATCTGTTAATGCACATTTTGGTTTCATCCATTTTGTACTATTAAAAATAAAGCTTCAATAGATGTTCACGTACAAGTCTTTGAATGGACATATTCTTTCCTTCTTAGGGTAAGTACCTGCGAGTAGAATGACTAAATCATAGGGTAGGTTGTTGAACGTTTTCAAAAATTCTGAACTGTTTTTAAAGAAGTTGTACCTTTTTTCCATTTCCACCAGCATTGTATGAAAGATTTCCCATCGCCCCACATCCTTATCAACACTTGGGATGGTCAGTCTTTACTTTTAGACGTTAATAGGTGTGTAGCGGAGTCTTACTGGAGCTCTAGTTTGAATTTCCCTAATGTTTAATGATGTTAAGCACTGTTACCTTGCTCAGCATACATCTACCATCCATATATCTCCTTTGTTGAGATGCCTGTTCAGATCTTTTCACTTTTCAAAACAAGTTGTTTATGTTCTTATAATTGTTTTGAGGGTGATCTATATATTGTAGAAACAAGTCCTTTATCAGATATGTCATTTGCAAACACTTTGCCCTGTCTAAGGCTTGCCTTTTTATTTCCTTACCAGTATCTTTCAGAGAGAAGTTTTTTTTTTTAATTTTAATGCAGTCGTATTTATTTTTTATTTTATGGACTGTGCTTTTGGTGTTGTATCTAGGAAAACATTGTCTAACCTCAGATGACAAAGATTTTCTCCTATGTCTACTTCTAGGTGTTTTATAGAGTTATGTTTCATTTAGGACTGTGATACACTTTAAGTTACTTTTGCATGTGGTGTGAGGTATGGATTGAAGTCCATTTTTTATTTTTTTGGTATTTGGATATATCGAATACAATTGTTCTTGGACTATTTATTAAGAACACCATACCTACTGAATTACCTTTGCATCTTTGTCAAAAATCAATTGATCATCTATAAGTCCGTCTACTTTTTTACTCCATTTTGTTCCATTCTTTCTACTTATCTTTATAGTATTTTTATAGAGTAGAGTAGCTTTATAATAAATCAAGAAATAGATAGTCATTGTGCATAAAATGCTCTTCTTCAAACATGTTTTGGCTACACTAGGTCATTTTCATTTTCATATTAATTTTAGAAACAGTCTGTCAATTTCTGCAAAAGTTGTGCTGGAGTCTTGATTTAGATCCCAATGAACCTGTGGAACAATTTGGAGGAGAACTGACATCAAAACAATATTGAATCTTTAATCCATGAACATGGTATAACTAAGTTTATTTAGGTCTTTAATTTATCTCAGTAAAGATTTGTAGTTGTCAATGCAGTGTTTTGTAGCTTCCAGAGAGCCTGAACATGCAAGTAGCTCTTTTTTTTTTTCCTGGCATTTTAAATGGTATTTTTAAAATAAACTTTTCAATTTAGAACTGCTTAAGATTTACAAAAAAGATTGAGAAGATAGTAGAGAGGGTTCCCATATACTCCACATCCAGCTAACACTATTGTTAACATCTTACATTAGCGTGGTATGTTAGTTAACCAACGTGAATACATTATTATTAGATCAAGTCCACATTTCATTTAGATTTTATTAGCTTTTAACCTAATGTCCTTTTTCTGTTCCAGGATTCCATCCAGGATAAGACATTACATTTAGTCTTCATGTCTCCTTAGGCTCCTCTTAGCTGTGACAGTTTCTCAGACTTTCCTTGATTTTGATGCCCTTGACAATATTAAGGGATACTGATTAGGTATTCTGTAAACTGTCCCTTCATTGGGATCTGCCTGATATTTTCCTCATTTTGAGGGAAGGTGAAGTGTCATTCTCACCCCATCATGTCAAGGGCACCTGCTTATCCATATGACGTATCACTGTTGATGTAAGTAAGCCTTGATCACCTGGCTTGAGATAGAGTTTGTCAGCTTTCTCTGCAATTATCTTTTTTTCCTCCTTTACATATCTGTAATCTTGGGAAGAAAGTCACTATGTGAGGTTCACATTTAAGGGGTAGGAGTCATGTGCCATCTCCTTGGGGATGGTGTGTCTACATAAATTATGTAGAATTCTCAGGCATTGTAGCTTTGTTTATTCTTCCTCATTTATTTATTTATTCAATCATTTATTCATAGCAGTAGAGACTTAGGGATATTTATTTTGTTTTCTTTTTTAAATTAATTAATTTATTTTTGGCTGCACTGCACGGCATGTGGGATCTTAGTTCCCCGATCAGGGATGGAACCCGCACCCCCTGCAGTGGAAGGCGAAGCCTTGACCACTGGACTGCCCAGGAAGTCCAGATATTTATTTTGTACTCTGGGTTATAATCCAATATTACTTTATGTATTTTTTGCTCAAAATGTTCCAGCTTTGGACATTGGGAGTTATTTCAGTTTGTTCCTTTGTGTCCCTTTGATACTCCCAGCATTGTGGAATTGTTGTGTTTTCCTTTTCCTTTCTTTCTGGCAGTAAAAGATGCTTCAATTTCATCTTGTCTATTTCCTACCCCACTCCTCCAAGGGGCCTGCTTTCTAATACTGGAGAATGATATTAGAAATACGAATCTGGCTGTTAGATGTACTTGTTGCTTCCGGGGGTGGGGAAACAGGGTATTTACTGCTTCTAGGTCTTCCCAGCTTACAGAGCAGGGAGTTATATGTGTATGTATAACCTGTGTACACGCACATATCTAAAAGTATTGCTATGTGTAACATCTGTTTTATATTAAGCTAAACATGAAATCATACTGATGCCTTCAACTCTAACCCATTGCCACGGGGATCATTCCAACTTGGAGAGGGGACTTTTAAAAAGAGAGAAGTACTCTCAGTGGCCCAAAGAAATTATTTTCTCAGGGTTACAGAGAAAACGATCAGTCTACAACACATATCTCTCAACATCCAGGATGATATACTTTTCTCAGCAGTTTGCCTCGGTCAGGACAGGCTAGGTTTACCGTGCAAAAAACAATCTAAAAACCTCAATGGCTTCATACATCAAATACTTATCACTCATGCCACACGTCCAGTGAGGGCCAGGAGGGTGGTCCTACTCACGGAGAAGGTTGTATCTTGGCATATGGGAAGACCATGGCCACCAGAGCACTGAACCTAGAGTTTACACCTAGGAGTGACATGTCACCTCCACTAAGGGATTATTGGTTAAACAAAACAAGCAAAATGGCCTAGTCAACTTCAAGGAGAGCTGCGAAGTACAATCCTTCTACAATACCCAGAAAGAGCAAAGCCAGAATTTCTGTAAACAGCCTTAATCATTACCAATGAGGGTCAAGGCTCTATCTTTCTTTAAATTCCACATCTGATTATTTAAAAGTAGTTAACTTCTCCACTACCCTAAGAGATTGGCCTTCTGTGAATACGCTGAGTGTGGTCTTAGTTGAATCTCTGCATTGAGATGTTCAATCTTCTATCACTGATTTGCCTCAGCAGGAAAAACGAAAACAAATGTTCATTCTTGCTCTGTTGGTACTTCCTGGCCAAACATTGAAAATGCAAAATGAAATTGCTAGAGTCCTGTTATTCCCTTACACGTTACTTACTCGATGGATTTTAGAATGAGACCATATTATCTCCTGGCAGTTGTCTGAAAATGCTTCCTCCCTCCTCACTCCATCCTCTTTCTATTACATGCCGTTTCTAGCTTGAGGGGAACTCTGACTTTCCCGCTACACAGACTCTCTGTGGTCACTGCACAGATACTTCTCAGAGAGCAACCCTGTGACATGACACAGCCGATGGTGAGCAGAGTGTGAAGAAGAGAACACAGCACAGAAGGAAGCTGTCTTCGAGACGCCCACCTCTGCATCTCTTATCTTTTGTTAAGTTCCACTCTTCATCCCCCTCCCCACAGGGCCCAAGTTTCCTCCAATCCACCTGTCAACCAGCTCACGGTGATGTTATCTACTAACTGTTTACTTCCCACAAGTTTTTGCACATTGAAAGGGAACATCAGGAAAACTACAACAAAATCATAATGACTCCCTAATGACTTAAGTTCAGACTTCACGGAGAGGGGCACGCACACATTGTGTAGGCGGTCTCCACCACAGCAGGCAGAGACACAAAGAGGTTGACCTCAGAGTCCCAGGGGGAGGGGTATAGGAGGAGGATGAAAATGCAGGGGTGAGACCATGGCCCTTAGGATGTTATGACCCCAAATTAAATTTGATAAAATACCCAGAGATCGTGGAATTGCAGGTGACTGACCAACATTAAGTAAACTCAAAAAAGATAGATGTCAAAAACTCAGAATAATAACTTGTTAGATTATAATGCGTCCAGCAGACTTGGAGTTCCACTTTCACAGGTCAGGGCATTGTGCCTTATTGGCAAACCTACACGGAGGACCAACGTGTAACACACATCCAGGGGGAGTAGAGAGAAATGTGATTGGTTGATGTCATCTCCTGAAAGTTACAGAGCACGATGCACCTGCTCTTCTGACCTGTGTGAATGAGTTAGGGCACCATCCACCCTGGGTGCCATTCAGATAGACCCTTGAATGGCTCTCCCAAGACATTTTCATATTTGAGTGGATGATTCCTACACGAATACAGTTATTAACTTAAGAAAAAAAGTCAGCTAAAATAATAATGTTAGTAAGAGACTGTATTTACTGAACATTTATAATGTCAGATATTGTTCTAAGCACTTTACATATATTAACTCATGTAATTTTCATCACAACCTCTTGTAGCAACTGATGTACAGAGAAATATATTTTCCCGTGTTTGCACAGAAGCTAGGATTGATACCCAGGGAAGTCCAATCTCCAGAGCCTATTCCCATACTCACTGTGTATCAATCAAACTACAGTTCAAATCTTGGCCTAGAAGCCTTTTAAGGTAACATTGCGTTTTTCTAATTGATTGTAAATTGATTTTCTAGTTTGGCTCCCAGGAGTGGTTTCCAGCTTCATAGGAGGAATTTACAGTGCCTTCGTATATTCCAAGTTCTCATATGTGGTTTCCATATTAAAAGAGACTAGTCCTGAATTGAGTCCGATTTTATTATATAGCAGATTTCTTATCTTTTAGGCATTTTTTTCTCTTTCCTTTTGGCTTTTATCTTTCTTCTAGTTACCCACTGAGGATTCAGTCACTCCTAGATTTCCTCTACCCGGCAGGAGATCCCAGGAACATTTTACAAAGGGTCTGAGGCATAGCTGGACTAATAAAGTTGGCCTTCCATAGGACCTAGGAGTAAAGGCTTACTAGAGAGACAAGTCCATAAAAATGTCTCAAAGAAGGATGACCAATTTTCAGGGAAATAAAAATTCATGCTTCTTTGAGGATGGTTTATAAGGCCCTGTACCACTGCTTAAAGGACCTTGAAGCTTCCCTGGTAGAAAATTGTGCAAGAGGCCATGCTTATCCTTGTAGGCTGGAAAGTAACTGGGAAAAGACTTGATTTAGGTTGAACTTTCCAGGCCAGCTACAGTGTTCATGGGACAGGGCCATTATACAATTGACAACTGGGGGACAGTGTCTATCCTACATGAAACTGTCTGCCACGTTGGGCCTGCTGCTTTGTCTGCAATGTTCTCATGGAGAGATTTGGCTTTTGACCTTTTCAGGGTGATGGATCCCCTGGAGAACCTGGTGAAAGTTACAGATTGTACCCTGTAAAAATGCTAAAGTCACACATGCACAGGACCCTGCATACAAATCCAGGAGCTTGCACCCCAAGTGGTACCCCATCTCCTCGTGATGGGGATATTTTCCCTTGGATGAAGCTTTTACTTTTTCTAGGAACAGGCTTTTACAATGTCACGCCTGCACTGAGTAATACACAACAGACTTTATCAGAGATTAGCAAACCAGGTATTGCTTGATACTGATGGAGAGAGAGTCACTTTTGTGGGAGAAAAAGGCCTTCAAGAAAGAAGAACAGATCATAGGAAAGGGGATGAAACCTATAATCGGCCCCAGGTTGCTTTTTGGTGGAGGGGAGGGGTCACGGCAGATGGTCTCGGGCTGTCAGAGGAAGGGGCCCAAGGCGGCATCCAGACCACATAATCTCACTTCACTTTCTACCGTCTTTCCTACTAACCATCAAATTCACTGAGGGTATAAGTTGTGTTCCCACAGTTCTTAAAACCAGAGCTTGATCCTGTGCCCCGAACATTGATAAATCTTACAACGATTCCATGAGATATCATTCCCCTTTTGCAGGTCAATAAACTGAGGCCCAAAAAGTTTAAGTGGCTTGTCCAAGGTCACCTAACTAGTAAACTGTGAAGCTGCCATCCAATCTTGGTCCTTTTTTTTTTTAATTTAATTTTATTTATTTTTTTATACAGCAGGTTCTTATTAGTCATCAATTTTATACACATCAGTATATACATGTCAATCCCAATCGCTCAATTCATCACACCACCATCCCCAACCCCGGGGGCTTTCCCTGCTTCGTGTCCATACATTTGTTCTCTACATCTGTGTCTCAACTTCTGCCTTGCAAACTCGTTCAGCTATACCATTTTTCTAGATTCCACATATATGCGTTAATATACGATATTTGTTTTTTTCTTTCTGACTTACTTCACTCTGTATGACAGTCTCGAGGTCTATCCATGTCTCCTCAAATGACCCAATTTTGTTCCTTTTTGTGGCTGAGTAATATTCCATTGTATATATGTACCACATCTTCTTTATCCATTCGTCTGTTGATGGGCATTTAGGTTGCTTCCATGACCTGGCTACTGTAAATAGTGCTGCAATGAACATTGGGGTGCATGTGTCTTTTTGAATTATGGTTTTCTCTGGGTATGCCTAGTAGTGGGATGGCTGGATCATATGGTAATTCTATTTTTACTTTTTTAAGGAACCTCCATAGTGGCTATATCAGTTTACATTCCCGCCAACAGTGCAAGAGGGTTCCCTTTTCTCCACGCCCTCTCCAGCAACTGTTGTTTGTAGATTTTCTGATGATGCCCATTCTAACTGGTGTGAGGTGATACCTCATTGTAGTTTTGATTTGCATTTCTCTAATAATTAGTGACGTTGAGCAGCTTGTCATGTGCTTCTTGGCACTCTGTATGTCTTCTTTGGAGAAATGTCTATTTAGGTCTTCTGCCCATTTTTGGATTGGGGTGTTTGTTTCTTTAATATTGAGCTGCATGAGCTGTTTATAATTTTTTTTTAATTTAATTTTATTTATTTTTTTATACAGCAGGTTCTTATTAGTCATCAATTTTATACACATCAGTATATACATGTCAATCCCAATCGCTCAATTCATCACACCACCATCCCCAACCCCGGGGGCTTTCCCTGCTTCGTGTCCATACATTTGTTCTCTACATCTGTGTCTCAACTTCTGCCTTGCAAACTCGTTCAGCTATACCATTTTTCTAGATTCCACATATATGCGTTAATATACGATATTTGTTTTTTTCTTTCTGACTTACTTCACTCTGTATGACAGTCTCGAGGTCTATCCATGTCTCCTCAAATGACCCAATTTTGTTCCTTTTTGTGGCTGAGTAATATTCCATTGTATATATGTACCACATCTTCTTTATCCATTCGTCTGTTGATGGGCATTTAGGTTGCTTCCATGACCTGGCTACTGTAAATAGTGCTGCAATGAACATTGGGGTGCATGTGTCTTTTTGAATTATGGTTTTCTCTGAATATGCCTAGTAGTGGGATGGCTGGATCATATGGTAATTCTATTTTTACTTTTTTAAGGAACCTCCATAGTGGCTGTATCAGTTTACATTCCCGCCAACAGTGCAAGAGGGTTCCCTTTTCTCCACACCCTCTCCAGCAACTGTTGTTTGTAGATTTTCTGATGATGCCCATTCTGACTGGTGTGAGGTGATACCTCATTGTAGTTTTGATTTGCATTTCTCTAATAATTAGTGACGTTGAGCAGCTTGTCATGTGCTTCTTGGCACTCTGTATGTCTTCTTTGGAGAAATGTCTATTTAGGTCTTCTGCCCATTTTTGGATTGGGGTGTTTGTTTCTTTAATATTGAGCTGCATGAGCTGTTTATATATTTTGGAGATTAATCCTTTGTCCGTTGATTCGTTTGCAAATATTTTCTCCCATTCTGATGGTTGTCTTTTCACCTTGTGTATGGTTTCCTTTGTTGTGCAAAAGCTTTTAAGTTTCATTAGGTCCCATTTGTTTATTTTTGTTTTTATTTCCATTACTCTAGGAGGTGGATCAAAAAAGATCTTGCTGTGATTTATGTCAAAGAGTGTTCTTCCTATGTTTTCCTCTAAGAGTTTTATAGTGTCCGGTCTTACATTTAGGTCTCGAATCCAATTTGAGTTTATTTTTGTATATGGTGTTAGGGAGTGTTCTAATTTCATTCTTTTATATGTAGCTGTCCAGTTTTCCCAGCACCACTTATTGAAGAGACTATCTTTTCTCCATTGTATATCCTTGCCTCCTTTGTCATAGATTAGTTGACCATAGGTGTGTGGGTGTATCTCTGGGCTTTCTATCTTGTTCCATTGATCTATGTTTCTGTTTTTGTGCCAGTACCATATTGTCTTGAGTACTGTAGCTTTGTAGTATAGTCTGAAGTCAGGGAGTCTGATTCCTCCAGCTCTGTTTTTTCCCCTCAAGACTGCTTTTGCTATTCGGGGTCATTTGTGTCTCCATATAAATTTTAAGATTTTTTTTCTAGTTCCATAAAAAATGCCATTGGTAATTTGATAGGGATTGCATTGAAACTTCTTCCTGGATTGATCCCTTGATCATTATGTAGTGCCCTTCTTTGTCTCTTGTAACATTCTTTATTTTAAAATTTATTTTATCTGATATGAATATTGCTGCTCCAGCTTTCTTTTGATTTCCATTTGCATGGAATATCTTTTTCCATCCCCTCACTTTCAGTCTGTATGTGTCCCTAGGTCTCAAGTGGGTCTCTTGTAGAGAGCATATAGATGGGTCTTGTTTTTGTATCCATTCAGCAAGCCTGTGCCTTTTCGTTGGAGCATTTAATGCATTCACATTTAAGGTAATTATCGATATGTATGTTCCTATGACCATTTTCTTAATTGTTTTGGGTTTGTTTTCGTAGGTCCTTTTCTTCTCTTGTGTTTCCCACTTAGAGAAGTTCCTTTAACATTTGTTGTAGAGCTGGTTTGGTGGTGCTGAATTCTCTTAGCTTTTGCTTGTTTGTAAAGCTTTTGATTTCTCCATTGAATCTGAAAGAGATACTTGCTGGGTAGAGTAATCTTGGCTGTAGGTTCTTCCTTTTCATCACTTTAAGTATATCATGCCACTCCTTTCTGGTTTGTAGAGTTTCTGCTGAGAAATCAGCTGTTAACCTAATGGGAGTTCCCTTGTATGTTATTTGTCATCTTTCCCTTGCTGCTTTCAATAAGTTTTCTTTGTCTTTAATTTTTGCCATTTGATTACTATGTGTCGTGGCATGCTTCTCTTTGGGTTTATCCTGTATGGGACTCGCTGCGCTTCCTGGACTTGGGTGGCTATTTCCTTTCCCATGTTAGGGAAGTTTTTGACTATAATCTCTTCAAATATTTTCTCTGGTCCTTTCTCTCTCTATTCTCCTTCTGGGACCCATATAATGCAAATGTTGTTGCGTTTAATGTTGTCCCCGAGGTCCCTTAGGCTGTCTTCATTTCTTTTCATTCTTTTTTCTTTATTCCATTCTGCAGCAGTGAATGCCACCATTCTGTCTTCCAGGTCACTTATCCGTTCTTCTGCCTCAGTTATTCTGCTACTGATGCCTTCTAGTGTAGTTTTCATTTCAGTTATTGTATTGTTCATCTCTGTTTGTTTGTTCTTTAATTCGTCTAGGTCTTTGTTAAACATTTCTTGCATCTTCTTGATCTTTGCCTCCATTGTTTTTCTGAGGTCCTGGATCATCTTCACTATCATTATTCTGAATTCTTTTTTTGGAAGGTTGCCTATCTCCACTTCATTTAGTTGTTTTTCTGGGGTTCTATCTTGTTTCTTCATCTGGTACATAGTCCTCTGCCTTTACATCTTTCTGTGAATGTGGTTTTTGTTCCACAGGCTGCAGGACTGTAGTTCTTGCTTCTGCTGTCTGCCCTTTGGTGGACGAGGCTATCTAAGAGGCTTGTGTAAGCTTCCTGATGGGAGGGACTGGTGTTGGGTAGAGCTGGCTGTTGCTGTGGTGGGCAGAGCTCAGTAAAACTTTAATCTGCTTGACTGCTGTTGGGTGGGGCTGGGTTCCCTCCCTGTTGGTTGTTTGGCCTGAGGCAACCCAACACTGGAGCCTACTTGGGCTCTTTGGTGGCGCTAATGACAGACTCTGGGAGGGCTCACGCCAAGGAGTACTTCCCAGAACTTCTGCTGCCAGCGTCCCACGGTGAGCCACAGTCACCCCCTGCCTCTGCAGGAGACCCTCCAACACTAGCAGGTAGGTCTGGTTCAGTCTCCCCTGGGGTCACTGCTCCTTCCCCTGGGTCCCGATGAGCACACTGCTTTGTGTGTGCCCTCCAAGAGTGGAGTTTCTGTTTCTCCCACTCCTGTTGAAGTCCTGCAATCAAATCCCACTAGCCTTCAACGTCTGATTCTCTAGGAATTCCTCCTCCCGTTGCTGGACCTCCAGGTTGGGAAGCCTGACGTGGGGCTCAGAACCTTCACTCCAGTGGGTGGACTTCTGTGGTATAAGTGTTCTCCAGTCTGTGAGTCACCCACCCAGCAGTTATGGGATTTGATTTTACTGTGATTGCGCCCCTCCTACCGTCTCACTGTGGCTTCTCCTTTGTCTTTGGATGTGGGGTATCTTTTCTGGTGAGTTCCAGGGTCCTCCTGTCGATGATTGTCCAGCAGCTGTTTGTGATTCTGGTGTTCTCGCAAGAGGGAGTGAGAGCACATCCTTCTACTCCGCCATCTTGGTTCCTAGTTGCAAGTTGGGCTTCGAGGGAATGTATTTCACTAAACACCTGTGTACTCGTGCCTCACAGAGTGTCCAACGATTCCGCAGAAGACAATCTCTCTGGCCACACCAATGGAAACAGTGCCCTGAATGAAATAGTCCCTTAGGTGTCTCCTTGGTCTCTTAGAGAAGGCCCTATTAATTCATCAGACATGCTCTACTTCATTAGCCATCAGGGACAAGCAAATCCACAATGAAATATCACTACACAGTCTACAGAATGGCATCTGAAATCAAAGTTGGTATGCAGGTGGTGCCAGTGGAATTTTCCCCCCAGCCAACTGTGCCGTATCAGAACATCCCTACTGTCTGGAACAGCTGCCTGTGTTTGATGGGAGAAATGGAATGGCTCTCTTCTCTTTTCCTGATCTTTCCTCACCACTGCTCACTGTGTAGCTCAGTAATGAATATGTGAAATTTGAAACACCATCTGTAGGCAGACTCTTCCTCTCCAACTTGTCAGGATGAGTGGCAGGAGAGATTCATGAACTGAGATGCATCGTGAACTGGTGGTCACGCTGCCAGTACAAGTGGAACATCCGTATCAGCCAAACCTTTAAAATAACTTGTAATAAATTTTGAGCTCTATAAACGTTTATCTATTTAGCAAATGCTGGAAAAAAACATCAGAAACTTCAAGGATGAGGTCAACTCTCTGTAAGTGTGTCACTTCTGTCCACATGATCTGAGCAGTGCTGCCACAGCGATACCGCGACAGTAGATCTGGTAAAGCAAGATGGCGGCTGAGCGGCTCTTGGTCCTTCTTATAACCGACCTGCAGGTGTGCTCTGCAGATCTTAGAGACGCAGAAACTGTTAACATAAGCAAAACCAACACGACATAACCAACTACAATCCACGGGCTATAGAACAGAGTTAGAGCAGTGATTTTTCAGCCGGCGATCTCTGACTTCTTGATACACCTTGAAAAATTTCAGAACAATGCAAATTTTATCTTGAATTACCAGCAAAAACATATGTAATTCCAGATGCTTTCATTTTCCTGTAATGACTAAAAGCTTTTTGTGTATTACCTAATAAGTGAATTGCTAAGGGTTATTCAAATTAATATTCATAACTGAAAATGAGGACAGGAGCAGAGTCTCCTGACACCCTTACTCAGCATTCTACGAAGAAGTCTGGTTGCCATGAAATGTCTAGCAACGTTTGCAAAGCTTATGGAAAGCAGGTTCCCCGACGGGTAGTTACCTTTCTCTACTTTCAGGAAGGACTCTGTAATCATCGCAACATCCACGTTGAGTTAATCATGGTGTTCAAATGCCGTTATTTTTCCTTTGGAATTACGAGTTCCTGTGAGCTTATGTTTATGATCAGTTCAAGTTTTTAGTAGTGTTTGATTAACGTGAAATGAGTAGAGAGGAATATCTGCATTAGCGATAGTTGTGCCTGGGATTCTACCATAAACAGACCTTCAGCGTATCCACATCATAAAAATTAATCACCCCTTGTTGCCAAAAATAAACAATCCACTGCAATATTCAGATACAGTGGCTTGTCATTATCTTTATATTTTTCCCACAGGAAGTTGTATCTGGATCGGTTGGTCAACTATAAGTTCCTCACTGCCCCCACTGTACAGTAATTGGGCCATAAGTAATAAATATTTGATAACTATTGCCCTAGAAAACATAAGGCAACACATATATGCATATTAAAAGTTAGACTAGGGGCTTCCCTGGTGGCGCAGTGGTTGAGAGTCCGCCTGCCGATGTGGGGAACTTGGGTTCGTGTCCCGGTCCGGGAGGATCCCACATGCCACGGAGCGGCTAGGCCCGTGAGCCATGGCCGCTGAGCCTGCGCGTCCGGAGCCTGTGCTCTGCAACGGGAGAGGCCACAGCAGTGAGAGGCCTGAGTACCGCAAAAAAA
>NW_020172629.1:1168986-1191419 GCF_003031525.2 Neophocaena asiaeorientalis asiaeorientalis
AAAAAAAAAAAAAAAAAAAAAAAAGGTAGACTAAATGTCTCCGGTGATGAGATCAATGTAGATTAGATTCGTCTGGGATAGTTTCATTGATGCAGTAAAATTTGAATTTTACTCTGCATTTATAAAGAAGCTGTTCGGTTGATGGATTGAGGATTGACTGACTGGCTTGGACTTAACCTTGCTAGACGTTAGACGTGGCCCAAGTCCAGTGGAGAGAAAGCATTTCCAGCTGAGGCAGTGGCATAAGCAAAGGTTTTGTGTGGAAATGGGACGTGTCTACAGATGGCCGGAAGGTGAGCCCATAGGGCCCCGACTGTGGGTGATGGAGAGCCCTGCAGATAAGGCTGGATGGGGAGGACCCGTGATGTACAGTGTTCTGAAGGCTGGAAAGAGCAATCTAGGAGGGCTGTGGTCGCAGCCAGAATCCCCTTCAAACACCGCTTTGCGCCACTCCTGCTTCTGCCTCTGCCCATCATAGCTCTTCCCGGGCTTGCGCTTATGAAGGGAGCTGCTTCCAGCACACTCAGTGTCTCCATGAACCACGGACCACGGGTTCTCTTGGAAAGAAAATGAGTCCGGATGAAGCGATCAGGTACATCACAGCTAATCTAAGAGCTCAGCAGAAATTCAGAAGAGTGCCTGGGCAAGAGCCTAAGCCCCAGCTGTCAGTCTGCCACGGTTCTTTCTTCTGGGACTGAACTCAATCAGAAAAGAGCCACTCTCCTGGGGAAACTGCTGGATTTTCCATTTTTCACTGGAATGGGTCTTTGGAAGTTATTTTCTCTGTGGACTCCGAGGTCCAGTGTGGATTTCATTGCGGCTTGTTTAATTAATTGGAACGAACAAATTGCTAACGAGGCAGAGAACCATTTGTTTTTATGAATTACTTTTGAACTTTTATAATATAAAGATTATGAGATACAAAAGATAAAATGCTCACTCAGAAATCACTGAGCCCAAGAAATGGACTATTAAAGTCACTGAACAACTAACTGAGCCCCTCCTCAATCACTTCTCTTTCTGCTTCAAAATTAAGCATTATTGTATATTCTGTAGTTATTTTACCCTTGTCTTTCTTTATAGTTTTACTAACTATATATGTATCCCCAAAATACATCAGTTAGCTTTGTTTGTTTTGGAGCTTTCAAAATGATTTCATACTATACAATGAAATATTACTTTTGCTTTTTTTATTTTTAAAATTTATTTATTATTTTTGGCTCCGTTGGGTCTTCTTTGCTGCGCGTGGTCTTTCTCTAGTTGCGGCGAGCGGGGGCCACTCTTCGTTGTCGTGTGCGGGCTTCTCACTGCGGTGGCTTCTCTTGTGGAGCACAGGCTCTAGGCGTGTGGGCTTCAGTAGTTGTGACACACAGGCTCAGTAGTTGTGGCTCGCGGGCTTAGCTGCTCCGCGGCATGTGGGATATTCCCGGACCAGGGCTTGAACCCATGTCCCCCGCGTTGGCAGGCGGATTCTTAACCACTGCGCCACCAGGGAACTCCCTTACTTGCTTTTATTCTAAAAAAGAATCTATAAGTAGGGGAATGGTGCATGTTGTTACATGTTATTCAAATATATTTGTTTTCACTGTTTTATATTATACTTCTATGTGAATATGAACATAATACTGTATATTTATTCATTTTACTGTGATGGACATCTGGATTTTTCCAATTCGGGGGTTGTGTGTGTGTATGTGTTGATGTTGCCCTTAGAGCCCATGTTGCTTGTCTCCCGGGCAACAGGAGAGTCTCTCTAGGGTAATAACTAAGAATCTCACTGCTCAGGAAGGGAACCTGTCAATTTTGTCCTGTTCTACCAAGACCGGTCTCTTGAGTCTCACTGTTCATGTGGGAAACCACGTGAAAGAGTATTGGGAACACCCAGCACAAAGTATTGAAGACACAATTAAAAGGCCCGTCTGCAATGACAAGCAGGATCTTTTTTTCAGAAGTGTTAAAATAGGAGATTATTGAGGTGATACCATTTGAGGGGCACCAGGCAGGGACAGCACCTTCAGAGCATCTCCCTCCTTTGCATTAGTAGCGCCTTCTCCGGGGTTTCTCCTGGGAGGACAGAAGCCCCTTCAGCCCATCTGAGCAGGGTGAACCCTGCCTGGAGACCCCAAGGCAGCAGGGAGGATTTCTGCATCTCAGGAAGGGAAGGAGGGGACAAGGAAGAGACATGCAGGGAAAAGGCTTTAGGGAGAAACGTACTTGCTCCCTGAAATGGACTCTACATAATTAGTGGGAGTTCGTCATAAGAGAAGATTACCATGGATAGATAGAATCTCACCAGCCAAGGGACAGACACACTAATATTTGAGGCTAGAATACAAGTTGTAAGGAGAGATATGACTTTTCAACAATGGTGTTGCATACAAGTCTGGAGAAAAGATTATGGAATCCCCCAACTTTTAGTGGATACAGGGTCATGTGTACAAGGAACAGAAAGAGTAGGTTTACAGAGGGTTGAGAGGGTCGTGGTTTATCTCACAATTGACCCAATATTTTTCACTATGCAAATTGAAAACATGTCAGATTATTGTACATCCTATGTTAAGGTTTCCTGATTTCTGAATAAGAGTTATGGATTTAAAAATTTCTGGTCACTACATGTTTTCAGGAACATGTATACACTGAAGGAAAACAATTTTAATCTTATGCTCTCCAGTTTTAGGTGGACGAATCCTTCTCAGCCTTTAGATCCATCTGGAATGTCATCTCCACCTCCGGACAGCTTCCTCACTGCCTCCATCACTCACCCACAGCTTATCCCATCACCCAGCTGACGTTATTACGGAATTGCACACGCTCTGTAATTACCTTATTAAGTTACCATGTCTTTGCCAACTGTCTCCACGTTTGCCTGTTCTCTACTTGTAGGAGTGTTTACTATGTTGCTGTCTGTTCCATCTTCAGCACCTTTCGCATGTAAGGTACTCAGTAAATATTTGTGGAATAAATTTAAAAATTCTGGCTATAGGAAGACTCACAGAGAAGAGACCTCCATTTTTTAATCATTATTATACTATGTCCTAGGGCAGCAGGCTAAAACTACTGTATCCAAATCGAATACTGTGGTTTACCCAAAACATGAAAATTTGATTGCCAAAAAGTGGCAAACTGTGGTTGCTCTCGTTTTCCAGAAAACCATGGATAATGATATAACATATTACTCTTGTGCTGTACCTGATATTATTTTTAGCCTCAAGTCTTATAATGTCAACTTTATCTGCATGTTATATCAATAAAGAGAATTCTATCCCCTTGAATTCCTTGGAAAGGATTTAGAGACTAATGGAGACAAGAGTTGCAAATAGGTACACAAAGTCCACCGCCAAGAGAACTGCACTCCTAAGAGCATTAGCAATACCGTTAAAAAACCTGCTTAAATATTTATGCAGTTTCTTATTTTTAACAGAGGCAAGGAATTCACAGTCACCAAGACCATTTCCCTCATTCCATGTGGATAGATTTGTGGGCTTCCATATGAGAGTAACATAAAAACCCTTTTACAATTATTTTGTTCGTAACACTTCTGCTTATCCATTTTTCCCAGCTTCTAGAAATTATTATATTGTGTGTACCCTTCAAATAGTTTGGTTTGGAGAATATCACTGGCTCTGATTTGGTCACAGTGGATGCCCAGGGATGGGTTTTTCCCAGGGCCAGTCTTACGAATGAACCACAGAGGTGACTGGGTCGTGATCCTAAACAGTGATGTCCCAAATATCATTCCACTGAGAAGAGCATCTTTCTTCAGATCTTTGCAGTTTCTACCCTGGGATATAGGATAGGTAACGTTGTGATAAAATAATTCCATATACCCTTATTATTGACCATTGCAGGCCAATAATGTTCAGGGAATGAAAAGGAGATGAAACAGAACTTCCCCAGTGGTTAAGACTCTGCGCTTCCACTGCAGGGGGCATGGGCTTGATCTTTGGTTGGGGAGCTAGGGTCCCACATGCCTCATGGTGCAGCCAAAAAAAACAAATTTGTTTTTATTTTAAAAAAATTTTTAGAAAAGGAAAAGGATCTGAAACTGGAAAGCTGGGTTGGAGCAATATTTTGAAAAATTTTAGAAGCTATACTACAGTACTCATATTTCATCACGTAGACGCTTGCGAGACACATGAGTTTCATGGGGGCAAAAACGGTCCTAGCATGTGAGAGGGGAGCCTGGAATTTAGCCCATCCAGTGGACTCACCAAAATTCTGCTAACAGGGAATGAAAAGAATAAAAAAAATCACTCTTTTAGAACTAACTCTAACCCTAACCCTCTTTTCCAAAAAGCATTGCTTCCAGTGGCACAGTGGAAGGTTCTGACCTCCAGCTCTCTGAGAATAAACTCAGGGAAACGATTTGTCTTTTAATGCCTTCTCTCTGTATTTTCTCTGGAAGAGTTTGATGTGTGAGCGTTTGTTGTACTTTTGTTATTAATATGTCAAAGCAAAGTGATTTTTCATCTGATTTGCTTGTCTTTGGTGCAAAATTATGCTAATTCAATGTAGAAAAACGAAATATAGAAATGAAGAGCAATTGGGGGCATATTTATATGCACTGTTCTGTGTTATTATATCTCACTCCTCGCTTCCACCAGTTCTGCATGAGGGATCTTCTATGTGGTATCTAATCTCAAGCAGACAAAACTGACCACTAATTTCTCTTTGTAACTTTCCTCAAGCTACTGTTCTCCCGAGAGTGTGGAGTCTCGTGAGACAAACTATGAAACAATCAGCAAATCCATTATGATGCTGTTGCTTCGTAAAGATTTGAGATTGAGTTGGTATATTGAAAGGAGTGGGCTTTATTTAAAGGTTAGTGAAAGCACCTGGAGATAAAAACTCCCATTGTAGCATCTGTCCACTCTTTGGTTGGCAAAACATTCACTCAAAGTGGCAGGGTATCTTTTGGGGACATCAGGCAGGGCTGATTTCTGGCACGAATAGGAGGGAATTACTCTCACATTAGACTTTTAACAGGCATGCCAGGAAAACCACAATGTCTAAACTAATGTCAGAGCACCGTCTTTCATATATAGGTAGATCCATCCTCGGACAAGCGGCCACATAACTATTAAATACTCTATACATTGTTGAGCAAAGGAAAGGAAGGAAAGAAGGAAGAAAAGAAGAGAAAGAAAGGAAGAATTTGAAGTCATGTACCCAAACTTCAGAATGTATCAAAAGTTCCTGGAGAGGCTGTGAAATAAATACTGCTAGGCACTATCCTCTGAGTTTCTGATTCAGTCTGGAATGAAGGGCAAGAATTTGGATTTCTAACAAGTTCCCAGATGATGCTAATGCTGCTGGCCCAAGGCCCACGCTTTGAGATCCTTTGGCGTGAAGTTCGTGAAAGTCAAGATCTCTTCCGCACATGAAGGTCCAGCTCACGTCATTCTTAATGACGAAAGATTGAAAGCTTCCGAGATTGGGAACAAGGCAAGGATGTTCATCCTCCCCACTTTTATTCAGTATTTTACTGAAGTTCCTAACAGAGTGAAAGAAAGAATGAGGGAGAGAGAAGAGAGAGAGAGAGAATCCTAAGGAATCCACAAATTATCAACTGGAGATAATAGGTGAGTTTAAGCAAAGTTGTAAGATACCAGGGCAATGCACAAAAATCAACTGCATTTCTATGTATTTGCAACGAACAAGTGGAAATTGAAATATAAAAATAATAGCACTCAATGGGGACTTCCCTGGTGGACCAGTGGTTGAGACTGCCCTCTCCCAAGGCAGGGGACATGGGTTTGATCCCTGGTGTGGGAACTAGGTTCCCGCATGCCACATGGTGTGGCCAAAAATATATATAATAGCGCTCAAAAATTAAAACTATCAAAATATATGCATATTCTATACACTAAAAATTAGAAAATACTTCTGAGAGAAATTATAGACCACCTAAATAAATTAGATATACCACATTTATGGAATAAAGGGCTCAACTTTTTTAAGAGATTAATTCTACCCAAATTGATATATAGTTACAAAGCAATTCCAATCAAAATTTTGTAGGCTTTTTCTAAAAAACAGAAATAGGCAAACTAATTACACAGGGGAAATGAAAATGCAAAGGAATTAGAACAGTCAAAACAATTTTGAAAAAAGAGGAACAGAGTTGGAGGACTTATATTTGCTAATCTTAAGACTTACTGTAAACCTACAGTAAAAAAGACAATGTCATATTTACATAAGGAGTAGCCATATGTACAATGGAACAGAATAGAGAGTCCAAAAATGTCTTACATGCATATAATCAACTGATTTTTGGCAGTGGTACCAAAGTAATTCAAAAGGAAATGGACTGTCTTTTCAACAATTCTGCAACAACAACAAAAAAAGAATAAACATACGAATGAAAATAAACCTCAACATTTACTTCACAACATTCATAAAAATTACCCTTGAGATAGATCACAGATCTAAATGTAGGAACTAAAACATAAAACTTCAAAAAGAAAGCATGGGGATGTCTTATTGAAATTAGGCAAAGATTTTTCAAGTGAGACCAAAAAACCATGAAACAAAAAAAAGAGATGAATTAGACTTCATCAAAATTTAACACTTTTGTTCATCAAAAGACAACGTAAAAAAAAACAAAATGAAGAGGCAACCCACAGACTGGGAAGTATTTGCGAAACATATACCTGATAAAGAACTTATATCCACAACATATATACACACACTTACACCCCCAAAAGGAGAAAATAAACAATTTGATTTTCAAAAAAGGAAAAACTTTTTTGAATGGACACTCTACCAAAAAAGGTATGATTGCCAAAAACCACAAGGTGCCTAATATCTTATATTAGTCACGAAGGAAAGTTTAAAACTCCAATGACACACTATTAAATAATCACTAGAAAGTCTAAAATTGAGAAGACTAACAAGTTTTGGTGCAGATGTGGAGCAATTAGAAGTCTCACACATAAAATGGTACAACTTCTTTGGAAGAGAGTGTGATAGTTTCTTACAAAGTTAAACATATACATCATACAACCCAGCAATCCCATTCCTGGGCATTTACCCCAAAGAAATGAAAATACATCCACACAAATGCTCAAATGTCCACAGCAGATTTATTCATCTTAGTCCCAAACTGATGCAATCCAAAAGCCATTAACTGGCAAGTGGATGAATTGTGATATACTCATAAAATACAATACCCCTCGTCAATAAGTGAACTACTGACACTTGCAACGACATGAATGAGTATCTAAGTCATTCTGTTAAGAAGCCAAAGAGGAGAAAAATACATATATGTGCCGTATAATTCCACTTATATGAAATAATGAAAAGGCAAAACTCTAGTGAAATAGCACATCGGCGATTACCAGAGAGTAAAGTGAAAACTCTTTGGAGCGATGGATGGAAATGCCCTTTATTATGATTATGGCTACACGGCTGGATTCATTTATCAAAACTCATCAAATTGTACCCTTAAAATTGGTGAGTTTTGTATCTACTTTAACTCAGTAAGTCTAATTTTAAAAGCTAACTGCACTGGTTTGGTTAAGCTGTCGATTAAAGATAACAAATTATTGGGCTTGTACTTTATACAAGGCACTTCACGAATCTCTAGAAGGGAAGAAAAGAGGAAAGTGCCCTCAAGATGTACAAGACATATCATGACCCCAAACCATTCAATCTAGAACATCTCTAAGCTTCTCCTGCCGTGCTCCCTTCTAGCCCTGGGTCATAGTCAGTCGCCCTGCTGGGCAGTCGGGGAGGTACACAGCTCAGACCTCTCTACAAGACAGAGCCTGCCTTTCAGCTCGGAGGTGTGCAGTCAGCCTTCCTGGCCCAGCACCTCCCAACGCATTTCAACCAAGGCCTCACTGGTGGGGCAGCTCCCACACGACACCTGAGCTGGGCAGGGGAGCAGGGCCAGGCCACTCCTGCCCACTCCTCTCATGCATATTCTGTGCTTCAAGCCTCTCCACTCAGGTCACCTGAGACGTTTCAGATCGTTGTTACGGTCTGAGTCTCCCATTGTCTGGCTCTGCTTCATCGTTTTTATTTTTCACGGGTATTACCCTCCAGCAACGCTCTTGTATTCATTCCCGCCTCCACCATTCTGTCTGCTTCCCAGAGGACCCACCTGACACTTAAGAGAGATGGAGTTGTTCTTTTTAGGAGGCGTTTGGCCACGTGAAAGCAGCCAGCATCCCCGGATTCCCAGCGTGCTTATGCTGTCACAACTGTGTGTGCATGTGTGCGTGTGTGCGCGTGCGCGTGCCTATCAATGGGCAGGTGTATATGCTATTGTCTATGCATGTAGCTGCATAAAAGGAGCGGCCCTCCTCCACACAACCTGCTGTGCGTCTGGAGTTAAAACACCATTCATTCGGAAGAAGCTTATTTTCAGCTATGGCCTGGCTGACAGATGAATAACTCAGAGCAACGAGAGGAAGAATGAGATATGGGACTTCAGGTAAAGAGAAATCAAGGATTCTGATTCTCAGAGTCAAGCACTTCACCCTGCAATCAGCTCCCTGTAAATCAAGAAAAAACCTAGTGTCTCTGACTTTGCAGGAGCAAAGGAGACACAGTGCCTTGCTTTGCACGCTTGTGGCATCACCTTTACCCCCAGTGGGGTGTTGACGCTGTGAGTGAACTGAGGTTCTCTCCCTCTCTCCCAACTGCTTCTTCATTTCTGTCCAGAGAGAAGTCTGGGGATGAGAATGAATTCCCACAAGCTACGGAGGGCCAGCGTCAGCTAGTGTGTGGATCCATGTACATAGAGACACATGACGACATAAGATGCTCCTTCAGTACTGCATTGTGAGGTCAACGGTCCCCAAGTCTTGGCTCAGTTCCTGATTTTACATCATGTAAGAAAAGACCAGTTTTCTCTGAAAGAAAGTTAACACTTGATATAAATGAATACCTCTGGCAAATCATTACCCAAACAGTTTTCACACGTGAGGAACAGGATAGCGCCTGTAGCCATTCCTGGTAGAAAGAATGAACCAGAAGCAGAAACTACCATTATGTTTTTGTTTTGTTTTTTGCGGTACGCGGGCCTCTCACCGTTGTGGCCTCTCCCGTTGCGGAGCACAGGCTCCGGACGCGCAGGCTCAGCGGCCACGGCTCACGGGCCCAGCCGCTCCACAGCATGTGGGATCTTCCCGGACCGGGGCACGAACCCGCGTCCCCTGCATCGGCAGACGGACTCTCAACCACTGCGCCACCAGGGAAGCCCTAGAAACTACCATTATGAACAAGGCCTTGGTAGCATCATTTGCAAATATTTTCTGCCCACTCTAACCACTTTTGTTCAATATAGTTTTGGAAGCCCTAGCCACAAAAATCAGAGAAGAAAAAGAAATAAAAAGAATGCAAATTGGGAAGGAAGTAACACTGTCACTGTTTGCAGATGACATGATGCTATACACAGAGAATCCTAAAGATGCTACCAGAAAACTACTAGAGCTCCTCAATGAATTTGGTAAAGTTGCAGGATACAAAATTGACATATAGAAATCTGTTGCATTTCTATATACTAACAGCAAAATATGAGAAAGAGAAACTAAGGAAACAACCCCATTTGCCATTTGCATCAAAAAGATTCCTTGTAATGATCTGATCAATAACACAAAACTGTGCATCTAGGGTAATGAGAAGAAATGGATTTGTCAGAAAGTATACTGGGTCTATGTAAAGAATAAGTAAATATTTAGTTAGAACTCAAGAGACCTTAGTCTGGTAAGCAATTACATAATGGATTCTAGGCTGCATAAACTTACTTGTTTGCACTTTCTCGAACATTTATAAAGATTACAGAATGATCTAAGATATTATATGATAATATTTCTGAGGAGCATTAGAAACTGAAACATCAAACCTGGAGAACACATTCAAAATACTCACGTCCTGCCAATCGTACAGAAATATAAGAAAAATATATCTTCCGGAGTCAATTTCACTTTTATTTCCTGACCACCCTTGAGGGAGATGTATTTGTTTGGGACCTATAAAAGCCCTTAACCTCAGCGACTACTGAAGGCCAAACCACCATATAACATTATGTATGGACATTTTATTTGTGTGGGCATGTGAGTGTGTGCTCACATGTACGCACACATGTGATGCAGGCACAGGGGACAGATGGAGGTGGGCTGGGTAATTGCTCCCCCACGGTCTCTGCCAACCACTTCCCTCCATCCTTCACGTAGATAGTTGACATGTCCTCAGTCTTAGGTAAAGCTCCACCTGCACTGATACATCTAAACCTGGGATGTCTTAGAGTCACTTTGAAGCTGATTCTTGAGAAGAGATTCATCAAACAGAGAGACTGAGATGCCCTTGAGATGATGTCCTATCTGATCCCTGAACTCAACTGTCCAGTCTTCAGGTCCTTGAACACAATTAATCAGCAGGACACAAGATGTCTAGAAAATATTGATGGGAGAACCTCATAAATACATAATGATTGGAAAGTCTAAATCACATCTGAGTTGCAAGACAGTAACAACAATGGTAATAACAAAGGGAAAAAATGTTCTCTCCGGATCATGCAAGAAATGAAAGACTCTAAGGAATGAACCCCACTTCACATCCCTTAGTTTCGCCATTTCCCCTGGGATAATTCCCCAGGCAGTTCAACGAGAGCCCACCCCTAAGAGACGCTAAGATACCCTTCTTGTATTTAGATGCACTTCTCCCTCATAGAGCTGAAAGTGGGATTTTCACATAAAATAGAGGAACAGGGAGGATATTAAATTGTATATACTCTGTAATGATGACCAATATCTCTGTGAAATTGCTTAGGGTGCCGTTTGCATGACCTCGATTGCAATGACTGTGTCATGTTTTATTGAATAGATTAGACCGTTCTCACTCAGTTTAGTTACTGGAGAAGATCTAAACTGATTTTCAATGAGTTCAGCTGACACAGGAAATTTTCTATATTAAATATATAATTATTATAATATACTTATGCTGTCTCTTAAGCATGTCTGTAGCTGTGCCATATTTCCATACGTGGATACCTATAATTATTCATAGTTCACCATCATAATTCATTATAATTTAGTATTAATTATAATTTAGTATAATTAATACTAAAGCTAGTAGCAATTTCATGCTAACAGTAAACTCTTAAAGAATTTACTTTTTGCATTGTCTATATCAACTCCTGTCTATCCTCCTCTGTACTTCTGCAGTCATCACTACTCTGCTGAAAAAAAGTTGAACTAAGTCACATTTGTCTTTGACTTCAAGTCCACTTTTCAAAATTTATTTATTTTTAACATCTTTATTGGAGTATAATTGCCTTACAATAGTGTTAGTTTCTGCTTTGTAACAAAGTGAATCAGTTATACATATACTTATATCCCCATATCTCTTCCCTCTTGCGTCTCCCTCCCTCCCACCCTCCCTATCCCACCCCTCTAGGTGGTCACAAGGCACCGAGCCGATCTCCCTGTGCTATGAGGCTGCTTCCCACTAGCTATCTATTTTACATTCGGTAGTGTATATGTGGCCATGCCACTCTCTCACTTCACCCCAGCTTACCCTTCCCCCTTCCCATGTCCTCAAGTCCATTCTCTAGTAGGTCTGCGTCTTTATTCCCGTCTTTTTTTAACCTCTTAAATTTATTTTCATCCCCCTCTCCCACACACACATATGCTCTTCCAAGGCTCCCAGAATCCATTTGGTCCCCATCCTTTCCCTCATTGATTAAAAATATGCTACCTCTCTCAATAATCTCCTGCATTTCAAAAGAATATCAACAAATACTGAGCTTATTGCTATTATATTAGAAGATGCTTATTACTGAAAGACACTAAACTCATCTGGTAGATACTAAAAAGAACAAGTACACAGGACTCATGCAGTATTGTCTCTTTTTGCTTATTGGACAGTTGACAGCATAGGCTGCAACACCAGACCCCGAGGGCTCAGAGCCAGAGCGTCGCAAGAGTGAAGGAGCATCTTGGACTCGCCATGCTGAGCTGTCCCAAGAAAGAAGGTCTGCACTGGAATTTGCATGAGTGAGACACACATTTTATGAGACTGCGCCACTGAGGCTTAGGATGGTTGGTTACAGCAATTATCCTATCCTGACTAATGAATGAATTTGAACCAGGAGTGGGGTTTTGCAGAAAGAAAGGAAGGGAAGAAGGGATGACATAAAAATTGAAAATATGAGACAATAACTTCATGATGGGCTGCATGAAGGAAAAAAAAAAAAAAACTCCTGTAGGAGATGCTGCACCGGGACAAACGTATTAAAACCGTTGTCGGCAATATCACTGGGTACATTTGTCAAGGTGTTACAGGGAAATTTTAGTGCAAGAAAAAACAAGAATAGCAAGAGTCCAGTACACTGAGGCCCAGAAGGACTGTTTTGCTTCTAAACCCAAAAAGTAAGAAACGGGGTTGAGAAGGTCTTTGAGTGACACCAGCAAGCCCCAGCCTCCCAGCAAAGACCAGATTAAGGTGTGGCTTTTTCCTCAAGCCACCACCTAAGGTAGCAGTGGCTAAACTAAAGGACAGAGGGGCAACGATGTAAAGAGATGAAAACTGAGCTCTAGGTAATAAGTTCCGGTACAGTTGCTGGCTCAAAGAACGGACTAGAGCAAATCAATCTGGAACCTAACTAAGTGTGATTGAACCACAGAGTCGAAGAGACGGGACAGTGAAGGATTTTGACAGGGAAGCCATAAAACACACAGCTGCTTCCCCAGCTTTGCAGGAGCAGGAAGCCAGATGAGAAAGCTAATTAGCATCCTACAAAGTTATACTCCTTCCCACGACTTCAGGTGTGGCCAAGATAGATAAAGGAAAAGAAAGAACTCGCCCCAGGGTAGAAAGAGCATAGAGAGCAATGGACCAGGGTTTCCCTGGGAGAGAGCAGGAGCAGGAATCCAGATGAGAAAGCTAATTAGCATCCTACGAAGTTATACTCCTTCCCACGACTTCAGGTGTGGCCAAGATAGATAAAGGAAAAGAAAGAACTCTCCCCAGGGTAGAAAGAGCATAGAGGGCAATGGACCAGGGTTTCCCTGGGAGCGAGCAGGAGCAGGAATCCAGATGAGAAAGCTAATTAGCATCCTCCAAAGTTATACTCCTTCCCACGACTTCAGGTGTGGCCAAGATAGATAAAGGAAAAGAAAGAACTCTCCCCAGGGTAGAAAGAGCATAGAGGGCAATGGACCAGGGTTTCCCTGGGAGCGAGCAGGAGCAGGAATCCAGATGAGAAAGCTAATTAGCATCCTCCAAAGTTATACTCCTTCCCACGACTTCAGGTGTGGCCAAGATAGATAAAGGAAAAGAAAGAACTCTCCCCAGGGTAGAAAGAGCATAGAGGGCAATGGACCAGGGTTTCCCTGGGAGCGAGCAGGAGCAGGAATCCAGATGAGAAAGCTAATTAGCATCCTCCAAAGTTATACTCCTTCCCACGACTTCAGGTGTGGCCAAGATAGATAAAGGAAAAGAAAGAACTCTCCCCAGGGTAGAAAGAGCATAGAGGGCAATGGACCAGGGTTTCCCTGGGAGCGAGCAGGAGCAGGAATCCAGATGAGAAAGCTAATTAGCATCCTCCAAAGTTATACTCCTTCCCACGACTTCAGGTGTGGCCAAGATAGATAAAGGAAAAGAAAGAACTCTCCCCAGGGTAGAAAGAGCATAGAGGGCAATGGACCAGGGTTTCCCTGGGAGCGAGCAGGAGCAGGAATCCAGATGAGAAAGCTAATTAGCATCCTCCAAAGTTATACTCCTTCCCACGACTTCAGGTGTGGCCAAGATAGATAAAGGAAAAGAAAGAACTCTCCCCAGGGTAGAAAGAGCATAGAGGGCAATGGACCAGGGTTTCCCTGGGAGCGAGCAGGAGCAGGAATCCAGATGAGAAAGCTAATTAGCATCCTCCAAAGTTATACTCCTTCCCACGACTTCAGGTGTGGCCAAGATAGATAAAGGAAAAGAAAGAACTCTCCCCAGGGTAGAAAGAGCATAGAGGGCAATGGACCAGGGTTTCCCTGGGAGCGAGCAGGAGCAGGAATCCAGATGAGAAAGCTAATTAGCATCCTCCAAAGTTATACTCCTTCCCACGACTTCAGGTGTGGCCAAGATAGATAAAGGAAAAGAAAGAACTCTCCCCAGGGTAGAAAGAGCATAGAGGGCAATGGACCAGGGTTTCCCTGGGAGCGAGCAGGAGCAGGAATCCAGATGAGAAAGCTAATTAGCATCCTCCAAAGTTATACTCCTTCCCACGACTTCAGGTGTGGCCAAGATAGATAAAGGAAAAGAAAGAACTCTCCCCAGGGTAGAAAGAGCATAGAGGGCAATGGACCAGGGTTTCCCTGGGAGCGAGCAGGAGCAGGAATCCAGATGAGAAAGCTAATTAGCATCCTCCAAAGTTATACTCCTTCCCACGACTTCAGGTGTGGCCAAGATAGATAAAGGAAAAGAAAGAACTCTCCCCAGGGTAGAAAGAGCATAGAGGGCAATGGACCAGGGTTTCCCTGGGAGCGAGCAGGAGCAGGAATCCAGATGAGAAAGCTAATTAGCATCCTCCAAAGTTATACTCCTTCCCACGACTTCAGGTGTGGCCAAGATAGATAAAGGAAAAGAAAGAACTCTCCCCAGGGTAGAAAGAGCATAGAGGGCAATGGACCAGGGTTTCCCTGGGAGCGAGCAGGAGCAGGAATCCAGATGAGAAAGCTAATTAGCATCCTCCAAAGTTATACTCCTTCCCACGACTTCAGGTGTGGCCAAGATAGATAAAGGAAAAGAAAGAACTCTCCCCAGGGTAGAAAGAGCATAGAGGGCAATGGACCAGGGTTTCCCTGGGAGCGAGCAGGAGCAGGAATCCAGATGAGAAAGCTAATTAGCATCCTCCAAAGTTATACTCCTTCCCACGACTTCAGGTGTGGCCAAGATAGATAAAGGAAAAGAAAGAACTCTCCCCAGGGTAGAAAGAGCATAGAGGGCAATGGACCAGGGTTTCCCTGGGAGCGAGCAGGAGCAGGAATCCAGATGAGAAAGCTAATTAGCATCCTCCAAAGTTATACTCCTTCCCACGACTTCAGGTGTGGCCAAGATAGATAAAGGAAAAGAAAGAACTCTCCCCAGGGTAGAAAGAGCATAGAGGGCAATGGACCAGGGTTTCCCTGGGAGCGAGCAGGAGCAGGAATCCAGATGAGAAAGCTAATTAGCATCCTCCAAAGTTATACTCCTTCCCACGACTTCAGGTGTGGCCAAGATAGATAAAGGAAAAGAAAGAACTCTCCCCAGGGTAGAAAGAGCATAGAGGGCAATGGACCAGGGTTTCCCTGGGAGCGAGCAGGAGCAGGAATCCAGATGAGAAAGCTAATTAGCATCCTCCAAAGTTATACTCCTTCCCACGACTTCAGGTGTGGCCAAGATAGATAAAGGAAAAGAAAGAACTCTCCCCAGGGTAGAAAGAGCATAGAGGGCAATGGACCAGGGTTTCCCTGGGAGCGAGCAGGAGCAGGAATCCAGATGAGAAAGCTAATTAGCATCCTCCAAAGTTATACTCCTTCCCACGACTTCAGGTGTGGCCAAGATAGATAAAGGAAAAGAAAGAACTCTCCCCAGGGTAGAAAGAGCATAGAGGGCAATGGACCAGGGTTTCCCTGGGAGCGAGCAGGAGCAGGAATCCAGATGAGAAAGCTAATTAGCATCCTCCAAAGTTATACTCCTTCCCACGACTTCAGGTGTGGCCAAGATAGATAAAGGAAAAGAAAGAACTCTCCCCAGGGTAGAAAGAGCATAGAGGGCAATGGACCAGGGTTTCCCTGGGAGCGAGCAGGAGCAGGAATCCAGATGAGAAAGCTAATTAGCATCCTCCAAAGTTATACTCCTTCCCACGACTTCAGGTGTGGCCAAGATAGATAAAGGAAAAGAAAGAACTCTCCCCAGGGTAGAAAGAGCATAGAGGGCAATGGACCAGGGTTTCCCTGGGAGCGAGCAGGAGCAGGAATCCAGATGAGAAAGCTAATTAGCATCCTCCAAAGTTATACTCCTTCCCACGACTTCAGGTGTGGCCAAGATAGATAAAGGAAAAGAAAGAACTCTCCCCAGGGTAGAAAGAGCATAGAGGGCAATGGACCAGGGTTTCCCTGGGAGCGAGCAGGAGCAGGAATCCAGATGAGAAAGCTAATTAGCATCCTCCAAAGTTATACTCCTTCCCACGACTTCAGGTGTGGCCAAGATAGATAAAGGAAAAGAAAGAACTCTCCCCAGGGTAGAAAGAGCATAGAGGGCAATGGACCAGGGTTTCCCTGGGAGCGAGCAGGAGCAGGAATCCAGATGAGAAAGCTAATTAGCATCCTCCAAAGTTATACTCCTTCCCACGACTTCAGGTGTGGCCAAGATAGATAAAGGAAAAGAAAGAACTCTCCCCAGGGTAGAAAGAGCATAGAGGGCAATGGACCAGGGTTTCCCTGGGAGCGAGCAGGAGCAGGAATCCAGATGAGAAAGCTAATTAGCATCCTCCAAAGTTATACTCCTTCCCACGACTTCAGGTGTGGCCAAGATAGATAAAGGAAAAGAAAGAACTCTCCCCAGGGTAGAAAGAGCATAGAGGGCAATGGACCAGGGTTTCCCTGGGAGCGAGCAGGAGCAGGAATCCAGATGAGAAAGCTAATTAGCATCCTCCAAAGTTATACTCCTTCCCACGACTTCAGGTGTGGCCAAGATAGATAAAGGAAAAGAAAGAACTCTCCCCAGGGTAGAAAGAGCATAGAGGGCAATGGACCAGGGTTTCCCTGGGAGCGAGCAGGAGCAGGAATCCAGATGAGAAAGCTAATTAGCATCCTCCAAAGTTATACTCCTTCCCACGACTTCAGGTGTGGCCAAGATAGATAAAGGAAAAGAAAGAACTCTCCCCAGGGTAGAAAGAGCATAGAGGGCAATGGACCAGGGTTTCCCTGGGAGCGAGCAGGAGCAGGAATCCAGATGAGAAAGCTAATTAGCATCCTCCAAAGTTATACTCCTTCCCACGACTTCAGGTGTGGCCAAGATAGATAAAGGAAAAGAAAGAACTCTCCCCAGGGTAGAAAGAGCATAGAGGGCAATGGACCAGGGTTTCCCTGGGAGCGAGCAGGAGCAGGAATCCAGATGAGAAAGCTAATTAGCATCCTCCAAAGTTATACTCCTTCCCACGACTTCAGGTGTGGCCAAGATAGATAAAGGAAAAGAAAGAACTCTCCCCAGGGTAGAAAGAGCATAGAGGGCAATGGACCAGGGTTTCCCTGGGAGCGAGCAGGAGCAGGAATCCAGATGAGAAAGCTAATTAGCATCCTCCAAAGTTATACTCCTTCCCACGACTTCAGGTGTGGCCAAGATAGATAAAGGAAAAGAAAGAACTCTCCCCAGGGTAGAAAGAGCATAGAGGGCAATGGACCAGGGTTTCCCTGGGAGCGAGCAGGAGCAGGAATCCAGATGAGAAAGCTAATTAGCATCCTCCAAAGTTATACTCCTTCCCACGACTTCAGGTGTGGCCAAGATAGATAAAGGAAAAGAAAGAACTCTCCCCAGGGTAGAAAGAGCATAGAGGGCAATGGACCAGGGTTTCCCTGGGAGCGAGCAGGAGCAGGAATCCAGATGAGAAAGCTAATTAGCATCCTACAAAGTTATACTCCTTCCCACGACTTCAGGTGTGGCCAAGATAGATAAAGGAAAAGAAAGAACTCTCCCCAGGGTAGAAAGAGCATAGAGAGCAATGGACCAGGGTTTCCCTGGGAGAGAGCAGGACCAAGGTACAACTGATGGAGATCCTGCCCTCAGGACAGGCAGCGCTCACAGCGCTGTCTGCAAGGTTCAAGCACTGCCTGGACCAATGCCTGCTGATGAAGGGTCTCCTCTTTCATCCGCCCCCACCTTAAAACCATTAAGAATGCCTGAAGAGGGCGACATTGAACTCAAAATAAAGAATTATGAAATTTCACCATCCGTGGGACGTGTGCAGAGAGCATCGTGCTCTACATTCTCATCCTTACTGATGACCAGATGCCCCCGGAGGCAGGTCTGCATAGCAGCAATATTGCCGGTTCATCTCCGAATAAGAGCGATGGATTTGGAAAATGTCCACATCAGAGTCCTGGGATATTCCCCACGGGAGGACATCGCTGGGTGGAGAACGTGGAACTGTAAACCACGAGTTGTTTGAACAACTCAAGAGAGTCAACATAAGGGGCATCCAAAGAAGGAAAAAACTAGCCGATTTAAGTGTTGGCATTTCCAGAAATAATTCACAATTCAGTATAAGACTGCCCCCCTTCCCTGGTCACACCCCATCTCCCAGTAGGGAAAGTGGGTCTCTGATGTAGCCTGCTTTCCTCCTGCTTGGCTGTTTATGGCTCTGTGTGTAATACTATCCCTAGGCAGTTGAGATGTGGTTTTACATTTCTGTGTTGTAACGTATTTTAAAATATTTCAATATCAATGTACGTGTGGGCACACGTTAGTTCTTTATTCTTAAATTAATTAATTCATTTTTTTCTTGGCTGCGTTGGGGCTTCGTTGCTGTGCACGGGCTTCTCATTGCGGTGGCTTCTCTTGTTGCGGAGCACGGGTTCTAGATACAAGGGCTTCAGTAGTTGTGGCATGCGGGCTCAGTAGTTGTGGCACGCGGGCTCAGTAGTTGTGGCTCGCGGGCTCTAGAGTGCAGGCTCAGTAGTCATGGCGCACGGGCTTAGTTGCTCCGCGGCATGTGGGATCTTCCCGGACCAGGGCTTGAACCCATGTCCCCTGCATTGGCAGGCGGATTCGTAACCACTGTGCCACCAGGAAAATCCCACATTAGTTCTAATTTACACCTAGAAGAAGTTCCTGGGTACTTGAAGTATCCTAACTAAGAATCACCTCTCTGGGGTGTTTTATCCCAGTGGCTGAGGCTGGCTTTAGCTTAGAGGAAGCTCAGTGGTCAGGTGGTCAGACAGAAGCCCTTGATATGAAAAAATGGAGTTTTGTAACTTTGAATTACCTTTTGTCTCTCCACAAAATCTGGCTTTCCAAACTATTTTCTCACTATGAACAAAACAAGTGAGCTTGGAGACTCTAAAAAGTCCCACTCTGAATGTCAAAAGCTGAACGTTATTTTTCTTTCTCATTGTGGGTGTAATAACCCTAAATTTCTGTGAGGCGGGTGGATTCCTCCGGCCCAACACAGGAGGTTTACAAACAAGGAAATGCAAAAGAGAAAGCATGCAAGGTTCTTTCAAGAAATATTACCTCTATTCCACAGTTGCGGCTTGAGCCTTCCCTTCCTACACTGCTTTCTCTTTTTTAAAAAAATTATATCTATCTATATATCTGTATAACTGAAGTAGAGCTGATTTACAATGTTGTGTTAGTTTCAGGTGTACAGCAAAGTGATCCGGTTATATACATGTATAATATGTATAACTTCTCCCTTATAGGTTATTACATATTGAGCACAGTTCCCTGTGCTATACAGTAGGTCCCTACTGGTTATCTACTTCACATATAGTACTGTGTATCTGTTAATCCCAACCTCCTAATACATCCCTCCCCCACCTCCTTCCTCTTTGGTAACCATAAGTTTGTTTTCTGTCTGTCAATCTATTTCCATTTTGTAAATAAGTTCCTTTGTATCATTTTTTTAGATTCCGCATGTAAGTGACATCATACATTTGTCTTCTTCTGTCTGACTTACTTCACTTAGTATTATAATCTCTAGGTCCATCCATGTTGCTGTAAATGGCATTATTTCATTCTTTTTTTATGGCTGAGTGATATTCCATTGTATATATGTACCACATCTTCACTATCCATTCATCTGTCGATGGACATTTAGGTTGTTTTCATGTCCCGGCTATTGTAAATAGTGCTGCTATGAACATAGGAGTGCATGTATCTTTTCAAATTATGGTTTTCTCTGGATATATGCCCAGGAGTGGGCTTGCTGGGTCACATGGTAGCTCTATTCTTAGTTTCCTTAAGGAGCCTCCATAATGGCTGTACCATGAGGTGTCACTTCACTCTGGTCAGAATGGCCATCATCAAAAAGTCTATAAATAATAGATCCTGCACTACTTCTTGAGTTAAGCTTCCTGGGTTCATTTCTCTAGTTTATCGACACCCAGGTCTGTCCTCATCTTGAAATCACTACCAGCAGATGTCACCAGTGGTGACGCTGCTTATCGCTAAGTCCAGCGTACACCGTATTAGGCAGAATGTACCCACTTCCACACAGCTGATCCTCAGAGCTCGGTGGCTTCAGGCGACTGAAGATGGTTTTGTTTTCTCAGGTCACAGCCCAAGTGGGAGAGGGGCTCTGCTCCGCGTTGTCAGGGACCCAGGTGCCTTCTGTCTCATGAAGCTGCATCTTCCCTGCTTGCCCTCCGAGCTCACTGCAGAGCGGCGCACAGAGAGTCGGGGGGCGATAGCTGGGCGAATGATGTGGGGTCGGGGTCTAAGTGGAGTGAATCCCCTCAGCCCGCCGCACAGCAGCCCCATAGTCACATGCCTCCCATCTAAACGCAACAGGCTAGGAACTGCAGCTCAGGGAGCCCAGGAGGAAGAGCTGAATGCGGGTGCTGGGAGCAGCATCTCAAGCCGCCATCCCCGTACAGTCCTCACATCCCTTGACCCCTGTGCAGTCTTCCTACTCTGCTGACCTCTCCCTCTTGAGATGCTCTCTCCTCTTGGTTTCCCTGCCTTCTCTCCAGCCATCCTTCGGAGGTTCTTCCTCGTGGTCCATTACCTGAAAGATGCCACTTCTCCTGTGTTCTCACTCTCTCTCCCTTGGCAACAAAACCCACTCGCACAGCATCACCTATCCGTGTGAGAAGCCTCGAATGGTGTCTTGGCCCAGACCTCTTTCAATGGCCTCATGGGCATTTCCTCTTTGAGATCCTAAAGGCATCTCAAAGCTGCCTCACCCACACTTACACTCCTCACGTTTTTGCCACTTTTTCTGACTCAAGGACTGGCCCCACGGTCTGTACAAACCCCAAGTCATCTTTTTTTTTTTTTTTTTTTTTTTTTTTTTTTTGCGGTACGCGGGCCTCTCACTGTTGTGGCCTCTCCTGTTGCGGAGCGCAGGCTCCGGACGCGCAGGCTCAGCGGCCATGGCTCACGGGCCCAGCCGCTCCGCGGCATGTGGGATCCTCCCGGACCGGGGCACGAACCCGCGTCCCCTGCATCGACAGGCGGACTCTCAACCACTGCGCCACCAGGGAAGCCCCCAAGTCATCTTTGATTCCCTTTCTCCTTCACGTTCTGCTTCTAATCACTAAGTACTGATGATTCCACCAACTTCTTGTTTCTCTAGTTAATTTTTTTAAACCCCTCTCTTCAGCATCCTGGCTCCTTGCCTTGTGTATTTCAGTTCCTCCCAGGGGATCCTGGCTTCAGTTACCCTCCAGGAGGCAGACAGACCCAATCACGTGCTTTTGTATTGAAAACACAAAAGTAGCCCCTCGAACCCAGTCCACTGTTCTCAGGATAAAATCCCACTCACTAACTGGGTCTCTCGTATGGCTCTGATCTCCCAGGGCTGGCTTCCATGCCTCCTCTCCCACCCCTAGGGGCTCACATAGCTTTACAATTCTCCCCACACCTGTAAGAACATGACTACAGGGTATGGCAGGTATATAGCAGTGCTCAGTAACACTTAACTCAAATGAACAAATCACAGCAAGAAAGGAAGGAAGGAAAGAGAATTCAGATATTTCATAATCTGGGACACATACTGGAGTAGTAAATCCTGATTATACTAAAAATCAGCATAACATGGAACTACAAATCCTCCAGAAAGTACACTTACAAATAAATTACGTGTCATTAGCATTAAAGAGCTTTGTCAAGGGAATGTTTGTAAAGTGTATCTAAGCTCTAAATTCATTATTTCTGGATTATCTTTAAATGAAGGGACCCTCACGGTCCAGGAATAAAGCCCTGTAATAATTGCGGCACCAAACTGGTATTTAACTCTTCCACTGGAAGCTGTTTTCCTAGCACGATTGCCTATTTCATTAGCATTTCAACAGTATCCATTTTTAATCATCGTGGTGGCTACAGTAAGCAAATGTTATTTTCTTAATCCTAAGAAATGATCTACAATAAAAACAAACTTAAAAAGTCATTTTCTTTTTTTTCTTCAAACGAGGTCAGTGGTAACAATCTGACTTTCACGTCTGAACTGATTCTGTTTGATACGCCTGCATCTCTGGAGAAACGCCGGCAAGACGGACTGCATCCTAATCACCAAATATATCAGAATTGGCAGTAACAGTTTTGAGACTGCTAGATTTTTCTTTCAGGCATGGTCAGTAAGCAACTCAGATCGCTTCTGGTGAGTGAAATGAACAGCCTCACCATTACTGTCGTCAATGGCCCTCACCTGTGGTGCGGGTAATGATGGAGCCTAACCCACGGGTAGCTGATTGTCAGTGTGTGAAGAGCAGTGGTCACACAGTGAGCGGTTC
>NW_020172629.1:1191429-1196655 GCF_003031525.2 Neophocaena asiaeorientalis asiaeorientalis
TGAGGTGAACACAGGGTCTGGAAAGGAAGGAAGGAAGGAAGGGAGGGAAGGAGGGAGAGGGGGAGAGGGAGAAAGGGAGAGAGGGAGGGAGGGAGGGAGGGAGGGAGGAAAGAAAGAAAGAAAAAGAAAAAGAAAGAAAGAAAGAAAGGGAGGGAGGAAAGAAAGGAAGGAAGGAAGAAAGAAAGGGAGGGAGGGAGGAAAGGAAGGAAGAAAGAAAGAAAGAGAGAGAAAGAAAGGAAGGAAGGAAGAAAAAGAAAGAAAAGAAGGAAAGAAAGAAAGAAAGAAAGAAAGGTAGAGAGATGGATAGAGAGAGAGATGGATTGAGAGATAGATGGATAGAGATATAGCTAGGAAGATAGAGAGATAGATGATCGAGAGGAAGGTGTTGGTGAGGGTTTAGCTGGTGCTGTGGCAGGCTGTGTCCTGGACCAGCTGTGTGTAGCTAACCCAAGGGTCATATGCAGAGGTTTGCATAATTGACTAACAAGTCCCTGGGGGTCTGAGGCAAGGGCTTCATGAGACATTAGCACCTGGGAGCAGCTGAGAGAAGGTATGTGGGCACCGAAACGATTATTATCATTTTTATATAGTGCTCCCCGCTGTGCTCTTAAAGAGGCTGAATGATGCCCAGGGTTCTTTTTTTCCAGGTGCCTCTTCCTCTCAAACAAGATTTCCAGGTGGTGAGGGTTGCTGCTGTTCCACACGTCAACGGATCCCACTTAGTTCAGTTTACATTTCGCTGCAGTGGTATCTGTGAAGCTGTTCTGGGCTGCAGCTAAGAGACATTTTTCTTATTATTTGTCCCTTCCGTTCATCTAAAATTGACATATTTTTTCTGTATTATCTTTTAGTGCTTTACGGCAAAATGTCCACGTTTCTCATTCAGCTACCCCAAGGTGTCTCTTGTGAGCGAAAGACAAGATAATGATCCCTTTATGAGAGGAGAGGAAGTTTCCCAAGCGTTTCCAAATCTGCCTTTATTTCATTGTGCCTGGATCACTTGACAGAAGGGACTTCAAAGCTGACTGTGACGATGATTTACAAAATTAAGAAGCTGGAGGGACCGGGAACTTATCTATTCTCATGAAGTCAGTAATGGATCTTACCTGGTAGAGGTGCATTAATAGACTGTTTTCACAAAGACTGAAACACCGTATAAGTCAGCAGGTATATGAGAGTTTAAGAAAGAGCTATAGAATAGAAATTTCCAAATCAATTTCAAGATTCACCCGTTTGAAATTCAGATCTTTTGTCCTAAAATCATTGCATTTCCAAGCTACAAGAATCTAAGAGATATGATCTGATTCATTTTGGTGTCTCCATCAGTACAACAGGGAATCCATCAGTCAGCATCTCTCCCTGTGGCTGATGTCAGGGAAGTATGAAACATGAACCCGGTCCTGAAACTTGGACCCGAGACCAAAGCTTAGGAAAAGAGGAGGGAAGACCATAGAGTGCACACACCTGTTGAGGACCCTGAATGGTATGTCAGTTCAGCAAAGGGAGAAATCTGTTTGAGCTGGAGGACTGCATGGAAGAGGTGGAATTTGACATTGACTTTCAAAACTACCTAACATTTAAAAAGCTAGAAAGAATGTGGGTGAGGATTTCAGACACTGGGGTCTGCCTGAGTGAGCCACAGAGGTACGAGTCAGCGCAGTTAATGGCCAGGGGGAAATATATGGCAGCCACGTGGAGGATGGCGCTCACTCTTGACTTCAAATATCTGGTACATGATCATAACAAACGTTACTAAATCGTCACGTATTGGCAAAAGGGTTGATTATTTTGAGACGGAATCTAAGGGAAGGAAAAATGCCTCTATAAATTACTGATGCAACGTGAGGGACGCCCCAGTGGCCCTGAGTGGCTCCCTGATTTCTAGAATCTGGTCCTACTTGAGTTGCTTCCCGTTCCCTTCCTATCCTGACGGCTGAAGTTGCATACACTGGGTGTACTTCCCTCAACAAGTTCACGCATTCATGCAAATCTGCTGATGTCTGATAATTTCTTGATACATAACCATTTGCAGTAGTCGCCGAAATTCAACTTTGAAGAGCCTCTTAGAAATTCACGTAGGGGCACAGCGGTGCAGGTCAGGAAATTCGGAGGCATGAAAATTCCTCCCCAGGGTCTCCTGGCATGGGCAGGAGATGACCACTCTCAGAGACGAAGCCCTAGGATGACAGGAATGAGGCTTTCCTTTCCGCACCTCAGAACAGGAAAGAGCAGCTGCCTCTGTTTTCTCCACTGTGGCTGCCATCTTGTCATGTTTCCTTTCCCAAGAAGACTTTGTATACATGGCTGACCCCCAAGCACATGAGGCTGGTGTCCTTGGTCCATTACCAGTTGTTAGGATATCTTGGTCTTATGATGGATTTGTCATTAACTTTTAAAATAACTATGAATTTTTAATTGAAGTACAGTTGATTTACAATGCTGTGTTCCTTTCAGGTGTACAGCAAAGGAATTCAGTTACACATATGTATACATACATATATTCTTTTTCAAATTATTTTCCCTTATAGGTCATTACAAAATATTGAGTAGAGCTCCCTGTGCTGTACAGCAGGTCCTCGTTGTTCACCTATTTTATATATAGCGGTGTGCATATGTTAACCCCAAACTCCTAATTTATCTCATTTATTTGTATCATTTATTTTTATTGTTTTGAAATTTTATATCTGTATATATTTATTTTGATGTATCTTGAGGTTATAGAATTAGGTGGATACACATTTAAAATTGCTTAATCTTAGTGAAGCAAACCATCAACATATAATATCTTTATTTTTTAAATGTTTTTCCCCCTTGGAGTCTATATTTCTACGATGTTAATGTACTTTCACCAGTTGTACACATTATTATTTTATTAGCATCTCCTAAATAAAAATAAATTCGTGTTTGTCTGGTACACCTTTCCCATCCTTTGACTTCAGGTTTTCTGCGTTCTTATGTTTTATGACTTTTAACTAGACGGTTTGGGTCAATATTGTGATCACTGAAATCTTTGAATTCATTATTGCCTAATGTTTTTTTCTTTTTATGTGTCTTACTTTTTCTGCATTTTTCCATTTTCCCCTGTTTTTGTTGTTTGTGTTTTTTCCATTTTCTCTTCTACTAGATTGGCTGTTATTCTTTCTATATCTTCTGGTAGTTCTAAGAATTTTAATGTGCATTTTTAACTTGCAAAGGTTTAAAGGGCAATCAACACACTTATAAATTAAGCCAGTTACAATGTTTTAAGTCCGATCGCCCGTTCCTGACTATTGTACTATTAGGTCCCTAACTTCGAAGATCAGGTTTTTGGTTTTTTTTGCTCTACAGAGCAACAGGGTGCTTTCTGTAGATCTAGCTCCCAAGTCAATAATTCTCTGTTAGCATCATTTAGTATGATGCTGTTGTTAAGTTCATAAACAGACAGATGAGAGAGAGATTGATTGATTGCCTGATTGATTCTGAGAGGACGCAGGTCCCTGGTTCGGAGAACGATGTTCGTTTTGCACAGAGCATCTTAGCCAGTTCCCCACAGTGCAATACGATGGGAGGCAGGAGTTCAGCGGCACATGTTTTAGACTCCCCTGGCCGTACTAAACTACTTGTCATGTCTTTAATGCGCCTCATCTCACTCACCTTTCGGCTGATCTACTTGGAAAGCCCCTCTGCCTGTCCTCATTTGGGGGCAGGGGGCTTCTGTTTCACTTTAACTCGTTCAGGTACCACACGCTCCAGGAAGCCTCCGGTAAACTTGCTCTTTGCCCCTTTCGCCCCCCTGTACTTATCTCTCTCCAAGCACTCATCACGGTTTTTCAGTCAACAGCTTACTCTTTGTCTATCTCACCACGCTTTAATCTCCTTGAGGGCAGGAGATGTCTTTCCCATCTTTGCATTCCGAACGCCCATTGAAAGCATGGCACAAAATAATTCGCAGGGTTTCTACTGCCCTCACCAGACAATCGTTGTGATCCAACGTTCTAGTTTTTATTATTATTTTGTAAGATGGTATTAGAATCATAAAACGTTAGATGTAGAAGAATACCTATGCTGCTTTCTATAAGTGTGTCATATATAGAGTCACGTGGTTTTGGCTTTAAGCACCAATGATCCGTTAGGATACTCTCAGCCCCATATCCTCTTCAAATCATGGACCAGCACAAGCTTAAGTGCCTACAATCTCATTTCCTGGGAGGAAGAAAAGGTGAGTAATGCCGGCCACAAAGAAAAGGGAGGAAAATGGCCACTGGGTAAGTGAAACACAGGGTTTGTAAATTTATTATAATTCTGCTCTCCCAGAAATGTCTAGGTCTGGAGAAAGAAAATATTATAGACATTTCTTTGTATTTTAAATATTTTCCCTAACTGACTTCCATGAGCATGTCTAAATTGACAGAGCAGCAACTGTAGCTCATTTATTCCAGGGTCCTGCAATTTGCATAGTTTCATAACCTGTTAGCATCTGCTCATTGATAATTCTGAGCTTGTGCTCTCCTGCTGATTTTTCCTGCAGAGGTGGAAACGCACTCAATGTCAATCTGTTCCTTTAATTTTCCTGTGCAAACAAAGTCAGGGGCCAAAGATGCTCGGTGACTGCAAAAGATCATTATTATTTTACCAACTCTAAGAATACAATACTCCATTACTACAACTTCTTAGGAATAAGTGCCCCTAAAATCAAGACAGTGAGGCAGTGCAGAAGACAGATTCCCATAATACTACCCGCTCGCCGCAACTAGAGAAAGCCCGCGCGCAGCAACGAAGACCCAACACGGCCAAAAATTAAAAAATAATAAATAAATTTACTTTAAAAAATGCTACACAAATTATTTTGCAAAGGGCCAACTGTAGCCTACCGCTGCCCAACAGGTTCGTTGCAAATTGTACAATTCTATATCCATCTCATCAGCTTTCAGAATGTACACTAGCTATGGGCAAATTGGCTAATGCAAAAATCCAGGCTAACTGTAGGCGTAAACAGAGTCCCCAGTACACCTGTATAAGATCTCAGGGGCTACCACGGAAATTTCTTTAAAAAGAAAATAAGACCAAAACAACTGTACCCCAATCAAAAAAAAAAGTGAAGAAGACCTCCTTTGCAATTGAGAGGTACAGTTTAAAAGGAACCTCTCTTTGGGTGATAAAATGTATGGGCTTAAATTCACCCTAAGGTTAAAATGAAGTATACTTTCCAAGACCAGAGAGCTCCCAGAAAATTTCATTGCAGTTGAA